>NC_041389.1:294815420-294895043 GCF_002162155.2 Triticum dicoccoides
AGTCCAAGCACTCGCCTAAGTTATCAAAATCCTACCGAGTGGTAAGCCAGACTTTCACTCGGGGGCTTAGCTGCAGCCCTGTGCTCGCCTAAGTTGTAAAAAATCCTACCGAGTGAAGAGCAAGACTCTCACTCGGAGGCTTAGCTGCAGTCCAATCACTCGCCTAAGTTACAAAAATCCTACCGAGTGGAGAGCAACCCTCTCACTCGGAGGCTTAGCTGCAGTCCAAGCACTCGCCTAAGTTATAAAAATCCTACCGAGTGAAGAGTAAACCTCTCACTCGGGGGCTTAGCTGCAGCCCAGTGCTCGTCTAAGTTACAGAAATCCTACCGAGTGGTAAGCCGGGCTTCCACTCGGAGGCTTAGCCGCAGCCCAGTGCTCGCCTTGCTTCAAACCTGCAAAAGACATTCCGAGCCAAAGGCAATCGTATTCAAGCACCAAATTCAAGTTTGAATCGATATCTAAAGGAACCGAAAGTGCTCAAGCGTTAAGCCTGTTAAGGTTTATCGGTTACAATTCCACTCGGCATACCGAGGCAAATTTAAAGCGTCGAGCCAGAAGAAGTTTTTTACCCCTCCTGTGGAGGGCTGGAAGGTGCAACGAATTCATCAAGGTCAATTCCGTCGGCGATCCGAGTGGCAGCCGCAAGGAAAGTTTCCATAAAGGACCTGAAGTCGTGTTTCTTGGTGTTGGCCACCCGAAGGGCCGCCAGCTTCTCTTCTCGCGCATCTTTACAGTGGACTCGGGCCAGACACAGAGCAACATCTGCACCACACCGAGCCGAGGACTTCTTCCATTCCTGCACTCGACCAGGGATCGTGTTCAAGCGGGCCATCAGCGACTCAAGGTCATTCTGAAGTGTCTCCTCAGGCCAGAAATTCGAGTCGATGCGAGATGTGGCGGCCTTCAGCCTTGCGAGATAGTCCACGACAGCTGCAACACGAGACTCCAGTCGGAAAACATCCATGGCAACTTCGTCGTTCACCGGAGAATTGACGGGGTCGAGGTTTGGTTCCAGCCGGCTAGTTTCTTCTTCAAAGTTTTGACAAAATTCTGCAAGAATGATCACTAAGTCAAGGGGATGGTCGAATGGAAAAAACCACGATTGGAAATGTTTGCCGAGCATAGAGGTTTACCTTCAAGCATAAGAAACAGCTTCTTGGCAAGACCACTCAGGAAGGCCTCCAGATCATTTTTCTTCCCAGTCAACTTACTGACTTGGTCGGTCAGGGCAGCTTTATCAGTTTTTAGTCGACTGACCTCCTTGTTGGCGATCCCAAGAGCAGCTTTCAGATTGGTATTGTCTTGTTCAAGCTTGGTGACTGAAGCTAACTTCTCGTCAGCAAGCTTGATCTTCTCAGCTAGTTCGAGGTCTTTCTTCTGTTGGGCCTCCCTTACCTTACCTGCAAGTTACAGCAAGATCAGATTTTGAAACAAGCAAGGGGAAAAGCAGTCGTCAGGGTCTCACCAAACATACCTTCGGTCTCCTCCTTTGCCTTCGTCAGCTTCTCCTAAACCAGCTTCAAGCTCAGCTCGAGTTGAGTGTGCTTGTTTTCCAGCTCAGAGTAGCGAGCCACAAGATCACAGGAGTTCTGCGAAGAACCAATCGACTAAATGTCAAATATAATTCACTTCCGAGTGAAAAAGGAAAAAACACACGTTTCTAAGACTACAGCCGAATACAAGCATTCGACCGTAGTCTCGGGGACTACACCCAGTGGGTGCACTCAGCGTGCCCCCACTAATCCTGTTGAAGACAAAGTCGACCAGTCGACCTCAAAAAAAAAGAGAGATGTATTCTTTAAGACTGTAATCAACTGCAAGCAGTCGACCACAGTCTCGGGGACTACACCTAGTGGGTGCACTCAGCGTGCCCCCACCGGTTTGTGAAATCCAGTCGACATAGTCGACTGACAGAAAGGTTGACATCATAAAGCCTAAGGCCGACTGCCAGCAGTCGACCTTAGCCTTGGGGACTACACCCAACGGGTGCACTCAGCGTGCCCCCGCTAACACGGAGTTTAATCGACACACCCAGTGGGTGACTACTATAAATTCCGGAAAGGAAAAGTTTTTGGTTGCATATCCAACAGAACAAACAGTGGTCGACTGACCTGAACATTGCTTTGAAGGGCAGAACTGGCGTAATAAGCTGCCTGGCTCGCATCCCGGATGGTCTTTAACTGCTCCATCATGATTCCCGCCTGGCGTATCGCTTCCTTCGCCGCGCCAGCTTGGTCCTCTGGGACGTGGTGCGTCGTGAAGAGGGAGGGCTGCTGAGCACTTGTCAATGGATCTGCGAAGGACACCGTGTGTCGAGTGGTGTTCTCTTCCTCCGCAATCAGAATCTCAGGCGCCGTCACATCCTGGGGCACCTTACTGGCGGACGCTTTCCTACTCCTCCTGCGCTTCAGTGGTTCTTCATCCTCATCATCATCAGGAAGACTGATAACAGCAGTGGGTGGAGCTACGGAGAAGAATCAGGATCAGAGATCGCGAGTCAGTCGACTAAGAACGGCGTTAAGAATACAGTACCTGGTTTCGAAGTTGCTGCGTCCTCCATCTCATGGTCATCAGCCCGGGCTGAGGTTTCAGAAGTAGCAGCACTGCAACTCCAAAGGATCAGTCGACTAACTTCAGCGTCGACCAGAGACAAAGTTCACACAAAATAAGAAGACTTAAGCAGCACGATTACCCTGATATGGTGGGGATGGACACCTTCATCTTCGGTAGGAGCTTAATCGTCTTCGACGGGGCCGCCCTGGGCTGCTTCGGCGCCTTTTCAGTCGGCACCGGAGAGGTGGTCCAAGGGCGCTTGGTCGACTGAACAACGGTCGCAACCCCCTTGCCACGTTCAGTCGAAGGGTCGTGGACAAGCTTCGACCGCCTTTCTGAGCGCGGTGGTACGACCTCCTCCTCCTCTTCTTCCTCGTCCTCAACGTCATCTTCATCACCGTCATCATCATCCTCTGCAACGTCCGAGTGCCATTCCTCCTCTTCCTGGCTCTCGCCCCCACTCGCCTCACCCTCCTCAGTCGGGGCTTGTGCCCCATTGGGCATCGAGTACAGCTCGGTGAGGGCCTAGCAGATATCAAGACAAGGATCAATCGACCAGTCGACAGGATAAACAGAAATGAGTGTGACAAGAACACAGTGGAGAGCAGAGCAAGCGTACCTTGTTTGGATCGCTGTTGTGGTCGAGTGGAGGAATCCTTCTGGCTCCGCGTGGGTTATCCTTGTTTCCGGTAACGGCTACCATCCATCTTTCCAGAGTGACGTCGTCGACTGCTTCTGGATGGACTCGAGTCTCGTCTTTAGTCCCACAGTACAACCACATGCAGTGGCTCCGGAACTGAAGGGGCTGGATGCGACGCCTAAGGAAGACCTCCAGGAGATCCATGCCCGTTACTCCTTCCTGAACCAGCTGCACCACGCGCTCCATCAACATATTCACGTCAGCTTTCTCCTCCGGAATCAACTTCAGAGAGGAAGGCTTGTTCACTCGGTCCATGGTAAACTGTGGGAGTCCACTCGACTGCCCCGGCGTCGACTGGTCCTGGCAGTAGAACCAGGTCGACTGCCAGCCTCTGACTGACTCGGGAAAGGTCATGGGCGGGAAGGTGCTCTTATTCCTCACCTGGATGCCCAGACCCCCACACATTTGGACGACTCGGGTCCTTTCATCGCCTGGGCTCGCCTTCTTCACGGTCTGAGAGCGACACGTGAATATATGCTTGAACAAACCCCAGTGCGGTCGAAAGCCCAGGAAACCCTCACACATAGACACGAACGCGGCAAGATAGGCGATAGAATTTGGGGGTAAAGTGGTGGAGCTGCGCTCCAAAGAAGTTCAAGAAGCCACGGAAGAAAATACTCGGCGGCAAAGAAAATCCACGATCAACATGGGTGGCCAAGAGCACGCACTCACCCTCTTCTGGCTGGGGCTGCCACTCCTTCCCCGGAAGCCTCGCAGCTCCATGAGGGATCAAGCCCTCGTTGGCCATGTCGAGGAGATCTTTCTCTGTGATGGTCGACTGGATCCAGTCCCCTTGGACCCAGCCCTTCGGCAGGCGGGATCTGGACGAAGACCCGCCGCGGCTGGTAGATCTCCCCTTCGCCTTCTCCGACGCCGACGCCTTCTTCGCACGTTCCAGCGCCGCCGTCTTCTCCTTGGCCATGGTTGCCGGCGAGATGCGCGTGGGGAAGTTGTGCGGGGGAGAGAGCGAGTGCGCTGGACGGGGACGAAGGGAGCAGAGAGAGAGAGAATGCGGAGGCACAGTACAGAAATCCTCGCCGGGCGCATTTATAAGGTCCCTTCCGAGTGGATGACAGGTGGGCCCGGTCGATCTAATCATATCCAGGAACAGTTACGCAGACGTGATACGTGGCGAAGAAAGCGGTGCGGGGATCGAGGCGTCTATGTCCCGTCCCATCCGAACGCCGCGGTCCGCCCCGCTTCGCGCGCGTCCCCAAATTTCGCATCCTGCGGAATCCGCGAACAGCAGATCAGTCTGTCAGACGCGAGGTTTCCCGCGATCCGTCGCTCGGAGATCGTCGAAGCCCGAAAGATCAGTCGACGAAAGAAGAGAATGGATCGAGTCGACTGAAGACAAGTTGCTCACTGTCGACGAAGAGATTCTTTGGTCCAGAACAACGCACGACCAGAGCGCAAAGGTTAATCGGAAACGACATCAACTCCTTCCTCACTCGAAGCCTCAATCCATTCGGGGGCTAATGATGGGGTTATGTACCTAGGGTAGGGTCATGGACCTGATCTAAGTACCTTACTCAAGGACACCCTTAGAAGAGGTCGCCTTCCAGTCGACCAACGAGGGACTCACTTGACTGACTTGAAGGACTCGACCATGAAGACTCACTCGACCACCAGAAGGTCAAGAGGCACTCTGCACTGCAACGGCCTGTAATTAAGTAGACTTTATGATAGTAAAGACACTTTATGTGGGGCGTTACTAGTAACGCCCCGGACTTAACTCACCTTAAACCCTCTCCTACGTGGGCTGGCTGGGGTCCTGGCGCACTCTATATAAGCCACCCCCCTCCACAGGCAGAAGGGTTCGGCACTTTGTAACTCATATACTCATAATCCACTCGACCGCCTCCGGGCTCCGAGACGTAGGGCTATTACTTCTTCCGAGAAGGGCCTGAACTCGTACATCCCTTGTGTTTACAACCTCTCCATAGCTAGGACCTTGCCTCTTCATACCTACCCCCCACTCTACTGTCAGGCTTAGAACCACGACACACAGTACTTTCGTACTATGGACGCCAGGTCGGCGAAGCGTGTAACTTCACGACGGCTGATGGCGTTCAAGATTCCCTCGTCCGTGCAATTATTGCAAAAGATTGAGATTGCGTTTTCCTCTCGGCAGTCCTTTATCCTGTCCATAACCAGGAGGAATCTGGCCCAGTAATGATGTACTGTTTCAGCGGGCTCTTGCCGGATTAGAGATAGATCGCATATGTCTGGGCGGGTGGGTGGTATTGAGTCCGGAACCCTACCCGTCTCAAGGCTCAAAGGCCGAGAAGTTTCCGAATTTGGAAGCTTGGATTGTTGGACGTTGTTCAACGAGTCCGGTCCGATGCCTGACTTTAAGTTTAGTGCTTGATCGAAGTCCATCCCTCCGCGGGAATCCGGCATGGAGGGTTCGGCAGCCCGGACATGACTAGTTTTCAATAAAGGAGAAGAGTCGCCGCATTGTTCCTCTACCACTGCAATGTGGTGGGTGACCTGGGGAGAGTTAATCTCTCTCAGATCGGTTTTATGCCCAATCTGATTGTAGTCTGTAGAGACTCCCAGGGCGGCGATGCGATCCAAGAGCTCATTTACCGACGAGAGATCTACTGGATCGAGCCGCTCGGCGAATTCCGAGTTGACGTGAAGATTGCTTTTGACGACTTGAGAGGTCATTGTCGAAGCGGCGGCCGGACAGGCGGTCATAAGAAAACCACCTAGCCGGATAGTTTGGACGGCAGCCAAGGCTCCTTTGGCGAAAATACCATCCTTGAAGACGGGAGGAGGCAACCTTCCTATCGGTGACGGCACATAGGAACCCTCAATGAAAGCACCAATGTCGGTGTCAAAACCAGCGGATCTCGGGTAGGGGGTCCCGAACTGTGCGTCTAGGCAGATGGTAACAGGACACAAGGGACACGATGTTTTTACCCAGGTTCAGGCCCTCTCGATGAAGGTAAAACCCTACTCCTGCTTGATTGATATTGATGATATGGGTAGTACAAGAGTGGATCTACCACGAGATCAAGGAGGCTAAACCCTAGAAGCTAGCCTATGGTATGATTGTTGTAATGGTTGTTGTGTCCTACAGACTAAAGCCTTCCGGTTTATATAGACACCGGAGAGGGCTAGGGTTACACAAAGTCGGTTACAATGGTAGGAGATCTACATATCCGTATCGCCAAGATTGCCTTCCACGCCAAGGAAAGTCCCATCCGGACACGGGACGGAGTCTTCAATCTTGTATCTTCATAGTCTTGGAGTCCGGCGGACGATGATAGTCCGGCTGTCCGGACACCCCCTAGTCCAGGACTCCCTCACTAGCCATGGAGTGTTGGGAATTATCCGGTCGTTTTCATTGACGGGAAAAGTTTGCCTCTCAAAATGTTTTTATCTCTCAATTTAAGCTTTGAGCTCTGGCACCTCTACAAATCCCTACTTCCCTCTGAGAAGGGCCTTTCTATTTACTTTATGCAACTTTTATTTTTATTTGAGTCTCCATCTTCTCTTATAAGCACCAACTAAGGGGCACTATGATCGTACTTGAGCATTGGATGTAGCTAATACGGGAGTGCGTTTCATGAGTGGATCAATGATTGAGCATGATAGGCTAGCGATAACTTGCTTTAGTTTTGATATTTTGAAAGACATGGTTGCTTGTTGATATGCTTGAGTATTGAAATCTTCATGTCAAAACTAGACTATTGCTTTGAACCATATAAAAGTCCGTATGTCCATGCTACACAAGACAAGAATGTGATGAACATGATAGGCAACATTCCACATCAAAAATTCTGTTTTTATCATTTACATACACGAGGATGAGCAGGAATTAAGCTTGGGGATGCTGATACGTCTCCAACGTATCTATAATTTTTTATTGTTCCATGTTGTTATATTATCATTCTTGGATATTTTACAATCATTTTATAACAACTTTATACCATTTTTGGGACTAACCTATTGACATAGTTCCCAGTGCCAGTTGCGGTTTTTTGCTTGCTTTTTACTTTGTAGGAAATCAATATCACACGGAGTCCAAACACAGTGAAACTTTTTGGAGAATTTTTATGGACCAGAACACCTAGGATGGGCCAGTGAAGTACAAGAGGGGTGCCCCGAGGGGGGCACAACCCACCTGGGGGCCCTGGCGCGCCCTGGTGGGTTGTGCCCACCTCGGTGGCCCACCACACCGCCTCTTCACCCTATAAACTGTCAAATATTCCCAAAACCCTGGGGGTAGCCATAGATGAGAAGTTCCGCTGCTGCAAGCCTCTGTAGCCATGAAATACCATTCTAGACTCTGTTCCGGCACTCCACTGAAGGGGGAAATCATCATTGGTTGCCATCTTCATCATCCCGGAGGCCACCATGATGAGGAGGGAGTAGTCCACACTCAGGGCTGAGGGTTTGTACATGTAGCTATGTGTTTACTCTCTCTCTCTCTCTCATGTTTTTGATGGCACGATCTTTATGTATCAGGGGCTTTGTTAATATAGTTGGATCATATGGTGTTTCCCCCCTCTATCTTGTTGTGATGAATTGAGTTTTCCCTTTGAGATTTCGTTTTATTGGATTGAATACTTCTATGGATTTGAGAACACTTGATGTATGTCTTTCTATGAATACTCGTGGTGACAATGGGGTATCATATTGATTCACTTGATATGTTTTTTGGCACTCAACTCGTGGATTCTCGACGTGACCTTGGGGTAATCTATGCATATGGGTTGATGCACGTTCTCGTCTTTGTTTCTCCGGTAGAAATCTTGGGGCACTCTTTGAGGTTCTTTGTGTTGGATTGAGTATTATGAATCGGAATTTGTTTTTGTGTTATTTTAGAATGAACTCTTGATAGATCAATCGGAAAGAATAACTTGCGTTATTTTAGTACGAACTCTTGATAGATCGATCGGAAAGAATAACTTGTGTTATTTTAGTACGAACTCTTGATAGATCGAAGAATAACTTGTGTTATTTTAGTACGAATTATTGATAGATCGATCGGAAAGAATAACTTGGTGTTATTTTAGTACGAACTCTTGGATAGATCGATCGGAAAGAATAGCTACAAACAATTTCTTCCTATGTTCTCCGCTAGATATGAACTTTGGAGTGATTCTTCATCGCACGTTGAGGGATGGTTTTATGATCCAATTAGATTAGCATTGTTGAGAGATTGCGCTAGTGAAAGTACGGACCGTAGCCTCATTTTCAAGCATTGCAATACCGTTTTTGCTCACTTTTGTTACTAGCTACCTTGCTGTTTTTTATTATTGCTATTACAAAAATCAATATCTACTATCATTACTACACTGTTATCACCATATCTTCACCGAACTAGTGCACCTATACAATTTACCATTGTATTTGGCGTGTTGGGGACACACGAGACTTTTTATTATTTGGTTGCAGGGTTGTTTGAGAGAGACCATCTTCATCCTACACCTCCCACGGATTGATAAACCTTAGGTCATCCACTTGAGGGAAATTTGCTACTGTCCTACAAAACTCTGCGCTTGGAGGCCCAACATGAGTCTACAAGAATAAGTTGCGTAATAGACATCATGCCTTAGTATCATATCACCTCCACTATCTTTTGCATTTACGTATCTTAGTTTGATCCATAATTATCTTTTTCTTTAGATGAATGAAAGTTTAGTTCGATCCTTTCTTTCCGAGTGTTTGCTTAGTGATCTATCTTTGTAATCGTGTGCGAGATATATAATAAAGTTTAGTTTGAGTTTGTTTTCTTTACTTTCATGTTCAATAAAAAGAAAAGAAACAAAGGAAAAAGATCATATGCTAATCTTATGGTAAGTAATGACATCACATAAGAAGAGTATGAGTAGAAAATGTTATTGGAGATCGGCAAACATAGCATTGGTCAATGATGCAATTCATGAAAGAATTAATAAGGGAAGAGAAGATTCACATGCAAATATACTATCTTGGACATCTTTTGTGATTGTGAGCCCCCATCAAAATATTATATGCCAAAATTGTTGACGTTGGACAAGGAAGACAACATAATGATTTATGTTTGTTCCTATTTACATAGAAGTTATATTGTCATAGATCCTTCAACATGTGGTGCTTGCCCCCATCCTTGCTAGCAAAAAAATCCGCACTAAGTAGAGATACTAGTTGTGCATCCAAAAACCCTTAAACCCATATCTTATTTTGAGAGTCCACCATACCTACCTATGGATTGAGTAAGATCCTTCAAGTAAGTTGTCATCGGTGCAAAAAGGCAATAAAAATTGCTTCTAAAAGTGTTGGGTCATTTAGTGTAAGAGAAAATTGAGAGTTGTACGAACTTCTTATGGCAAAGAATAAAAGCGACATACTACATAATAAAGGTTGCTATCATAAGGGGCAATATAACGTGACGTTCTTTTGCACTAAGAGATTGAGCATACAAACAAAAAGCGCATGGCAACCTCTGCGTCCCTCTGCGAAGGACCTATCTTTTACTTTTATTTACCTTTATGCAAGAGTCAACGTTTTTCTCTCTATTTCTTTTTTTTTCTCTTTTGGCAAGCATCATATGGTGAAGAAAGATCTAGGCACATATATCTAGTTGGATATGGGTAGCACGAGTTATTATTGTTGACATCACCCTTGAGGTGAATATGTTGGGTGGCAAAAACTATAATTCCCTATCTTTCTATGCGTCCGGTTGAAACTTTTTTCTCATGTGTATGAGGTGAGTGTTAGCAATCATAGAAGACTATATGATGGTTGAGTATGTGGACTTGCCAAAAAGGCTCCGATACATGACCCTTCCTGAAAAGATGATGAATTGTAGTTGCAAAGTTGGCTGAGAACATAGTTTGTTGGTTTTCAATAGAGTTTATGCTTTATACTTTGATGTCGTGATGAATTGTTACTTGTTCATGAGAAGTCTATGATAGAAGTTATATTATAAAGGTTCTATGATAAAGTTTTATATAAAAGTTTGTTGTTGTTATAATAATATACATGATGCTTCTATGTCCATATTTTGTTTTTATTGACACCTCTCTCCCTAAGCATGTGGACATGTTTTTCGATTTCGGTTTTTGCTTGAGGACATTGTGAGGTCTAAGCTTGGGGGACTTGATACGTCCATTTTGCATCATGTTTTCCTACTGTTATATATAATGTTTTATGCATAATAATGCTCTCTGGAGTAATTCTAATGCATTTTCTCTCATAATATGCAAGGTTCACACAAAGAGGGAGAATACCGACAGCTGGAATTCTGGACCTGAAAAAGCTACGTCAGGCCACCTATTCTGCACAACTCCAAATGAGCTGAAAACTTCCCGGGGATTTTTCAGAGAATAAATAAGACTTATTGGAGCAAATAACTACGAGAGGGGGCCCACCAGGTGGGCACAACCCACCTGGGCGTGCCAGGGAGCCCAGGCGCGCCCTGGTGGGTTGTGCCCTCCTCGACCCACCTCTGGTGCCCATCTTCTAGTATCCAAGTCATTTTGACCTAGAAAAAATAAGGATAGGACTTTCAGGATGTAGCGCCACCATCTTGAGGCAGAACTTGGGCAGGAGCACTTTTGTCCTCCAGCGGAGCGATTCCGCAGGGTGAACTTCCCTCCCGGAGGGGGAAATCATCGTCATCATCATCACCAACAACTCTCCCATCTTGGGGAGGGCAATCTCCATCAACATCTTCAACAATACCATCTCCTCTCAAACCCTAGTTCATCTCTTGTGTTCAATCTTTGTACTAGAACTATAGATACTTGTGGGTGACTAGTAGTGTTGATTAAATCTTGTAGTTGATTGCTATATAGTTTATTCGGTGGAATATTATATGTTCAGATCCATTATGCTATTTAATACCCCTCTAAAATTGAGCATGATTATCATTTGTGAGTAGTTACTTTTGTTCTCGAGGTCACAGGAGAAATCTTGTTGCAAGTAATCATGTGAACTTGATATGTGTTCAATATTTTGATGGTATGTATGTTGTGATTCCCTTAGTAGTGTCATGTGAACGTTGACTACATGACACATCACCATATTTGGGCCTAAGGGAATGCATTGTAGAGTAGTTATTATATGATGGGTTGCGAGAGTGACAGAAGCTTAAACCCTGGTTTATGCACTATTCCGTAAGGGACTGATTTGGATCCAAAAGTTTAATGCTATGGTTAGATTTATTCTTAATACTTTTCTCATAGTTGCGGATGTTGGTTAATCATAAGTAGGAGGCTTGTTCAAGTAAGAACAACACCTAAGCACCGGTCCACCCACATATCAAATTATCAAAGTGGCGAACACAAATCAAACCAACATGATGAAAAGTGACTAGATGAAATTCCCGTGTACCCTCAAGAACGCTTTGCTTATCATAAGAGACCATTTTCGCATGTCCTTTGCCTCAAAAGGATTAGGCTACCTTGCTGCACTCTTATTACCGTTACCGTTACTTGCTCATTACAAATTATCTTGCTATCAAACTACTCGTTACTTATAATTTCAGTGCTTGCACAAAATACCTTGCTAAAAAATACTTGTCATTTCCTTCTGCTCCTTGTTGGGTTCGACACTCTTACTTATCAAAAGGACTATGATTGATCCCCTATACTTGTGGGTCATCAACAATGATGGAGGCTACCCTCCTCGGCGCCCTCCCTTCACCAACAACAAAGGGCGCAACAATTTCCAGGGGTATGAAGGGTATGAAGGTCGCTGTCAAATTTGCAAAAGACTAACCATCTTGCCAAAGATTGTGATTGGCGTTATGCCGATGACACATCCCAAAAGAAAAAAAGTTGTTGCTATAGCTGATGCATCGTATGGTGTCGATACCAATTGGTACTTGGAAACGGGTGCAACAAACCATATCACCGGAGAACTTGAGAAGGTCAAGATGCAAGAGAAATATCGCGACCACGATCAAGTTAATTGATACGTCTCCAATGCATATATAATTTATGAAGTATTCATGCCATGTTTACAATAATTTTATATTGTTTTGGTATGATTTGCATGGAACTAACTCGGACTGACGCTGTTTTCAGCAGAACTACCGTGGTGTTGTTTTTTGTGCAGAAATCAAAGTTCTCCAAACACCGCAAAACTTGTTGTGGATTTTTATGGACCAAAAGACAACCAATGGGCCAGAGCAGCACCTGGGGGGGTGCCCCAAGGGGGGCACAGCCCACCAGGGCGCTCCTGGGCCCCCAGGCGCGCCCTGGTGGGTTGTGCTCACCTCTGTGGCCTCCTGTACCCGTTCTTCGCCCTATAAATTCCCAAATATTCCAAAAACCCTCGGGGAGACCCTAGATCGGAAGTTCCGTTGCTGCAAGCCTCTGTAGCCACCGAAAACCAATCGGGACACCATTCCGGTACCCTGCCGGAGGGGGAATCATCACCGGTGGCCATCTTCATCATCCCGGCGGCCACCACGATGAGGAGGGAGTAGTCCACCCTCGGGGCTGAGGGTTTGTGCCAGTAGCTATGTGTTTAATCTCTCCCTCTCTCTCTCGTGTTCTTGAGATGTCACGATCTTGATGTATCATGGGCTTTGTTAACGTAGATGGATCGTATGATGTTTCTCCCCTCTCTACACTTGTTGTGATGAATTGAGTCTTTACCCTTTGAAGTTTTATCTTGTCGGATTGAATGTTCAGATATGAGAACACATGATATATGTCTTGCATATGGATACCCGTGGTGACAATGGGGTATTATTTTGATTCACTTGATATATGTTATGGCACTCAACTTGCGGATTCCCGCGTGACTTTGTGGTAATCTATGCATAGGGGTTGATGCATGTTTTTATTATCTTTTCTCCGATAGAAACTTTGGGATCCCCTTATAGTTCTTTGTGCAAATTGAGTATTATGAATCTGAAATTGTTTGATATATATCGTATAATTTACTCACGGGTACTCGCGGTGACATTGGGGTATCTAGGTGACATTAGAGTTGGTTGATATGCATCATATGTTGTTATTTTAGTACGAACTCTTGATTACATCGATCGGAAAGAATAGCTTGTTTTTAGTACGAACTCTGGGATAGATTGATCGGAAAGAATAGCTTTGAGGTGGTTTCGTACCCTACAAACAATTTCTATCTTTTGTTCTCCGCTAATAGGAACTCAGGAGTGATTCTTTATTGCACTTTGAAGGATAATCATATGATCCAACTATTTTAGCATTGTTGAGGGATTGCACTAGTAAAAGCATGCACCCTAGGCCTCATTTTCCATTATTGCAATACTGTTTCTGCTCTGTTTTATCATTTACTACCATGCTGTTTTTTATTGTTCGCACTACAAAAACTCATATCTACTATCCATACTACACTTTTATCACCATCTCTTCGCCGAACTAGTGCACCTATACAATTTGCTATTGTATTACGTGTGTTGGGGACACAAGAGATTTCTTCTTTTTGATCGCAGGGTTGTTTGAGAGAGACTATCTTCATCCTACGCCTCCCATGGATTGATAAATCTTAGGTCATCCACTTGAGGGAAAATTGCTACTGTCCTACAAAACTCTGCGCTTGGAGGCCCAACACGTGTCTACAAGAATAAAGTTGCGTAGTAGGCATCAAGCTCTTTTCTGGTGCCATTGCTGGGGAGGTGAGTGTTTGAAGGTATATCTTTAGATCTTGCAATCAAATCTTTTAGTTTCTTGTTTTATCACTAGTTTGGTTTATAAAAGAAAACTACAAAAAATGGAATTAAGGTTGCATCATAATATTGATCATCTTTATAATATCTTTCTTGAAAATGATGGATCAGAACGTTGTGCTCAATTGTTGGAAGAAGAATGCTATAAATTGTTTGGCATAGAATCTTTGAATGATGAGCATGATTGCAATGCTGTTGGCATGAACTATTTGAATATCCATGATGCTAGTGATATGCAAAGCAATAAGCTTGGGGATGCTATGTTTGATGAAGATGATTTTTTTAACCCCCCAAGTTTTGATGAGAAAATTTATTATGATGATAGCATGCCTCCTATTTATGATGATTATATTGATAAAAGCAGATTTGGAGAGGTCATGACTTTATTTAATGTCGAATCCACTATTTCGGAAGAGGTTTCAATTGATTATGATGAGAACAAAGTTGCTAGCTATGATGATTATGGTGATGCCATGTATGCTATATTGAATAATTATACTCATGAAACTTGTCATCATGATTTTAATTTTCAATCGCATGAGAGAGGAACATATGCTTTTACATATCTCAATAATATCAAGTTTCCTCTCTATGTGTTGAAAGTTTTGAAGTTATGCATGGTTTTCCTTCCTATGCTAGTTGATTCTTGTTCCCATGAATTATTTGCTCACAAAATCCCTAAGCATAGGAAGTGGGTTAGACTTAAATGTTCTAGTCATATGCTTCATGATGCTCTTGTTATATTTCAATTGTTATCTTTTATGCGAGCATCATTGAACTCATCATGCCTAGATAAAAAGGCATTAAAGAAAAGCGCTTATTGGGAGACAACCCAACACTTTTATCTACTGTTTTTGTGTGCTCACATGATTATGCTACTGTAGTAATCATGTTTATTGTTTTTATTTCAATAAAGTGCCAAGTAAAGCCTTTGGGATCATGTTGGGTGATAGTTGATTTGATCTTGCTGAAAAACAGAAACTTTTGCGCTCACAAAAATAACTCTCATTTTTAACAGAAGAGTGATTTTAAGTTGATTATTTTTGAAGAATATTAATATACAGATTGCTCACGTGGTCATATTTTTTTCATAACTTTTGGAGTAGCAGAAGTATGGTTTGAGTACAGATTACTGCAGACTATTCTGTTTTTGACAGATTCTGTTTTCAATGCATAGTTTGCTTGTTTCCTAGTTTCTATGGCTTATATTGCTCAATATAAATTGTACAAATTATATGCTACAGTATAAATTATGTGGAAACAATTATTAATCTTGTATTTGACAATACCAAAAGTGAAATGGTTTGCTCTTTATCATACTAACCTATCTCACGAAGTTCCGTTAAGTTTTGTGTGATTGAAGTTTTCAAGTTTTGGGTGAGATGTCGATATGAGGAGAATAAGGAGTGACAAGACCCTAAGCTTGGGGATTCAAAAGGCACCTCCAAGGTAATATTAAAGTAAGATCCAAGCAACTAAGCTTGGGGATGCCCCAGAAGGCATCCCCTCTTTCGTCTCCAACTTTATCGGTAACCTCACTTGGAGCTATGTTTTCATTCATCACATGATATGTGTTTTGCTTGGAGCGTCAATTTATTTTGTTAGGATTTGCTTGCTGTTATTTATAATAATTTTTTGCATCTTTTATTTCAATAAAAGTGGCACTGATAGCCCTTTCCATTCTTATTTTGCAAGTCTACATGTTGCTGTTTCAAAACAGAAAGTTTATCAATGTTGAAAAAATTACCTAAAAAAGTCAGAATACGATAAAATGTTGAAACTTTTTGAAAAATAAGCTCTGATAAATTCTGTACAGTGTAGTATTTTTTCATAATTTTTGGAGTTTAATAAGTATTGATACTCTTGCATTCTTTACAGACTGTACTGGTTTGGCAGATTGTTATGTTTGCATTGTTTGCTATGTTTTCTTGTTTAATGATTCTAGTTGAGGATAGGACTATTAAATATGCAGAGGCATTTAGTATGCAATGTTGAATAATAATTTTAGTGATTTTCTACAGTAGAGAATTATAAGGTTTTGCATTGATTTATACTAACTTATCTCACGAGTTCTTGTTGAGTTTTGTGTGGATGAAGTTTTTGAGATTTAGGGAAACCGTGATATAAGAGGAATTAAGGAGACACAAAAGCTCAAGATTGGGGATGCCCAAACTATCCCAAGCTAATATTCCAAGAACTCTCAAGCATCTAAACTTGGGGATGCCCCGGTAGGCATCCCACCTTTCTTCTTCAACAATTATCGGTTAGTATCGGTTGAGCCTAAGTTTTTGCTTCTTCACATGAGTGTGCTATTCTTGGAATGTCATTTTGTTTTGATTTTCTTGCTGTTTTAATAAAATACTTAGATTTGAAAAGTTTTTAAATAAGAGAGAGTCCTCAAATAGCTACCCATTTACATAACTACTCACTTGATCTTCACTTATATCTTTTTGGAGTAGCTTGTCATTTACTCTTGTGCTTCACTTATATCCTATGACTAAATTGTTGAATGCATTGAATATCATGAAGTTGAAATTACATGTTCATATTATGCCTAGTAGTGGCTTCACATTGGGTTTAGAAAGTGAAAGCTTTTGAAGCTTGACAATCACAATATTGGTCATACAAGCCATTCATGAATGATTAGTAGAAGGAAGAGAACTTTCACATGCAAATACACTATCTTGGAAATCTTTTGTGATTGTGAGCCCCCAACAAAATATTATATGCCAAAATTGTTGACGTTGGACAAGGAAGACAACATAATGATTTATGTTTGTTCATATTCACATAGAAGTTATATTGTCATAGAGACTTCAACATGTGGTGCTTGCCCCCTATCTTTGCTAGCCAAAACTTCCGCACAATGTAGAGATACTACTTGTGCATCCAAAAACCCTTAAACAGAAATCTTATTTTCAAGAGTCCAGCATACCTACCTATGGATTGAGAAAGATCCTTCAAGTAAGTTGTCATCGGTGCAATAAGGCAATAAAAATTGCTTCATAAGGGGCAAGATGATTTAGTATAAGAGAAAATTGAGCGTTGTATGAACTTGTGATGGTAAACAATAAAAGCGACAGACTGCATAATAAAGGTTGCTATCATAAGCGGCAATATAATGTGATGTTCTTTTGCACTGAGGGGTTGAGCATACAAACAAATAAGTGCATGGCAACCTCGGCTTCCCTCTGCGAAGGGCCTATCTTTTACTTATGTATTTACTTTCACGCAAGAGTCAACGTTTTTCTCTCTATTCCTTTTTATTTTTCTCCTTTGGCAACCATCATGTGTTGAGGAAAGATCTAGGCACATATATCCAGTTGGATATGGGTAACATGAGTTATTATTGTTGTAGCGACCAGACCTCAAACAGTCTGATCTCTGTGCATCAGTGTCATCCCTGGATTAGTAATGCTGACACGCACAGTACTTGAAGGATTTATAACAGAGTAGCAATCACACACTTATTACATCGAATGTCTCCAAAGAGAACTTATTACAATAAATATGGCTTAAGGCCATCTAATAATGATAACAGCGGAAGGCTTAGAAGATAAGTGAGTCCATCAACTCCAACGGCATCACTAAGTATAGAACCACGATCCTAAGGCATCTTACTCGTCGTCTGAAAAGTCTGCAACATGAACGTTGCAGCCCGAAACGGGTCAGCACATGGAATATGCTGGCAAAGTAACACATAGAGAGTAATGAAAGAATAAAGCTATACTACATGCATATATGGCTGGTGGAAAGCTCTATGGTTACAGTTTTGCATAAAGCCAGTTTTTCCCTACTGCAAAGGAATAAATTTATTTAACTATCATGGTGGTTGTTAAACATTGAGAATGGTTGACAGCATTCTCAATCCCCATTAAGTAACATCATTAATATAAACCCAACAATATTAATTAAAGTAACATGATGAGATTCACATGATAATCCAAGTACTAGATACTCAAACGTCCATAACCAGGGACACGGCTAATAATGATTAGTTTATACACTCTGCAGAGGTTGCGCACTTTTCCCCACATGACTCGATCTCCTCCGTTGGGATTCTCGCACTACAAGGTGTTTGAGAAACGGATGACCGAGACATAGTCTTTCAGAAGCGCTAGCACCTTATGATGGGTAGACCATACCAACCTACATCCCCTACATCTGCTAGTCTATCACTGTAAGAGTTCGCACGACTTAGTCAACTATGCTAGAGCCCATAATAGCATGCGACTGCACATGGAAGTTTCTAGCATGAATAATCTTATGATCCCTTTGAGCCTGGGTGGTGGTCCAAAAACAAATAGGCAATCCTAGAATACCCAGGTACCTCAATCCACCGAGATGTGTATTAAAGTTGCCACCTTAAATAAACCATTAATTAACAATCTCACATCTGTCATGGATACACTCACTCAATCCACATCTACTACCATAGCATGGCATAATAAGCAAACATAGGAAATAACTCCCAAGGGTTTGATAATAAAACTGGTAATAGGTACTACCTCATCTACTTCCCAAAACCCAACATATTAAACAGATCCTAATCGTGCAATTGTTTGAGGGTTGAACTAATGCAATAAAAACTGGGTAGTAGGAAAAGGTATGATCAGAGTGTTACTTGCCTTGCTGATGATCCGCGAAACCTAGGGATTTGAAGTAGCAAGCGGCGCAATCCGGGTACTCTATCGCAAGCAAACAAACAAACAAGCACACAATAAGTACTCAACTAATGCACGGGTAAAACTCTAATAAGAGATCTTAACCATAAAATTCAACTTAAGAACTCCGATTTGCAAAAGGATCAAATCAAACGAAGAAACAAAACTCAGACGGCAAAAGAAACAAACTTCGTTTATTAATCTGGACCTAAGTCAAATTTTACAGATGCAAAAACTTGTTTGAGTGGATTATTCAGAAAGAGGGTTTCGGGATGAAACTCTAGGCGCTTGAATCGCCTGATTCTGATAAACGAGCGAAAAGATAAACTAAAACGAAAATCGGATCAGAAATCACGATCAGAATAATCGTGGAATAAATCTAAGAAAAAGAAAAACGACGAACAGATTAACGAACGAACGTTCGTTATTTGGATCTAAACGAAAGACGCATTCGTTAAAACTAACGAACGAGCGAACGCTCGCTAACTAAATAAACCGAGAAAAAACCGATCTAAGTAAAATAAAAAAAATCTAGGGTTTTCTTAAAAAACGAAGTGGTTTTTCTCAAAAAAAAACGGCGGCGGCGGCGGCTCGGGTGGTACCTCCGGCGGGGCGGGGCGGCTCCGGCGGGGATGGCGAGGGGCGGCTGGGTGGGGTGGTGCGGCGGCGGCGGCACGAGGCGGCGAGGTGGGTCGGCTCCGACGGCGGTGTGTGCGGCGGCGGCAGCTGTGACTCGGGGCTCCAGGGGGGTATTTAAAGGGGGGAGGCAGCGGCGGCTCCGACTTGGGGAGGGGGTCGGGCGGCGGCGGCGGCTCGGACTCTCCCTAGTCCGGCGGCGGCACGATACGGGGAGGCGGTGGCGCAGGCGGGCCGGCCTGGCTCGGCTGGGCTTCGGCCCAATCGGGCGCGGGGAGTTTAATAATTTTGCCGAACAGAAAAAAAATATCTAGAAAATTAAATACAAATCTAAAAATACCAAAATAAAATTTCATCGTCCAAATAAAATATTTAGAACAAGATGAACATTTTTTGGTCCTAAAATACATTTTTTGAAAATCGTGCAATTTTTCCTAAATTCAAATAAAATCGCAAAACACCAAAATAAATCTTATTTGATTTTTTACTTAATCCTCATTATTCCTTTATTTTGGAAAAGTCATTTTATTCCCTCTCTCATATTTTTACGATTGAAATAATTGTGGATAAAATAAATAAAATCAAATGATCCTATTTTCAAAATTTGAGAAAATTCAAATGTGAAAATAACGAAATCCCCAACTCTCTCCGTGGGTCCTTGAGTTGCGTAGTATTTCTAGGATCGAGGCAAAATGCAATAAATATGATATGCAATAATGATCTATTTGTATAACATTCCAAATTGAAAATTTGGGATGTTACAATTGTTGACATCACCCTTGAGGTGAATACATTGGGAGGCGAAGTTATAAGCCCCTATCTTTCTATGTGTCCGGTTGAAACATTTTGCTCGTGTGTATGCGGTGAGTGTTAGCAATCACAGAAGACTATATGATGGTTGAGTGTGTGGAGCTCTTACTTAGACTCTGTTGAATAAGTTGAATTGCAATTGCTTGGTGACTCAGAACATAGGTTGTTGAGTTTCAAGAGAATTCATTCTTTGACCCTTAACATGTGAATTGGTTGCTACTATAACATGAGAAGTTTTATAAGAAAGAATTGTTGTTATGATGCTAGGAAAAGTGATTGAAATTGTCATTGATCAAATTTGTGCACTTTGCTAGCATTCACACTTCATAAATTATTTCTTTTATCATCTACCTACTCGAGGACGAGTAGGAAATAAGCTTGTGGATGCTGATACGTCTCCAACGTATCTATAATTTATGAAGTATTCATGCCATGCTTGCAATAATTTTATATGGTGTTGGTATGATTTGCATGGAACTAACCCAGACTGACACTTTTTTCAGCAGAACTACCGTGGTGTTGTTTTTTGTGCAGAAATCAAAGTTCTCCAAACACCGCGAAACTTTTTGTGGATTTTTTATGGACCAAAAGACCAGCAATGGGACAGAGCAGCACCTGGTGAGGGAGTCCTGGATTAAGGGGTCCTCGGACAGCCGGACTGTTGGACTATGAAGATACAAGATAGAAGACTTCGTCCCGTGTCCGGATGGGACTCTCCTTTGCATGGAAGGCAAGCTTGGCGGTTAGGATATGAAGATTCCTTTCTCTGTAACTGACTCTGTGTAACCCTAGCCCCCTCCAATGTGTGTATAAACCGGAGGGTTTGGTTCGTAGGACAACAACAATCATAACTATAGGCTAGCTTCTAGGGTTTAGCCTCTACGATCTTGTGGTAGATCAACTCTTGTAATACTCATATCATCAAGATCAATCAAGCAGGAAGTAGGGTATTACCTCCATCGAGAGGGCCCAAACCTGGGTAAACATTGTGTCCCTCGCCTCCTGTTACCATTAGCCTTAGACGCACAGTTCGGGACCCCCTACCCGAGATCTGTCGGTTTTGACATCGACGTTAGTGCTTTCATTGAGAGTTCCACTGTGATGTCGAAGATAGGGTTGATGGCTCGCCTTGTTATCAAGGACAACATCACCTCCGGGAGAGCTTTGTCCTCGAGCCAAACCCTCCAGCTGGGCGACTTCATCTTGACCGCCCGTTCGGCTGTCGGGCCGACCATGACTTCTCAGGTCATCGAAAATCGTCTCCACGTCAGCTCGGAATACGCCGAGCGGATGGATCCAATGGAGTTATCATCTCTAAACGGGCTCCTGGATCGCATCGCCGCTCTAGGAGTCGCTTCAGACTACGATCGGATTGGGCTTAAACCCGATCAGAGAGAGACTTAATCTCCGCCGATCGCCCATCAAATAGCGGTGGTGGAGGAGCGACGAAAATAACTCTCCCCCCATATTGAGGACGAAATATGTCCGGATTTCTGAGCTCTCCAAGCCAGATGCATGCCCGTGAGAAGGCGTTCCCTGAACTCCGAACTTAGAATCGGACTGTGGGTCAGAAAAATCGGTTTACATCCCGGAGTTTGAACTATTAAGTTCAGAAACTCCTTAAGCTCTAGGTCATGAATCGGATCTGGGTTCGGACTTAAATGCACCCACCCACCCAGACTCAAGCAATCTTTCCCGCATCAGACAACAGTCCCAAGAGACAGTACATCACTTTTGGGCTAGATTCCTCATTGTCAAGGACAAGGTCAAAGACTGTTGCGATGAAGATGCAATCTCACTATTCTGCAAAAACTGCACGGACAAGGGACTCCTTAATGCCATAAGTCACCGTCACATATCACGCTTAGATGACTTGGCGATCATAGTACAGAAGTACTACGCGATGGAAAGCACCTAGAAAACTCAAGCAGCCTTTTGGGATCCACTGGCTCTCACCAAACCCCTCGTCCAAGCAAAAAGGGTGTACCCTCGTAGGTCGCCCGATCCAATCACAAAGAAATCAAAGCCCACTGCAGGGCGCGCAACTGTTTTGGAGGGTGGCTCGATAGTCCATGCAAAATACACACCACACCGGATACCATACCAACACACAACCTTAGAGCATGTTGGATACTTCGGCAGGTGGCCAAGAGCGGCGAGGATCTCCTCATAAACAACACCACAGAGCAACATCCCGCAGAACACAATGCTACAGTATTGACAGTCTTCGAGACTTTCGCCTCAGGCAACAGGTGCAAGAGAGCACTCCACGGCCTCGCCGAAGTCTGCCAAGTCGCAGCAATAAACCCCTGGAATGACACGGCCATAACTTTCAGCGCCAGTGACGAACCGCAATTCAGAATAGTCCGGGCACCAGCCGCTTTGGTCCTCAGTCCAATAGTGGATGGCTTCTGGCTTACCAAAGTGCTCATGGACGGCGGTAGTGGACTAAACCTCATTTACGAGGAAACTCTCAATAAAATGGAAATAGACAAGACCCGCATTGAGCAAACCAGCACAAACCTTCCGAGGAATTATTCCTAGCCGAGAGGCCAAATGCGCGGGAAAAATCACACTCGATGTGGTATTCGGCACGCCGGAGAATTATCAGCCCGAAGAGATAACCTTTTAGGTGGCCCCTTTCACTAGTGGATATCACGCCCTATTAGGGCGGGACGCGTTCGCGAGCTTCCAAGCTATACCCCATCATGGGTACATGAAGCTCAAGATGCCTGGGCCCAAGGGAATCATCACCCTTGCTAGTGATCCGGACATAGCACTCCGTGCCGAAAACAAAACAGTCGCCTTGGCCCTCGCAGCATTGTCTGAAGCCCTCGCGGCCGAAGAATTAACCGCATTACGCTCCATAGTGCATATGGACGACGTGATACTCGGTAAGTGATCCAAGTCCACCTCCTTTAAACCAGCGGATGAAATAGTCAAATTCCAAGTCCACCCAACGGACTCCTCAAAGACAGCATCCATCGGGGCACAGCTGGAACCCACAATTGACGCCGCACTGCGGGCGTTTCTATGTGAGAACTGGGATATCTTCGCCTGGCACCCTTCTGATATGCCGGGGATCCCGTGCAGGCTGGCCGAACACATCCTTAACATACTGAAAGGATACAAGTCGGTCAAGCAAACACTACGGTGCTTTTCAGAACCCAAATGACAAGCTATGGGAGAGAAACAAGCCAAGTTACTCGAAGCTAGATTCATCTGAGAAATAAAGCACCCGGATTGGCTAGCAAACCTGGTGATGGTACCAAAGAAGGATAAATCCTGGCGCCTATGTGTCGATTTCAAAGACCTCAACAAGGCTTGCCCTAAGGACCCCTTCCCTCTCCCACGTATCGATCAGATTATCGATGCTACCGCGGGACACGACTTATTGTGTTTCCTCGACGCATACTCCGGATACCATCACATCAAGATGGCGGAGTCCGACCAAGCCACAACAGCATTTATCACCCCATACGGGCCTTTCTGCTTCAACACTATGCCTTTCAGGCTCAAAAACGCTGGTACCACTTACCAACGCATGATTCAAACATGCCTAGAGAAACAAATCGGCAAAACAGTTGAAACATACGTCGACGACGTAGTCATCAAGACAAGACATGTCGAATCTTTAATAGACGATCTAAGGCTCACGTTCAATAACCCCCGAACATATGACATCAAGCTTGATATGTCCATTTTGCATCATGCTTTTATATCGATATTTATTGCATTATGGGATGATATTACACATTATGTCATGATACTTATGAAGATTCCCTCTAATTCTACAAGATTTATCATGAAGAGGGAGAATGCCGGCAGCTGGGATTTTGGTTGGAAAAGGAGCAAATATTGGAAACCTATTCTGCACAGCTCCAAAAATCCTTAAACTCCACAGAAGTCACTTTTGGAATTAATAAGAATTATTGAGCGAAGAAAATACTAGAGGGGGCCCACACCCTGGCCAGGAGAGTGGGGGCGCCCCCCCCCCCCTACTGGGCGTGCCCCCCTGTCTCCTGGGCCCCCTGTTGGCCCTCCGGTGCCCATCTTCTTGTATATGAAGGCTTTTACCCTCGAAAAAATGATAAGCAAGATTATGGGACGAAACTCCGCCGCCACGAGGCGGAACCTTGGCGGAACCAATCTAGGGCTCCGGCGGAGCTGTTCTACCGGGGAAACTTCCCTCCGGGAGGGGGAAATCATCACCATCATCATCACCAACGATCCTCATCGGGAGGGGGTCAATCTCCATCAACATCTTCACCAACACCATCTCCTCTCAAACCCTAGTTCATCTCTTGTATCCAATCTTGTATCCAAAACCACAAATTGGTACCTGTGGGTTGCTAGTAGTGTAGATTACTCCTTGTAGTTGATGCTAATTGGTTTACTTGGTGGAAGATCATATGTTCAGATCCTTAATGCATATTAATACTCCTCTAATTATGAACATGAATATGCTTTGTGAGTAGTTACATTTGTTCCTGAGGACATGGGTGAAGTCTTGCTATTAGTAGTCATGTGAATTTGGTATTCGTTCGATATCTTGATGAGATGTATGTTGTATGTCCTCTAGTGGTGTTATGTGAATGTCGACTACATGACACTTCACCATTATTTGGGCCTAGAGGAAGGCATTGGGAAGTAATAATTAGATGATGGGTTGCTAGAGTGACAGAAGCTTAAACCCTAGTTTATGTGTTGCTTCGTAAGGGGCTGATTTGGATCCACTAGTTTCATGCTATGGTTAGGTTTACCTTAATACTTCTTTTGTAGTTGCGGATGCTTGCAATAGGGGTTAATCATAAGTGGGATGCTTTTCCAAGAAAGGGCAGTACCCAACCACCGGTCCACCCACATATCAAATTATCAAAGTACCGAACGCGAATCATATGAGCGTGATGAAAACTAGCTTGACGATAATTCCCATGTGTCCTCGGGGGCGCTTTTCTCATTATAAGAAATTGTCCAGGCTTGACCTTTGCTACAAAAGGATTGGGCCACCTTGCTGCACCTAATTTACCTTCATTGCTTGTTACCCGTTACAAATTATCTTATCACAAAACTATCTGTTACCTACAATTTCAGTGCTTGTAGAGAATACCTTACTGAAAACTGCTTGTCATTTCCTTCTGCTCCTCGTTGGGTTCGACACTCTTACTTATCGAAAGGACTACGATAGATCCCCTATACTTGTGGGTCATCAAGACTCTTTTCTAGCGCCGTTGCCAGGGAGTGAAGCGCCTTTGGTGAGTGGAACTTGGTAAGGAAACATTTATATAGTGTGCTGAAATTTTCTGTCACTTGTTACTATGGAAACTAATCCTTTAAGGGGCGGGGTATCTTCACCCCGACCAGTAGAGAAAAGAGTTGCTCCTCAACCTACTGAACCTACTGAAAATGTTTACTTTGAGATTCCTTCGGGTATGATAGAGAAACTGCTAGCTAATCCCTTTGCAAGAGATGGAACATTGCATCCCGATTTACACCTTATCATTGTGGATGAAGTTTGTGGATTATTTAAGCTTGCAGGTATACCCGATGATGTTGTCAAAAGGAAGGTCTTCCATTTATATTTTAAGGGATATGCATTGACATGGTATAGGCTATGTGATGATACGGGATCTTGGAACTATAAACGATTGAAATTGGAATTTCACCAGAAGTTCTATCCTATGCATCTTCTTCACCGTGATCGTAATTACATATATAATTTTTGGCCTCACGAAGGAGAAAGCATCGCTCAAGCTTGGGGGAGGCTTAAGTCAATGTTATATTCATGCCCCAATCATGAGCTCTCAAGAGAATGATTATTCAAAAAATTTATGCTCGGCTTTCTCTCAATGATCGCACCATGCTCGATACTCCCTGTGCTGGTTCTTAAATGCAACTCTGAAGATTGGGGTTCCGACGATGGTAAGGAGTCAGGTATAACACCTAAGTTTGATTGTGTTAAATCTTTTATGGATACCAATGTTTTTCGTGAATTTAGCGCTAAATATGGACTTGACTCTGAGATAGTAGCTGCTTTTTGTGAATCTTTTGCTACTCATGTTGATCTCCCTAAGGAAAAGTGGCTAAATATAATCCTCCAACTAAAGTAAAGGTAGTTGCACCTATTACAGTTGAAGAAAAGACTATCACTTATAATGATCCTATTGTTCCTACTACTTATGTTGAGAAACCACCTTTTCCTGTTAGGATAAAGGATCATGCTAAAACTTCAACTGTTGTTCGTAAGAGTAATACTAGAACTTATACACCCCCTGAGCAAATCAAAGTTGAACCTAGTATTTCTATGGTTAAAGATCTCTTGGATGATAATATAGATGGGCATGTTATTTATTTCTATGGTGAAACTGCTAATATTGCTAGACCCGATGCTAAGATACATAGACCTATTGTAGGCATGCCTTTTATTTCTGTTAAAATAGGAGATCATTGTTATCATGGCTTATGTGATATGGGTGCTAGTGCTAGTGCAATACCCTTTTCCTTATATAAAGAAATTATGCATGATATTGTACCCGCTGAGTTAGAAGGTATTGATGTTACTATTAAGCTTGCCAAAAGGGATACCATTAAGCCAGTTGGGATTGTTAGAGATGTTGAAGTCTTGTGTAGGAAAGTTAAATATCCTGCTGATTTTCTTGTTCTTGGTTCCCCACAAGATGACTTTTGTCCCACTATATTTGGTAGACCCTTCTTGAATAATGTTAATGCTAGGGTTGATTGGGAAAAGGATATTGTTACAATTGGCTTAGGGGATATGTCTCATGGGTTTAATTTTGCTAAGTTTCGTAGACAACCCCGTGATAAAGAATCACCTAGTATGGATGAGATTATTGGTCTTGCTTCTATTGTCGTGCCTCGTACTGACCTGTTAGAACAATATTTGCTAGACCATGAAAATGATATGTTTAAGAATGAAACAAGGGAAATAGATGAAGTATTCCTTCAACAGGGTCCTATTCTGAAACACAACTTACCTATTGAAATCCTAGGGGATCCCCCTCCACCCAAGGGTGATCCCGTGTTTGAGCTCAAACCTTTACCTGATAATCTTAAATATGCTTATCTTGATCAAAAGAAGATATATCTTGTTATTATTAGTGCTAACCTTTCAGAGCAAGAAGAGGAAAGATTATTGAAAACTTTGAAGAAGAACCGTGCTGCTATTGGATATACTCTGGATGATCTTAAGGGCATTAGTCCCACTCTACGCCAACACAAAATAAAAGTGGAGAAAGATGCCAAACCAGATAGAGATCCTCAACGACGGTTAAATCCTAAGATGAAAGAAGTGGTAAGAAAGGAGATACTAAAGCTCCTTGAGGCAGGTATAATTTATCCCGTTGCTGATAGTGATTGGGTAAGCCCTGTCCATTGCGTTCCTAAGAAGGGAGGTATTACTGTTGTTCCTAATGATAAAGATGAATTGATCCCGCAAAGAATTATTACAGGTTATAGGATGGTAATTGATTTCCGTAAATTAAATAAAGCTACTAAGAAAGATCATTACCCTTTACCTTTTATTGATCAAATGCTAGAAAGACTATCCAAACATACACATTTCTGCTTTCTAGATGGTTATTCTGGTTTCTCTCAAATACCTATGTCAGCGGAGGATCAATCAAAAACTACTTTTACTTGCCCTTTCAGAACTTTTGCTTATAGACGTATGCCTTTTGGTTTATGTAATGCACCTGCTACCTGTCAAAGATGAATGATGGCTATATTCTCTGACTTTTGTGAAAAGATTTGTCAGGTATTCGTGGATGATTTCTCCGTTTATGGATCCTCTTTTGATGATTGCTTGAGCAACCTTGATCGAACTTTGCAGAGATGTGAAGACACTAGTCTCGTCTTGAATTGGGAAAAGTGCCACTTTTATGGTTAATGAAGGCATTGTCTTGGGGCATAAGATTTCTGAGAGAGGTATTAAAGTTGATAGAGCTAAGGTTGATGTCATTGAAAAGATTCCATGTCCCAAGGACATAAAAGGTATAAGAAGTTTCCTTGGTCATGCCGGTTTTTATAGGAGGTTCATTAAGGACTTTTCTAAAATCTCCAGGCCTCTGACTAATTTATTACAAAAAGATATTCCTTTTGTTTTTGATGATGATTGTGTAGAAGCATTTGAAATACTTAAGAATGCTTTGATCACTGCACCTATTGTTCAGCCACCTGATTGGAATTTACCCTTTGAAACTATGTGTGATGCTAGTGATTATGCTATAGGTGTTGTTCTAGGGCAAAGAGTTGATAAGAAATTGAAAAGTATCCAGTATGCTAGTAAAACTCTTGATACTGCCCAGAGAAATTATGCTACTATTGAAAAAGAATTCTTAGCAGTTGTATTTGCTTGTGATAAGTTCGGACCTTACATTGTTGATTCTAAAGTTACTATTCACACTGATCATGCTGCTATTAAATATCTTATGGAAAAGAAAGATGCTAAGCCTAGACTTATTAGATGGGTTCTCTTGCTCCAAGAATTTGACTTGCATATTATCGATAGAAAGGGAGTTGAGAACCCCGTTGTAGAGAACTTGTCTAGGTTAGATAATGTTCTTGATGACCCACTACCTATTGATGATAGCTTTCCTGATGAACAATTAGCGGTCATTAATGCTTCTCGTACTGCTCCATGGTATGCTAATTATGCTAATTACATTGTTGCTAAATTTATACCACCTAGTTTCACATACCAGCAAAAGAAAAAGTTCTTTTATGATTCAAGACATTACTTCTGGGATGACCCAGACCTTTACAAAGAAGGAGTAGATGGTGTTATTAGACGTTGTGTACCTGAGCATGAACAGGAACAGATCCTACACAAGTGTCACTCCGAATCATATGGAGGACACCATGCTGGAGATAGAACTGCACATAAGGTATTGCAATCCGGTTTTTATTGGCCTACTCTCTTCAAAGACGCTCGTAAGTTTGTCTTGTCTTGTGATGAATGTCAAAGAATTGGTAATATTAGTAGACGTCAAGAAATGCCTATGAATTATTCTCTTGTTATTTAACCATTTGATGTTTGGGGCTTTGATTATATGGGACCTTTTCCTGCCCCTAATGGTTACACACATATTTTAGTTGTTGTTGATTACGTTACTAAGTGGGTAGAAGCTATTCCAACTAGTAGTGCTGATCATAACACCTCTATTAAGATGCTTAAAGAAGTTATTTTCCCGAGGTTTGGAGTCTCTAGATATCTTATGACTGATGGTGGTTCACATTTTATTCATGGTGCTTTCCGTAAGATGCTTGCTAAGTATGATGTTAATCATAGAATTGCATCTCCTTATCACCCATAGTCTAGTGGTCAAGTAGAGTTGAGAAATAGAGAGCTCAAATTAATTTTGCAAAAGACTGTTAATAGATCTAGAAATAATTGGTCCAAGAAACTTGATGATGCATTATGGGCCTATAGAACTGCATACAAAAATCCTATGGGTATGTCTCCCTATAAGATGGTTTATAGAAAAGCATGTCACTTACCTCTTGAACTTGAACATAAAGCATATTGGGCTATTAAAGAGCTCAACTATGACTTCAAACTTGCCAGTGAGAAGAGGTTATTTGATATTAGCTCACTTGATGAATGGAGAACCCAAGCCTATGAGAATGCCAAACTGTTCAAAGAAAAAGTTAAAAGATGGCATGACAAAAGGATACAAAAGCATGAGTTTAACGTAGGTCATTATGTGTTGCTATTCAACTCTCGTTTAAGATTTTTTGCAGGAAAACTTCTCTCTAAATGGGAAGGTCCTTACATTATTGAGGATGTCTATTGTTCCGGTGCCATAAAAATCAACAACTTCAAAGGCACAAGTCCGAGAGTGGTGAACGGTCAAAGCATCAAACATTATATCTCAGGTAATCCTATCAATGTTGAAACTAATATTATTGAAACCGTAACCCCGGAAGAATACATAAGGGACACTTTCCAGAACGTTTCAGACTCCGAAAAGGAATAGGTATGTGGTATGGTAAGTAAACCGACTCCAAAACAATTCTAATGGCGATTTTTCTCTGTTTTGGAATATTTAAGAATTTTGGAAAGCAAGAAGTAATCTGGGAAGGACACGAGGCCTCCACGAGGGTGGAGGGCGCGCTCACCCCTACTGGGCGCACCCCCCTGTCTCGTGGGCACCTCGTGTGCCTCCCGGACTCTGTTTTCTTGCACGATACTTCTTTTGTCGGTAAAAATTCATTATATAATCTCCCGAAGGTTTTGACCACCATATCACGCAAAAATCCTCCGTTTTTGTTTCGAGCTATTTTTCTGACAGGTCTAGAGCACCATGACGTCTCCAAGCGCCCCCAAGGACAAGTTTTTCGAGAAGGTTATCAACCCCTATCTTGCGGAGGTGCTGCAACACCCTCAATCCATTGAGATGCGTGAGGGGGTGCTGCACATCCGCGATGTGGAGGGACCAAGGCGTACCGGAAGCGTAGAGGCAAAGCTCGAAGCCATGGAGCAACAAGTTTTCAAGTGCCAAGGGATGGTGGAGCGTGGACTCAACGCCAACAAGACGATGATCGTGGAGTTCACCAACAACCACAAGCTGGATGCCAAGATCATTTGGGAGACCATCTTTAAGCTTCAAGAGAAAATCGAGCACCTCCAAGCCCAGATCTATGACCTGCAAAACCAAAACTGTGAGTATGAATATAGATTCAAGAGGATGAGTTTGGCTGCAGATTTGAGGATCCCGGAGACTCGATCATCCTTCTATGATGGTGAGCCTATGCCTTGGAAGATGGACGACAAGCCTACATCATCAACAACTCCTACTTCACCACCTCTGAGGACATAATCGCATGGGTATGGGCACTCCCCTTAGCAACTGCCAAGCTTGGGGGAGGTGCCCCAGTATCGTATCACCATCACACTCCTATCTTTACCGTTTTACTTAGTTTGATCCTTTTTAGCAATATCTTGATAGTCGATTAAAGCTTTGGTATGAAGTAGTTTTGAGTTTTGCTTTGTGGTCTCTCTATGTAATCAAGTCCGTGAGCTATATAATAAAGATTAGCGATGAGTCAAGGGCTTTGCTATCTTGCTATGATCTTGAGAAAATAGAAATAATAAAAAAGAATAAAAGTGTTCATATTGATCTTATGTATAGTAATGACTTCACATATAAAGAGTATGAGGCATAAAAGTTGTTGAGAGTTGACAAATGTAGTTTTGGTCATCGTTGCAATTAATAGGAAGTAATAAGGAAGGAGAGGTTTTCACATATAAATATACTATCTTGGACATCTTTTATGATTGTGAGCACTCATTAAATATGACATGCTAAAGAGTTGATGTTGGACAAGGAAGACAACGTAATGGGTTATGTTTTCTCACATCTCAGTTAAAGTATATTGTCATGTATCTTTCAAACATGTTGAGCTTGCCTTTCCCCCTCATGCTAGCCAAAAATTCCTTGCACCAAGTAGAGATACTACTTGTGCTTCCAAATATCCTTAAACCCAGTTTTGCCATGAGAGTCCACCATACCTACCTATGGATTGAGTAAGATCCTTCAAGTAAGTTGTCATGTTGCAAGCAATAAAAATTGCTCTCTAAATATGTATGACTTATTAGTGCGAAGAAAATAAGCTTTATATGATCGTGTGATATGGAAGTAATAAAAGCGACAGACTACATAATAAAGGTTCATATCACAAGTGGCAATACAAAGTGACGTTCTTTTGCATTAAGATTTTGTGCATCCAACCGTAAAAATCACATGACAACCTCTGCTTCCCTCTGCGAAGGGCCTATCTTTTACTTTATGTCTTTTACTTCAAGGTGATCTTCACCTTTCCCTTTTTCATTTTATCCTTTTGGCAAGCACCTCGTGTTGGAAAGATCCTGATGTATATATCCAATTGGATGTAAGTTAGCATGAATTATTATTGTTGACATCACCCAAAGGTGAATACGTTGGGAGGCGAAACAATAAGCCCCTATCTTTCTTAGTGTCCGATTAAAACTCCATAACCATAAGTATTGCGTGAGTCTTAGCAATTGTAGAAGACTATATGATAGTTGAGTATGTGGACTTGCTGAAAAGCTCTATTCTTGACTCTTTCTGATGTTATGATAAATTGCAATTGCCTCAATGACTAAGATTATGGTTTGCTAGTTCCTAGTGAAGTTTATGATCCATACTTGACATTGTGAATAGATTGTTACTTGATCATGAGAAATCATATGACAAAATCCTTATATGTTGCTGTTATAACAATGATCATGATGCCCTCATGTCCGTATTTTATTTTTATCGACACCTCTATCTCTAAACATGTGGACATATTTTTCGATTTCGGCTTCCGCTTGAGGACAAGCGAGGTCTAAGCTTGGGGGAGTTGATACGTCCATTTTGCATCATGCTTTTATATCGACATTTATTGCATTATGGGCTGATATTACACATTATGTCATGATACTTATGGATATTCTCTCTTATTTTACAAGGTTTATCATGAAGAGGGAGAATGCTGGCAGCTGGGATTCTGGCTGGAAAAGGAGCAAATATTGGAAACCTATTCTCCACAGCTTCAAAAATCCTGAAACTCCACAGAAGTCACTTTTGGAATTAATAAGAATTATTGAGCAAAGAAAATACTAGAGGGGTCCCTCACCCTGGCCAGGTGGGTGGGGGGCGCGCCCACCTACTAGGCGTGCCCCCCTGTCTCCTAGGCCCCCTGTTGGCCCTCTGGTGCCCATCTTCTGCTATATGAAGGCTTTTACCCTGTAAAAAATGATAAGCAAGCTTATGGGACGAAACTCCGCCGCCACGAGGCGGAACCTTGGCGGAACCAATCTAGGGCTCCGGCGGAGCTGTTCTGCCGGGGAAACTTCCCTCCGGGAGGGAGAAATCATCACCATCATCATCACCAACGATCCTCTCATCGGGAGGGGGTCAATCTCCATCAACATCTTCACCAACACCATCTCCTCCCAAACCCTAGTTCATCTCTTGTATCCAATCTTGTATCCAAAACCACAAATTGGTACCTATGGGTTGCTAGTAGTGTTGATTACTCCTTGTAGTTGATGCTAATTGGTTTACTTGGTGGAAGATCATATGTTCAGATCCTTAATGCCTATTAATACTCCTCTAATTATGAACATGAATATGCTTTGTGAGTAGTTACATTTGTTCCCTAGGACATGGGTGAAGTCTTGCTATTTGTAGTCATGTGAATTTGGTATTCATTCGATATTTTGATGAGATGTATGTTGTCTCTCCTCTAGTGGTGTTATGTGAACGTCGACTACATGACACTTCACAATTATTTGGGCCTAGAGGAAGGCATTGGGAAGTAATAAGTAGATGATGGGTTTCTAGAGTGACAGAAGCTTAAACCCTAGTTTATGCGTTGCTTCGTAAGGGGCTGATTTGGATCCACTAGTTTCATGCTATGGTTAGGTTTAACTTAATACTTATTTTGTAGTTGCGGATGCTTGCAATAGGGGTTAATCATAAGTGGGATGCTTTTCCAAGAAAGGGCAGTACCCAAGCACCGGTCCACCCACATATCAAATTATCAAAGTACCGAACGCGAATCATATGACCGTGATGAAAACTAGCTTGACGATAATTCACATGTGTCCTCGGGAGCGCTTTTTGGTTGTGGAATAGTCATGTCAGATGTCCTCGTGAAAGGACTTAGTTGTGGAGGCATCGCAACTAGGAAGCTTGAAGGGGTTAAATCGGGACAAGGGACACGAGAGAGTTTATACTAGTTCGGCCCCTTACGGTGAAGGTAAGGCCTACGTCTAGTTGGGTTGGTATTGATGTTTCGATGACCAGGGAGCGAGATACGCTATGCCCGGTCTCGATGATTTGTTTCTTGCCCTAAGCCGCCAGCAGGTCGTCCCCTTATATACACGGGTTGACGCCCTGTGGCTTACAGAGTCCCGGCCGGCTTATAAACAGTGTCCGGCTCGGTGACTAGTTAAATCTACCTTATGTTACAAGTCATGCCATCATGGCGGTTTACTACAACGGGCCTTAAACCGCCTGTGGGCCTTAAGCCCTTTATTGAACCGCCATCTTCATACTTGGCCTTGGGCTTCCTCTGATGAGTCCTCTTTGTGTAACTCGTCCCCTCCTGGGCGGCTTACACAAATAGTCATATCCCCAACATTAGGCCCCAAATTGATTTGAACCTATTCAAGTCAATTCTAAAAATATACTTCTAAAAAATAAATCTTCAGTCTTCCGACTGTATAGAGGGCTTTCTTAACCCGCTGTGACGTCATCTTCTGGATCCATCTTAACCCGGCATGACGTCATCCTCTCTTTAATTCATTTTTTTTCTGTCGTATCCTTCAACGGATCTCTGCCTTATTAATTGCTTCGAAAATTGAGGCGTCGGGGCCGCTGGATAGCAATTCTTATCTCCTCGTTTCCCGCGCCGTCTCAGTTATCCTCTCCCTAAAAATATGCATGACCTTAGGTCTTTCATTCTTCTCCTTCCAGTCGTCTTCTTCCTCTCTTCTCTGCCACTCAAGCTCCGCCGCCGCCACCGTCGACCCCTCGTCTGCATCAACTCAGGCCGCTGCATCGACCTGACTTGACCAGAAAACGTCGGCGAATCTCCGCAGCTCGTCTTCATCTGTGAGTCCCTTTCCTCCCCTTTCTCAGATCTGCATTGGAATTCCGCTGAGTTCGTCGGCGCTCATCACTGCCCGACACAAACCCTCGCTAGTTCTCACCTTCCATGCCCTGTTTAGGTCGTAAAAATGTACAGAACTGCCGCGGTAGTTATTTGTATTGATCTTGAATAAAAATAGATCTCCGTGTCCTTGCTTAGAAACCCTCTTCAACTGTATGAACTTCTCTGTTCTGTTTCTAGGTCTAGAAATTTTTTCCTTTCAGAGCAATAATTTGATCCATGATAATAGCTGTTGTCTGTGAGACTTGTTTCTATCACCCGGAAAGTCTCTTCTGTAAAACTTGCTTCTATCACTGTTGTCTAGGCGTCCGGTTTAAATAAGTGATAATGAACTGTGAGCCTTGCCTTCCTCTCATGATCTTAAAAATTTTGAATTGCTCTTGATACTGATAGCGGCTTAAACTTTACTGCACAATCACCCTTATATCATTAGGCCCCTTGCTTAAGCCGCCACTATGAACAAATTAAATATCTCTCTGGATTAAAGTTGAACCGGAGCTTTCTTATTTTGTCTTAGGCCAATTATTGTCATGGCTCCTAAGGCGGCCAAGGCCCCTGTGACTTGCAACTTGGTACAGTGACCAAAAGCAAACTTGCCGAATTCGTGAAGTCTGGCCATCTGCCAAAGAAGGAGGCCATGTCTTATCGTGCCCCTCACCCATCTGAGGAGATACCTCAACCCAAAGATGGGGAGGTAGTAGTTTTCACAGATCATATGAACCGGGGATTTGCCCCTCCTGGCTCAAAATTCTTCAGGGAAGTTTTGGATTTCTTTGACCTGAAGCCTCAAGACATTGGACCCAATTCCGTGTCAAATCTGTGTAATTTCCAAGTCTTCTGCGAGGTATACCCAGGAGAGGAACCAAGTCTGCTGCTGTTTAGAGAACTTTTTTACTTGAACCGGCAGAATGAACGTGCCAACGGGCCTAGTCTTGAGCTTGGCGGCATCTCAATCCAGCGGCGGAGAGATTGCCTTTTTCCTTACGCTGAGCTGCCGAGTCACCCAAAAGACTGGAACCAGACGTGGTTCTACTATCAAGACACCTCTCCGGCTAATGAGAAGCCTCTGCCCAGCTTTCGTGCCCTGTGTCTTGAGTCCAACCATCATCTGGTGGACAAGTTAACTGTTGTTGAGCGCCTGCCTCTTAATCCCACCATCCGGAAGATCAAAGCCCTTTTAGGAAACGGGTTAAGTGGCATCGATTTGGTCCGGGTCTGGGTCACCTGGCGGATACTACCATTAAGCCGCCACTCCGGCTTAATGTGTACTTACACAGGCGAAAAGGAAGACCCAATGCGTCATAGCCCTGAGGACTTACCAGATGATGTGGTAGATGCTACAGTCCAGTCGCTATTGAAGGAGGGCACTGTAAGCAATAATACCTTCAGTTTACTTCCCTTCTGCAAGAAGAACCCGGCTCCTGCGGTAAGTTACTAATCTTCACAAATACTCTTTAATATATTACCTTCTTGTACTTATGATTCTTTATCTTTTTCCACAGGCCGATGATAATTTCTGGAAGGTCAAGTATGACCATGAGGCTGCCAAACAGGCCAGGGCGGCCAAGAAGACTGAAAGGAAAGCCGCCAGGACAGGCACCTCTAAGAAGAAGAAACCCAGCGCCTCCGATATGTTGAAACTGGATGAATCTTCTTTGGATGAGGAAGAGGTAATCTTTTTTTGATTTTCTTTAACTTCTTTGTCATTACCTTACTAATATTTGATCCTTTCAGGAGGATACTGGGAACAGTCAAACAGTTGGCAAAGAGGTAACTATAATTTCCTCCGACTCAGAGCCTTTGCCAACACAAAAAATCCGCAGGGTGACCCGGAAAGTAAGGTTTTCACACCCTCTAGCTTACCAAGATCCTCAATTTCTTTTGAAGCAACAACAGCTTGAAAATCGGCGGCAGACTCGGGCCAACCAGGACGCATAGCTCTCCTTCGGCTTACCCGACGTAACCAGGAAGCGTCGGACCGAGGTTATCTCTGATTTACGTTTTGTTTTACCCTTGATGGGTTTGATTCACCAACCTCTCAATTCATCTGACTCCAACTATCAGGATACCTCCCCTTCTTCTGATGAGTCGATGCAATCAAACATGCCGGCTTTCAAAACGGCTCCCGGGTAATACGACCTTTCATACTTTAAGTTTTTCCATACTTATACTTTGATGCTTACCCTTCCACTTTGATTGACAGCTTGCAAGTAAAGCCCAGCAAGAGGGCAAAGAAGAATTAGCCGTCCCAAGACCCGGTGGTTACTGAACCGGTGCTTGACTCATCCGTTCCTGACAGCTCCACTCATCAACCACCACCTGAACCGGCTTCTGATATTCCGGTGCCAACTTCTGACCCGCCTGCAGAAGAGGTTATTCACAACTCGGATGACCCGGAAACTCCTAGCCCGGCCAAGACGACTGACCAGGAGGTTGAAATTGTGAAGAGCCAATATGTTGAACCGGGCCGGCCTACTGCTCTTGCCCAATGCACTGCCAAGGAGGAGTTTGCCCAGCGTCGGAAAGCCAAACAAGACATCACTGATTATTCTCACCTAAGTATTGGTGATATAGTCTCAGGCTATCTGAACCAAGTGCACAGTAGTCGTGACCTGGAAATTGACATGGTGAAGCAAATACAGCATAAATCTGAGGTATATTTTAAGCTTTTACTCTGAACCTTACTTCCTATACCAGCCCCCAAGTCTATTGCTTATGAATGAATATGCTGTAGACTTAATAATCTACTTACTATTAATTTTGTCCGGTTTAAATTGAATATATTTAACTCGGTGATAGCATGAGACTTTGAATTTGGGTTACACATTAGCCCCCAAGTGTCAAGTGCCTTTACTTGTAAAGTCCTTGAGACTTAATATATATAACTCGGTAAAATAGTTTAAAAAATTCTTTAAGCATACATTAGCCCCCAAGTGCCAAGTATCTTTACTTGTAAAGTGTTTGGGACTTGAATGTGATCTTACCATGATTCTTACCATAACCTGATGTCGATACAGGCCACCATAAGTCAATTTGAGGCAGAGATTGCTGATCTGAAGAGCCAGTTGAAAACCCAAGAGCTCAAAGCTCAGAAAACCAACTAAAAGTTTGAATTCAGTGTCTCTGAACAAGAGAAGCTGAAGAAAAAATTTGAATAAGAGAAGAAAACTTGGGTTGATGAGAGGGCTTCACGGGTGACTCGGGCTGAAACAGCAGAGGCATCTCTTGCCGAGGCAACAAATGAGCTGTCCGACTTAAAACGGCAGATATCCCAAATGGTCTTAGCCATCTTCGGTAAGTTTCTCGTAAATATTCTAATCTTTCAAGAGTTATCGTAATAGTTACCTCCGGCTTACTGTTATACCTGTGAACATACAGGCCCCAGGAGTACCAATCTGAAGGAAAATATGCTGATCAAGCTTAAGGCGGTGTATACCTTAGTAGAGCAGCTGTACTCCGGGTCACAGCGTGCGTTGGCCGTTGTGGCCTTATCAAATACCACTCCTCGGCTCCTACAAGATGTGTTGAGGCATCTTTCGGTGCTACCTCAACGAATTCAAGACTTAAGGCGGGCATCTGCGAGAGCCGGAGCCGTGGCTGCATTGAATCGGGCAAGAGCATGGGTGCCGGAACTTGACCTTGCTGATCTCTCTCTCGGATATCCAAGCCTTAAGGAGGACGGCACTGCTTTTGACGAACAAGACTTTACTGCCTATGTTAAAGTCATACGTCCCCTGGCGACTCTCATTGGGAATGATACTGATCTCACTAAGTATTCGCCGGGTTACGATAGCGAGAACCGGAGAATCCCAAAAGCCCCATATGACCAAGTCAGCCTGATCCCTCCAACGCGTAAGCATACCTTTGCCCCTGAAGTGGACCCGGCCAGCTTAATAGATAGTGAGGCTGAATTTGAAGCTTTGAGCGGCATTGACTGGGCCTCATCCACCTTCCAGGACAAAACAACCGAAGGAGAGGCGGGGAAGGATAACCCGGAGTCATCAAGCCAGCCGGAGGAATGAGCCGCCAGCCGGGTTATAACTTTTGCAAAAAACAATGCTTCACTTGTTTAGACTCGGGGAGTCTTGTAATAGGATAGAGAAAACTCCTTAATGCTTGTCATGCTTTATGGTACTGATTGCTTCTGTTTAAGCCGCCATCACTAAATTCCTCTGGCTTATGTTAATCATGTGTTTCCTTGATATTTTAACTTGCTCTGCTTTATCCTGCACATAAAAACAGGCAAAGTTTCTTGGGTGGTTCACTGCGCCAGAGGTTTATAGAATATTGATAACCCGGACATGATCAAAAACCACATGTATAAGCCGGTTCATGGTTAGTAAAAATATAATCATAACATCATACATGCGATCCTTTTAATAGCTTCTCCGGCTCATATAAGTTTTTACCTGGCACTTTTCAGAACCTGATGTAACCAATATAAAACCGGAAGGATCAAGAACCATCTCCTCAAGAAGGTTTCAATGATAGTTAAAGTAATCATACTTATAAGCAATGTTCACGGGCTCCTGATTCGAATACGATCAGAGAACCGTTCCAAAGGGGTTAAGCTAAGATTCAGATATGATCATATAGCCCCCAGTGGCTTTGGCGATGCCGATCAAGTGGGTATCGACAGCTATGTTCTCTTTGGTTCGAATACAACCTATGTTTCAACAGGAAGCCCCCAAGTGAACATAAGAGTTGTTTAATGACGCTGATTCGAATACGATCCACGTCAGACCCAAAGGGGTTAAGCTATGATTCAAATATGATCAAAAAGCCCCCAAGTGGGTTTGGCACCCAAGTGGGTTTGGCAGTATGCCGATCATGTGGGTATCGACAGCTATGTTCTCTTTGGTTCGAATACGACCTATGTTTGAACAGGAAGCCCCCAAGTGACCATGGCTAGATTCAGATATGATCATAAGCCGGACCAAAGGGAGAGCCAGATTCAGATATGATCCGTCCCCTGTTGGCAGTGTCCATCACCTGATAAAGAAGACATAAAACATTCTTTATGGGAAAAAAGGACAGAGGTCCTGCTTTATTGCTTTATATAATATGTACATTGTAAAAGGTATCTTAAGAACTGGTAACTTAAGTATAGTAAGGCCAGAGATGAGCTATATTCCACGGCCGGCGAGTCTCCTCCTCCGATTTAAGTGAATCCTTGTGCTCTCGAATATCGATGAGATAATATGACCTGTTGTGTAGATTCTTGCTGACCACAAAGGGCCCTTCCCAAGGCGGGGATAGCTTGTGCATGTTAGACTGATCCTGGATGAGCCGGAGCACCAAGTCGCCTTTCTGAAAGGTTCTGCTCCTAACCCGGCGGCTGTGATAGCGGCGCGGGTCTTGCTGGTAAATCGCCGAGCGGGCTATTGCCAAGTCTCGCTCCTCGTCCAACAAGTCAAGTGCATCCCGACGAGCCTTTTCACTGTCCGCCTCAACGTAAGCCGCCACACGGGGTGAGTCATGCTGGATGTCACTTGGCAGGACCGCCTCTGCTCCATAAACCATGAAGAAAGGTGTGTATCCCGTAGATCTATTAGGCGTTGTGTTGATGCTCCATAACACGGAGGGTAACTCCTCCACCCAACAACCCGGAGTCCGCTGTAAGGGGACTAAGAGCCGGGGTTTGATACCTTTCAGGATCTCTTGATTAGCTCTCTCTGCTTGACCATTGGATTGAGGATGAGCAACGGCCGAAACATCAAGCCGGATATGTTCTCTTTGACAGAACTCTTCCATGGCACCCTTAGAGAGATTAGTGCCATTATCAGTTATGATGCTATGTGGAAAACCAAAATGAAAGACCACCTTTTTCATGAACTAAACCGCCGTGGCTGCATCACACTTACTGACCGGCTCTGCCTCAACCCACTTGGTAAACTTGTCCACTGCCACCAGTAGATGTGTCTGTTTATCTTTAGACCTTTTGAAAGGTCCAACCATGTCAAGCCCCCAGACCGCAAATGGCCAAGTGATTGGGATCATCCTCAATTCTTGAGCCGGCACATGAGCTCGTCGTGAGAACTTTTGACAACCATCACATTTACTGACCAGATCCTCCGCATCAGCATGAGCCGTCAGCCAATAGAAACCATGACAAAACGCCTTGGCTACGAGAGATTTTGACCCGGCATGATAGCCACAATCTCCTTCATGTATCTCATGAAGTATTTCTTGGCCTTCTGTAGGTGACACACAGCGTTGAAACGCCCCCGTGACACTTAGGTGATGTAACTCGCCGTTAACAATCGTCATGGATTTGGAGCGCCTGATAATTTGTCTTGCCAAGGTCTCATCCTCCGGCAACTCACCCTGGGTCATATAAGCCAAGTAGGGCACTGTCCAATCAGGGATAACATGAAGAGCCGCCACCAGCTGTGCCTCCAGGTCTGGCACTGCTAGCTCCTCCTCCGTAAGCACCTTCACAGAAGGGTTATGTAACACATCGAGAAAGGTATTGGGCAGCACCGGTTTACGTTGGGATCCCAACCGGCTTAAAGCATCAGCCGCCTCATTCTTCCTTCGATCGATGTGTTCCACTTGATAACCCGTGAAGTGACCAGCCACAGCATCTACCTCACGATGATAAGCCGCCATAAGGGGGTCCTTGGAATCCCACTTGCCGGACACTTATTGAGCCACAAGATCTGAGTCACCCAAGCATCGTACCCGGCTTAAATTCATCTCCTTAGCAATCCGGAGACCATGGAGTAAGGCCTCATATTCAGCTGCATTGTTAGTACATGGAAACATAAGCCGGAGTACATAACAAAATTTGTCACCTCGAGGGGAAGTTAACACCACTCCAGCCCCCGAGCCTTCTAGCTGCCTGGACCCATTAAAGTGAATCATCCAATATGTGTTATCCGGCTTCTCCTCAGGGGCCTGTAACTCTGTCCAATCATTGATAAAGTCCACCAAGGCCTGAGACTTAATAGCAGTACATGGCATGTACTTCAAATCGTGAGGCCCAAGCTCAATGGCCCACTTGGCGACTCGTCCTGTGGCCTCCCTGTTCTGAATGATGTCTCCCAAAGGGGCAGAACTTACCACAGTTATAGGGGGGCTTTGAAAGTACTGCTTCAACTTCCGGTTGGCCATGAACACCCCGTAAACGAGCTTCTGCCAATGTGGGTACCTTTTCTTGGATTCAATGAGCACCTCACTGATGTAGTAAACCAGCCGTTGAACCGGATGCTCCTTACCGGCTTCCTTACGCTCCACCACGATGGCAACGCTGACGGCTCGTGAATTGGCAGCCACATATAACAGCAAAGGCTCTTTGTCAATCGGAGCCGTGAGAACCGGCGGCTCAGACAATTGTCTCTTTAAGTCCTCAAAAGCAGCATCAGCGGCCTCACTCCAGACAAAAGTGTCAGTTTTCTTCATCATCTGATACAATGGGAGGGCCTTCTCACCGAGCCGACTTATGAACCGACTTAAGGCGGCAACACGACCCACCAGTCGCTGAACATCATTGATGCACGCCGGTTTAGCCAGGGAGGTAATCGCCTGAATCTTCTCCGGGTTAGCTTCGATGCCTCTGTTGGACACCAGAAAGCCCAAGAGCTTACCCGCAGGAACGCCAAACACACACTTGGCCGGGTTAAGCATCATCTTGTAAACCTGGAGATTATCAAAGGTCTCCTTTAAGTCAGATATCAAGGTCTCCTTTTCTCTGGACTTCACCACAATGTCATCCACATAAGCATGAACATTACGCCCAATTTGATCGTGCAAACAGTTCTGCACACACCGCTGATAAGTCGCCTGGGCACTCTTGAGCCCAAACGGCATAGATACATAGCAGAAGGCTCCAACCGGAGTGATGAAATCCGTCTTCTCCTGGTCCTTAACTGCCATCTTAATCTGATGATAACCGGAGTAAGCATCCAAAAAACTCAAACGATCGCAACCCGCCGTAGCATCAATGATTTGATCAATACGGGGAAGAGCAAAGGGATCAGCCGGACAAGCTATGTTCAAGTCCGTGTAGTCCACACACATCCGCCAGGTGCCATTCTTTTTTTAGAACAAGAACCGGGTTAGCCAACCACTCCGGGTGAAAAACTTCAATGATAAACCCGGCCGCTAAGAGCCGGGCGACTTCTTCCCCAATAGCTTTCCGTCGCTCTTCGTTAAAACGGCGAAGAAACTGCCTAACCGGCTTATACTTTGGATCAATATTGAGAGTGTGCTCAGCGAGTTCCCTTGGTACACCCGGCATGTCAGAAGGTTTCCATGCAAAGATGTCCCGGTTCTCACGGATGAACTCGATGAGCGCGCTTTCCTATTTGGGATCCAAGTTGCTGCTGATGCTGAACTGTTTAGAAGAATCACCCGGGGTAAAATCAACAAGCTTTGTCTCAGCTGCCGACTTAAACTTCAACGTCGGGTCGTGCTCTGTAGTTGGCTTCTTCAGGGATGTCATATCCGCCGGGTCAACATTATCTTGATAAAATTTGAGCTCTTCTGCTGCATAGGCCGACTCAGCATAAGCCGCGTCACCTTCTTCACACTCCAGTGCTACCTTCCGACTGCCATGTACAGTAATGGTGCCCTTGTAACCCGGCATCTTGAGCTGTAAATAAACATAACATGGCTGGGCCATAAATTTAGCATAAGCCGGCCGCCCAAACAGAGCGTGGTATGGGCTCCTGATTTTGACCACCTCAAACGTCAACTTCTCAGCTCTGAAGTCATATTTGTCTCCAAAGGCCACCTCCAGCTCAATCCTGCCAACTGGGTAAGCTGACTTACCAGGGACAACTCCATGGAAAACAGTGTTGGATGTTCTCAGATTTTTATCAGTTAATCCCACACGTCGAAAGGTCTCATAGTAGAGGATATTGATGCTACTACCCCTATCCATCAGTACCTTAGTGAACTTATACCCACCAACCTGAGGTGCCACTACCAAAGCCAACTGACCCGGGTTATCGACCCGTGGAGGATGATCCTCCCTGCTCCATATGATGGGCTGCTCTGACCATCTCAAATAACGAGGGATTGCCGGCTCAACAGAATTAACAGCCCTCTTATGAACCTTCTGGTCACGTTTGCATAAGCTAGTTGTAAATACGTGATACTGCCCACTATTCAATTACTTCGGGTTGCTCTGATAACTAGACTGTTGCTGCTGCTGCTCTCCTTGACCAGACTGCTGTTGGTTATAGCCCCCTCCTTGACGTCCCTGGAAGCCGGATCCTGAGCCGCCACCCGGGCCATGGAAACCGCCAGCTCCTGAACCACCACCAGACCCATTATGGCCATCATAGGTGTTGGAATTCTTAAACACCTTCATGATTGTGCAATCCTTCCACAGGTGCGTGGCAGGCCGCTCCCTGGTGCCATGTCTCAGGCAGGGCTCATTGAGTAGCTGTTCCAGAGATGGGCCTGACCCGCCGGATCGCGACGGTTTACCCTTACGTCTCGGATTGTTACACTGCGAGTTGGCATTGGCTACGAACTCCGGGTTACCGTCCGCCTTACGCTTATTGCCATTTTGATTCCCCGAGTTATGCTGTTGACCCTTTCCATTGCCGTTCCTTCTTCCCTTCCCTGTCTTCTCATCGTCAGACACGGGATCCTTGGTACTATCAGAATCGGCATATTTGACTAAAGCCTCCATCAGCGTGCCCATATCCTTGTAGTCATGTTTAAGGCGCCCCAGCTTCTGCCTCAGCGGCTCAAAGCTACAATTCTTCTCCAACATAAGGGCTGCAGAGCCGGCATCCATATTATCAGATGAATGAATCATCTCCTTGACCCGGTGCACCCAATGGGTGGTGGATTCGCCTTCCCCCTGCTTACAGTTGGTTAAGTCCACAATTTACATAGATTGCTTGTAGGTGTCTTTGAAGTTCTGAATGAACTGGGCCTTTAACTCTTCCCATGAGCTAATGGAATTGGGTGGCAAACCCTTCAGCCAAGACCGGGCTGTTCCATCTAACATCATGGTGAAATATTTAGCCATCGCCGCGTCACTGACCTCTAGCAGCTCCATGGCCATCTCATAACTCTCGATCCACGCCCCGGGCTGTAAGTCGGCCGTGTAATTTGGTATTTTTCGAGGTCCCTTGAAGTCCTTGGGCAAACACACATTGCGCAGAGCCGGTACCAGGAAAGGAACACCACTGGTTCTAGTGGCTACCCCCGCCTCAACATACGTCGTCAGATACTCCGGGTGGTCCTGATAAGCCGCTGCCTGAGTCGCTCCTTCGTTCTCCTGACGTATTCGATCTTGCACCGGGTGATAGCCACCGGGCTGGTTATGGTGTTGAGCGTTGCTTGACAAAGCTTCAGACTCCATGCGCCTGCTGTAACTCGGGCTCCGGTTCTAGTGGGGCGGCGCTAACCAAGGCGGGGGAGTTGAATGGATTTTGTCCCGGCTATAAGAATGGGTCTCCTGCTAGGCCAAGGCTGTCTGAAGAAGTTCTCTGACTCTCCGAGTCTCCATTGCTGCCGGGTCATCACCGTCCATAGGAAGATCCGCCAAATGTGTGGAAGCTGCAATTAAGTTCTCCATAGGGTTGGAGAAGTGACCCGGAGGGACTCGCACATAACGCGGCGGTGGCATGCTCACGTGAGGCAGCACCGTCTCCCGGGGCTGAGTCGGCCCTCCTGTTTCGGCTGTCATAAGCTGATTGGTCTCTAGCGGGTTACTTGGGCCGGCTCCGGGTCGCAAAAGAACCCGAGGATCATAATTCGGAGGCAAACGGGATTGAGTTTTCTGATGTCTCCTCCTCATTACCTCATTAGACGCGTTTAGGCTCATCGTGAGCTGATAAGCTTCTGACTGCAAGCACTGCGCCCGGGCGTCGAGAGCCGCCCGCTCTGTAGCTAGCCTAGTATCCTTAGCTGCCAAGGCCTCCTTGTCCTGAGCTATCTCCTCACGTACCTGTGCTACTGTTGCGTCATGCTCATCTTTATCTGCAGGAATAACTGTGGCGGTTAACAGGGCCGTGAGCTTGTCCATGAGGTATATTAGCACCTGAGCCGGCGGGCGCACGGGGCCGCCTGCCCCGGCTGCTCCTAAACCGGACGTTACCGCTGCAGCAGCCGTAGAGTTTGAGCCAGGCTGAGTCCCAGCCATGAAGATTCCGGCCCATCTTGGCGGCTCAAAGGGGTCCGGAATACTGATGTTGTCGGAACAGCCCCCGAGCATGCCGTCTTGCACTTGGTACAACGAACCTGTTGAACCGGCGGACGAGTCTCCGTCCGAGAGGACGGCCGTCTCACCCCTATCTTCAGATCCTTCAGAAGATTCTTCTCCGTGGACGCAGCCCATGAAGGCACGCCTCATGACCGGCTGAGTCCGGGTCTTCCTCGCACGCTGAGCCGTCTCGACGAGATCGGTGCTGTTGTTCGGCTCAGGGCCCGGCTCACCGATCCGGCCGATGAAGACGTGGATTCCGCCGAAGGGGACCCGGTATCCGTACTCAATTGAGCCAGCGTCGGGACCCCAGCCTTCGTCGTCGATGTAGATCTTGCCGCGGCGACTCTTGGTCATCCGGCCCACTACGTATCCCTTGAACCCTTCGAAGTTGCCCTTCAAAAACTCAAATCCACCGTGCGCTGGCCCCACGGTGGGCGCCAACTATCGTGGAATAGTCACGTCAGATGTCCTCGTGAAAGGATTTAGTTGTGGAGCCATCGCAACTAGGAAGCTTGAAGGGGTTAAATCGGGACAAGGGACACGACAGAGTTTATACTAGTTCGGCCCCTTACGGTGAAGGTAAGGCCTATGTCTAGTTCGGTTGGTATTGATGTTTCGATGACCAGGGAGCGAGATACGCTATGCCCGGCTCTCGATGATTTGTTTCTTGCCCTAAGCCGCCAGCAGGTCGTCCCCTTATATACATTGGTTGATGCCCTGTGGCTTATAGAGTCCCGACCGGCTTATAAACAGTGTCCGGCTTGGTGACTAGTTAAATCTACCTTATGTTACAAGTCATGCCATCATGGCGGTTTACTACAACGGGCCTTAAACCGCCTATGGGCCTTAAGCCCTTTATTGAACCGCCATCTTCATACTTGGCCTTGGGCTTCCTCTGATGAGTCCTCTTTGTGTAACCCGGCCCCTCCTGGGCGGCTTACACAAATAGTCATATCCCCAACACTTTTCTCATTATAAGAAATTGTCCAGGCTTGTCCTTTGCTACAAAAAGGATTGGGCCACCTTGCTGCACCTTATTTACTTTCATTGCTTGTTATCCGTTACAAATTATCTTATCACAAAACTATCCGTTACCTACAATTTTAGTGCTTGCAGAGAATACCTTACTGAAAACCACTTGTCATTTCCTTATGCTCCTCGTTGGGTACGACACTCTTACTTATCGAAAGGACTATGATAGATCCCCTATACTTGTGGTTCATCAAGACTCTTTTCTGGCACCGTTGCCGGGGAGTGAAGCGCCTTTGGTGAGTGGAACTTGGTAAGGAAACATTTATATAGTGTGCTGAAATTTTCTGTCACTTGTTACTATGGAAACTAATCCTTTGAGGAGCTTGTTCGGGGTATCTTCACCCCGACTAGTAAAGCAAAGAGTTGCTCCTTAACCTACTGAACCTACTGAAAATGTTTACTTTGAGATTCCTTCGGGTATGATAGAGAAACTGCTAGCTAATCCCTTTGCAGGAGATGGAACATTGCATCCCGATTTACACCTTATCATTGTGGATGAAGTTTGTGGATTATTTAAGCTTGCAGGTATACCCGATGATGTTGTCAAAAGGAAGGTCTTCCCTTTATCTTTGAAGGGAGATGCATTGACATGGTATAGGCTATGTGATGATACGGGATCTTGGAACTATAAACGATTGAAATTGGAATTTCACCAGAAGTTCTATCCTATGCATCTTGTTCATCGTGATCGTAATTACATATATAATTTCTGGCCTCGTGAAGGAGAAAGTATTGCTCAAGCTTGGGGGAGGCTTAAGTCAATGTTATATTCATGCCCCAATCATGAGCTCTCAAGAGAAATGATTATTCAAAAAATTTATGCTCGGCTTTCTCTCAATGATCGCACCATGCTCGATACTTCCTGTGCTGCTTCTGATATGCTGAGGAGTATTGAATTCAAGTGGGATTTATTGGAAAGAATTAAACGCAACTCTGAAGATTGGGGTTCCGACGATGGTAAGGAGTCAGGTATAACACCTAAGTTTGATTGTGTTAAATCTTTTATGGATACCGATCTTTTTCGTGGATTTAGCACTAAATATAGACTTGCCTCTGAGATAGTAGCTGCTTTTTGTGAATCTTTTGCTACTCACGTTGATCTCCCTAAGGAAAAGTGGTTTAAATATAAGCCTCCCCCTTAAGTAAAGGTAGTTGCACGTATTACAGTTGAAGAAAAGACTATCACTTATAATGATCCTATTGTTCCTACAACTTATGTTGGGAAACCACCTTTTCCTGTTAGGATAAAGGATCGTGCTAAAACTTCAACTGTTGTTCGTAAGAGTAATACTAGAACTTATACACCCCCTGAGCAAATCAAAATTGAACCTAGTATTGCTATGGTTAAATATCTCTTGGATGATAATATAGATGGGCATGTTATTTATTTCTGTGGTGAAACTGCTAATATTGCTAGACCCGATGCTAAGATACATAGACCTATTGTAGGCATGCCTTTTATTTCTGTTAAAATAGGGGATCATTGTTATCATGGCTTATGTGATATGGGTGCTAGTGCTAGTGCAATACCCTTTTCCTTATATAAAGAAATTATGCATGATATTGTACCCGCTGAGTTAGAAGGTATTGATGTTACTATTAAGCTTGCCAAAAGGGATACCATTAAGCCAGTTGGGATTGTTAGAGATGTTGAAGTCTTGTGTAGGAAAGTTAAATATCCTGCTGATTTTCTTGTTCTTGGTTCCCCACAAGATGACTTTTGTCCCACTATATTTGGTAGAACCTTCTTGAATACTGTTAATGCTAGGGTTGATTGGGAAAAGGATATTGTTACAATTGGCTTAGGGGATATGTCTCATGGGTTTAATTTTGCTAAGTTTCGTAGACAACCCCGTGATAAAGAATCACCTAGTATGGATGAGATTATTGGTCTTGCTTCTATTGTCGTGCCTCGTACTGACCTGTTAGAACAATATTTGCTAGACCATGAAAATGATATGTTTAAGAATGAAACAAGGGAAATAGATGAAGTATTCCTTCAACAGGGTCCTATTCTGAAACACAACTTACCTGTTGAAATCCTAGGGGATCCCCCTCCACCCAAGGGTGATCCCGTGTTTGAGCTCAAACCTTTACCTGATAATCTTAAATATGCTTATCTTGATGAAAAGAAGATATATCTTGTTATTATTAGTGCTAACCTTTGAGAGCAAGAAGAGGAAAGATTATTGAAAACTTTGAAGAAGAACCGTGCTGCTATTGGATATACTCTGGATGATCTTAAGGGCATTAGTCCCACTCTACGCCAACACAAAATAAAAGTGGAGAAAGATGCCAAACCAGATAGAGATCCTCAACGACGGTTAAATCCTAAGATGAAAGAAGTGGTAAGAAAGGAGATACTAAAGCTCCTTGAGGCAGGTACAATTTATCCCGTTGCTGATAGTGATTGGGTAAGCCCTGTCCATTGCGTTCCTAAGAAGGGAGGTATTACTGTTGTTCCTAATGATAAAGATGAATTGATCCCGCAAAGAATTATTACAGGTTATAGGATGGTAATTGATTTCCGTAAATTAAATAAAGCTACTAAGAAAGATCATTACCCTTTACCTTTTATTTATCAAATGCTAGAAAGACTATCCAAACATACACATTTCTGCTTTCTAGATGGTTATTCTGGTTTCTCTCAAATACCTATGTCAGCGGAGGATCAATCAAAAACTACTTTTACTTGCCCTTTCAGAACTTTTGCTTATAGACGTATGCCTTTTGGTTTATGTAATGCACCTGCTACCTGTCAAAGATGAATGATGGCTATATTCTCTGACTTTTGTGAAAAGATTTGTCAGGTATTCGTGGATGATTTCTCCGTTTATGGATCCTCTTTTGATGATTGCTTGAGCAACCTTGATCGAACTTTGCAGAGATGTGAAGACACTAGTCTCGTCTTGAATTGGGAAAAGTGCCACTTTTATGGTTAATGAAGGCATTGTCTTGGGGCATAAGATTTCTGAGAGAGGTATTAAAGCTGATAGAGCTAAAGTTGATGTCATTGAAAAGATTCCATGTCCCAAGGACATAAAAGGTATAAGAAGTTTCCTTGGTCATGCCGGTTTTTATAGGAGGTTCATTAAGGACTTTTCTAAAATCTCCAGGCCTCTGACTAATTTATTACAAAAATATATTCCTTTTGTTTTTGATGATGATTGTGTAGAAGCATTTGAAATACTTAAGAATGCTTTGATCACTGCACCTATTGTTCAGCCACCTGATTGGAATTTACCCTTTGAAACTATGTGTGATGCTAGTGATTATGCTATAGGTGTTGTTCTAGGGCAAAGAGTTGATAAGAAATTGAAAAGTATCCAGTATGCTAGTAAAACTCTTGATACTGCCCAGAGAAATTATGCTACTACTGAAAAAGAATTCTTAGCAGTTGTATTTTCTTGTGCTAAGTTCAGACCTTACATTGTTCATTCTAAAGTTACTATTCACACTGATCATGCTTCTATTAAATATCTTATGGAAAAGAAAGATGCTAAGGCTAGACTTATTAGATGGGTTCTCTTTGTCCAAGAATTTGACTTGCATATTATCGATAGAAAGGGAGCTGAGAATCCCGTTGCACACAACTTGTCTAGGTTAGAGAATGTTCTTGATGACCCACTACCTATTGATGATAGCTTTCTTGATGAACATTTAGCGGTCATTAATCCTTCTCGTACTGCTCCATGGTATGCTGATTATGCTAATTACATTGTTGCTAAATTTATACCACCTAGTTTCACATACCAGCAAAAGAAAAAGTTCTTTTATGATTTAAGACATTACTTCTGGGATGACCCATACCTTTACAAAGAAGGAGTAGATGGTGTTATTAGATGTTGTGTACCTGAGCATGAACAGGAACAGATCCTACGCAAGTGTCACTCCGAATCATATGGAGGACACAACGCTGGAGATAGAACTGCACATAAGGTAGTGTAATCCAGTTTTTATTGGCCTACTCTCTTCAAAGACGCTCGTAAGTTTGTCTTGTCTTGTGATGAATGTCAAAGAATTGGTAATATTAGTAGACGTCAAGAAATGCCTATGAAATATTCTCTTATTATAGAACCATTTGATGTTTGGGGCTTTGATTACATGGGACCTTTTCCTGCCTCTAATGGTTACACACATATTTTAGTTGTTGTTGATTATGTTATTAAGTGGGTAGAAGCTATTCCAACTAGTAGTGCTGATCATAACATCTCTATTAAGATGCTTAAAGAAGTTATTTTTCCGAGGTTTGGAGTCCCTAGATATCTTATGACTGATGGTGGTTCACATTTTATTCATGGTGCTTTCCGTAAGATGCTTGCTAAGTACGATGTTAATCATAGAATTGCATCTCCTTATCACCCACAGTCTAGTGGTCAAGAAACTTGATGATGCATTATGGGCCTATAGAACTGCATACAAAAATCCTATGGGTATGTCTCCGTATAAGATGGTTTATGGAAAAGCATGTCACTTACCTCTTGAACTTGAACATAAAGCATATTGGGCTATTAAAGAGCTCAACTCTGACTTCAAACTTGCCAGTGAGAAGAGGTTATTTGATATTATCTCACTTGATGAATGGAGAACCCAAGCCTATGAGAATGCCAAACTGTTCAAAGAAAAAGTTAAAAGATGGCATGACAAAAGGATACAAAAGCGTGAGTTTAACGTAGGTGATTATGTGTTGTTATTCAACTCTCGTTTAAGATTTTTTGCAGGAAAGCTTCTCTCTAAATGGGAAGGTCCTTACATTATCGAGGAGGCCTATCATTTCGGTGCCATAAAAATCAACAACTTCGAAGGCAAAAGTCCGAGAGTGGTGAACGGTCAAAGAATCAAACATTATATCTCAGGTAATCCTATCAATGTTGAAACTAATATTATTGAAACCGTAACCCCGGAGGATTACATAAGGGTCACTTTCCAGAACGTTTCAGACTTCGAAAAGGAATAGGTATGTGGTACGGTAAGTAAACCGACTCCAAAACAATTCTAATGGCAATTTTTCTCTGTTTTGGAATATTTAAGAATGTTGGAAAGCAAGAAGTAATCCGGGAAGGACACGAGGCCTCCACGAGGGTGGAGGGCGCGCCCACCCCTACTGGGCGCGCCCTCCTGTCTTGTAGGCACCTCGTGTGCCTCTCGGACTCCGTTTTCTTGCACGATACTTCTTTTGTCCATAAAAATTCATTATATAATCTCCCGAAGGTTTTGACCACCGTATCACGCAAAAATCCTCTATTTTCGTTTCGAGCTATTTTTCTGACAGGTCTAGAGCACCATGACATCTCCAAGCGCCCCTAAGGACAAGTTTTTCGAGAAGGTTATCAACCCCTATCTTGCGGAGGTGCTGCAACACCCTCAAACCATTGAGATGCGTGAGGGGGTGCTGCACATCCGCGATGTGGAGGGACCAAGGCGTACTGGAAGCGTGGAGACAAAGCTCGAAGCCATGGAGCAACAAGTTTTCAAGTGCCAAGGGATGGTGGAGCGTGGACTCAACGCCATCCAGACGATGATCTCGGAGTTCACCAACAACCACAAGCTGGATGCCAAGATCATTTGGGAGACCATCTTTAAGCTTCAAGAGAAAATCGAGCACCTCCAAGCCCAGATCTATGACCTGCAAAACCAAAACTATGAGTATGAATATAGATTCAAGAGGATGAGTTTGGCTGCAGATTTGAGGATCCCGGAGACTCGATCATCCTTCTATGATGGTGAGCCTATGCCTTGGAAGATGGACGACAAGCCTACATCATCAACAACTCCTACTTCACCACCTCCGAGGACATAATCACATGGGTATGGGCACTCCCCTTGGCAACTGCCAAGCTTGGGGGAGGTGCCCCGGTATAGTATCACCATCACACTCCAATCTTTACCGTTTTACTTAATTCGATCCTTTTTAGTAATATCTTGATCTAGTAGATTAAAACTTTGGTATGAAGTAGTTTTGAGTTTTGCTTTGTGATCTCTCTGTGTAATCGAGTCCGTGAGCTATATAATAAAGTTAGTGTTGAGTCAAGGGCTTTGCTATCTTGCTACTGTCTTGAGAAAATAGAAAGAATAAAAGAGTGCATATTGATCTTATGGATAGTAATGACTTCACGTATAAAGAGTATGAGGCATAAAAGTTGTTGGGAGTTGACAAACGTAGTTTTGGTCATCGTTGCAACTAATAGGAAGTAATAAGGAAGGAGAGGTTTTCACATATAAATATACTATCTTGGACATCTTTTATGATTGTGAGCACTCATTAAGTATGATATGCTAAAGAGTTGATGTTGGACAAGGAAGATAACGTAATGGGTTATGTTTTCTCACATCTCAGTTAAAGTATATTGTCATGGATCTTTCAAACATGTTGAGCTTGTCTTTCGCCTCATGCTAGCCAAAAATGCCTTGCACCAAGTAGAGATACTACTTGTGCTTCCAAATATCCTTAAACCCAGTTTTGCCATGAGAGTCCACCATACCTACCTATGGATTGAGTAAGATCCTTCAAGTAAGTTGTCATGTTGCAAGCAACAAAAATTGCTCTCTAAATATGTATGACTTATTAGTGCGGAGAAAATTAGCTTTATACGATCGTGTGATATGGAAGTAATAAAAGCGACGGACTGTATAATAAAGGTTCATATCACAAATGCCTAGCACCTCGTGTTGGAAAGATCCTGATATATATATATCCAATTGGATGTAAGTTAGCATGAATTATTATTGTTGACATCACCCAAAGTTGAATATGTTGGGAGGCGAAACAATAAGCCCCTATCTTTCTCAGTGTCCGATTAAAAGTCCATAACCATAAGTATTGCGTGAGTCTTAGCAATTGTAGAAGACTATATGATAGTTGAGTATGTGGACTTGCTGAAAAGCTCTATTCTTGACTCTTTCTGATTTTATGATAAATTGCAATTGCCTCAATGACTAAGATTATAGTTTGCGAGTTCCTAATGAAGTTTATGATCCATACTTCACATTGTGAATAGATTGTTACTTGAGCATGAGAAATCATATGACAAAATCCTTATATGGTGTTGTTATAAGAATGATCATGATGCCCTCATGTCCGTATTTTATTTTTATCGACACCTCTATCTCTAAACATGTGGACATATTTTTCGATTTCGGCTTCCGCTTGAGGACAAGCGAGGTCTAAGCTTGGGGGAGTTGATCCTCCCATTTTGCATCATGCTTTTATATCGATATTTATTGCATTATGGGATGATATTACACATTATGTCATGATACTTATGGCTATTCTCTCTTATTTTACAAGGTTTATCATGAAGAGGGAGAATGTCGGCAGCTGGGATTCTGGCTGGAAAAGGAGCAAATATTGGAAACCTATTCTGCACAACTCCAAAAATCCTGAAACTCCATGGAAGTCAATTTCGGAATTCATAAGAATTATTGAGCGAAGAAAATACCAAAGGGGGCCCACACCCTGGCCAGGAGGGTGGGGGCGCCCCCCAACCTACTGGGCGCGCCCCTCTGTCTCATGGGCCCCCTGTTGGCCCTCCGGTGCCCATCTTTTGCTATATGAAGGCTTTTACCCTGGAACAAATGATAAGCAAGCTTACGGGACGAAAATCCGCCGCCACGAGGCGGAAACTTGGCGGAACTAATCTAGGGCTCTGACGGAGCTGTTCTGCCAGGGAAACTTCCCTCCGAGAGGGGGAAATCCTCACCATCGTCATCACCAGTGACCTCTCATCGGGAGGGGGTCAATCTCCATTAACATCTTCACCAGCACCATCTCCTCTCAAACCCTAGTTCATCTCTTGTATCCAATCTTATATCAAAACCACAAATTGGTACCTATGGGTTGCTAGTAGTGTTGATTACTCCTTGTAGTTGATGCTAATTGGTTTCCTTGGTGGAAGATCATATGTTCAGATCCCTAATGCATATTAATACTCATCTGATTATGAACATGAATATGCTTTGTGAGTAGTTACGTTTGTTCCTGAGGACATGGGTGAAGTGTTGCTATTAGTAGTCATGTGAATTTGGTATTCGTTTGATAATTTGATGAGATGTATGTTGACTCTCCTCTAGTGGTGTTATGTGAACGTCGACTACATGACACTTCACCATTATTTGGGCCTAGAGGAAGGCAGTGGGAAGTAATAAGTAGATGATGGGTTGCTAGAGTGACAGAAGCTGAAACCCTAGTTTCATGCTATAGTTAGGTTTACCTTAATACTACTTTTGTAGTTGCGGATGCTTGCAACAGGGGTTAATCATAAGTGGGATGCTTGTCCAAGAAAGGGAAGTACCCAAGCATCGGTCCACCCACATATCAAATTATCAAAGTACTGAATGCGAATCATATGAGCGCGATGAAAACTAGCTTGACGATAATTCCCATGTGTCCTCGGGAGCGCTTTTCTCATTATAAGAAATTGTCGAAGCTTGTCCTTTGCTACAAAAAGGATTGGGCCACCTTGCTGCACCTTATTTACTTTTGTTGCTTATTACCCGTTACAAATTCTCTTATCACAAAACTATCTGTTACCTACAATTTCAGTGCTTGTAGAGAATACCTTACTGAAAACCGCTTGTCATATCCTTCTGCTCCTCGTTGGGTTCAACACTCTTACTTATCGAAAGTACTATGATAGATCCCCTATACTTGTGGGTCATCAAAGCTCAATCCGGAAAAATGTGTTTTCGGCGTCCCCGCCGGAAAGCTACTGGGCTTCATCGTTTCCAATAGAGGAATTGAAGCAAACCCCGCTAAAATCCGAGCTTTGTCACAGTTGGCTACCCCAATAGATCTCAAACAAGTCCAGAAGCTAACTGGATGCGTGCCAGCTCTAAGCCGATTTATCTCCAGATTAGGAGAAAAGGCATTGCCACTTTATTGCCTTCTTCAACGAACCGAACACTTCGAGTGGACGGATGCGGCGACGACCGGACTGGAGGAAATAAAGACTCTTTTAGCGAGCAACCCAATTCTGGCCGCACCGAACGTTGGTGAACCCATGTTGTTATACATAGCTACAACACACCAAGTTGTGAGTGTAGTGCTTGTCATCGAACGAGAGGGGTACGGACACAAATTCCCGGTTCAGAAGTCGGTATACTACATATCCACTATCCTCACACCATGCAAATCCCGGTACCCACATTATCAAAAAATAGCATATGCGGTCTTCATGGCATCCCGGAAACTACGACACTACTTTCAAGAGTCTGCAATCACGGTGGCATATGAAGTACCCCTCAACGACCTAGTAAACAACCGCAATGCCACGGGCTGGATTGCCAAGTGGGCCATCGAGCTCCTCCCATTCGACATCACATATAAACCACGACGAGCCATTAAATCCCAAGTACTGGCGGATTTTGTCACCGAATGGACAGAGGCCGAACTCCCTAAAGAGTAGGGCGCATACTCCAACTGGATCATGCACTTCGACGGCTCTAAAATGCTGGCAGGTCTCGGGGCAGGTGTTGTCTTAACATCCCCCATGGGAGATACAGTCCAATACGTACTCCAAATATTATACACAGTCTCCAACAATGCAGCCGAATACGAGGCTCTGTTGCATGGTCTTCGGATGGCCGTCTCCATGGGCACTTAGCACCTAGAAGTGCATGGGAATTCAAATCTCGCAATATCTCAAATAAATGGAGACTTTGATGCCAAAGATCCAAAAAAGGCGGCCAATCATAATGTCGCCCTCAAGATGTCAGCTAGGTTCGAGGGGCTCGAATTTCATCACGTGGCTCGAGAAAACAATCAAGCGGCGGATGTCCTCACCCGCATCGGCGCTAAGCGCGACCTTGTCCCACCTAACATCTTTCTGGAAAGGCTTTTCAAGCCATCGGTGGTGTGGAAAGGGGAGACCAGCAACATCAGTCTGGATCCAACCACAACCCCAGATTCCGAACACACTGACATAATCGGCGGCTCTGCCACCGAAATAATGCCTTCGGCCCATCTCATCATGGTTGTTATCTCCCCATGGACTAAACCCTTCTTGGCCTACCTTAACAGGCACGAACTCCCCGAGGACCAAAATGAGGCACGCTGCATTGTGCGGTGCTCTAAAGCCTACAAAGTCCATGAGGGAGAGCTTTATAAGAAAAGCGCTACAGGGGTACTTCAAAGATGTATCTCCTAGGAGGAAGGGCGGCAACTATTTGCTGAAATTCATGCCGGCCTCGGTGGTCATCACTCCGCAGCTCGAGCCCTTGTAAGCAAGGCCTTCTGTACAGGTTTTTACTGGCCGACAGCCCGAGCAGACGCACAAAACCTAGTCCAACATTATGTCGGATGCCAGCTTTTCGCCAACCAAAGCCATATGCCACCCACCGCTCTACAAGCAATCCCCATAACTTGGCCTTTTGCGGCCTGGGGGCTTGATATGGTTGGACCCCTTAAAGGAGGAAGCCATAAGAAAAAATACTTGTTGGTCATGGTGGATAAATTCACCAAATGGATAGAAGCCAAACCAGTTAAAACGGCCAAATCCGGACCCGTGATAGACTTCATATCGGGCGTGGTACACTGTTATGATGTTCCCCACAGCATCATCACCGACAACGGCTCCAATTTCACAGCCGATGAGGTGAAAACTTGGTGCGGCAACATGGGCATTAAGCTCGATTACGCCTCCGTCTATCACCCTCAAACAAACGGTCAAGTCGAACGAGCCAATGGTCTTATCATGAGCGGCATCAAACCTAGACTAGTGCGATCCTTAAAAGAATCAGACACACACTGGGTTGAGGAGCTTGACTCCGTACTCTGGGGGCTGCGGACCACGCCAAATTGCACTACCGGATACACACCCTTCTTCATGGTGTACGGCGCAGAGGCCGTGCTGCCCTGCGACATTATTCATGACTCACCTCGAGTGCGCATGTACGAAGAGAGAGAGGTCGAGCTCGATCGGCAGGATAGTTTAGATGCCCTGGAAGAGGAGCGCGACGTCGTAAAAGCCCGTTCCGCATTCTATCAACAACAGGCTCGCAGGTTCAAAGTAGAGAAGTACGGGCCAAGACTTATAATATTGGTGAACTCGTTCTACGCCTACCGGAGAAGAAAAAGGACAAACTCAAGCCCAAATGGGAGGGTCCCTTTATTATTGACAAAGTTCTCACCGGAGGAGCGTACCGACTGCATGATGCATCAGATAACCGCCTCGAGCCGAACCCATGGAACGCGGCCAGACTCCAAAGATTCTACGCCTAGCGTCGAACTCCTTGTTCGTCTCCTTCCCTCCGTTTCTTTTTTATTTTTCTTTTCAGCTCTCTTCCCACCTTTCCTTTTTGAAAAGCTCTAAAGCTTCAGTGTGGCTAGACTACACACTTGTGACACACTAATCTCCAAGTATGTGCGTTCACTACACCTGGGGGCTTCTTATACAGAAGCTTAACATAATTATCTTCCGGGCATCAAGCCCACTGCATATGCGTCCTTTTTCCATATGTACCTTTTCTTCGCCATTATATGCATCGATATGACTTAAGTTTTGGCCAAGCTGGGTTGCCTGGCTCGTGTGCTTATGCCCTACGTTCCTGTTAGTTCGGCTAGGGCATAAAGGGAGCACCTCTGCGATTGTTACTGTCTGGTACTCCAGACGTGTACCTCAGACTGGGTGAAGCCGAAAGCTAGCATTCTTCAGGGAATATTCTTTCGATGGACTAAAGGTGTTTTTACCTATTACAATATAACCCCCAGTTGTTTCATATACTATGCCTTTTGATCGCAGTTCGGACATGCACGTTAATGCATGCGTACCCAGGGAAAGGAACCCTTAACGGAACTATTCTCTCTGGAAGATGTTTCTTACTAACTGTCGGGGATATACCCCGCGGAATGACCCGGCCGGAGTCGTAAACCGGCCGGGACTTGGTAAACCGGCGGATGTTAAACCGGCGGAAAGTTAAGACAGTCAAGACAAATAGCTCAGACAGACGGTAGCCCGGCTGGTGGTAAACCGGCAGGTGGTAAACCGGCAGACAATGTTAAACCGGCAGACAATGTTAAACCGACAAACAGTGATAACTGGGTTGTCAGGGGTTATGAAGCCCAAGATGTTAAGAAGCCCATGAAGATAAGTTAGAATAGTTAAGTCTTAAAGTCCGAGTTGGACTCTACATGTAAGCCCGCCTCTTCAACATATATAAGGAGGGGTAGGGCTCCCCAAAGAAGGACAAGTTACAAGCAAGAAGAAACAATATTAGGGCTAGACACAAAGAGGAGAGCTAGTTTACGGCGACTCCCTCGTGATGATAATGAGACCTAGCCTCAAACAGCATGTAGAGTTTTTACCGGATGATGTTTCTCGGGGCCCGAAGCTGTCTAAATCCCTGTCTTTTGTTGCGTCTCTCGATTCCGCTCAACCCCTCTCAAGCTACCACATAGATGCGTTGGCCTCGCGACTAAGTCCTCACACTAAGGACACCTGCCGTGACAAATCCACGACAGTTGGCGCCCACCGTGGGGCTCGCGCACGGTGGTGTTGAGTTCTTGGAGGGATCTCTTCCAAGGTTTGAGAAGATCGCAATTTTTCTGGTGAAAAATAATCAGTTTAGAAGGATCTACATGATCTCCGTGGCAACCAGCCGGAACGACGTACTAGATCGATTAAGAGGTTTTAGGGTTGCAAATTGTAAAGCCGCCACAGGCACCGTGGTGATCCGCCGAGTCCGACTCGCCAAGTTGCAAGTTAATGGACACGAGATTTCTGTTGCGGTGTTAGTCTCAAGGAAATTCCGTAGCGGCGGCGTCCGGCAAACCGAAGGAGTTTCGTGGCTGTTACTTTCTATGTGAAGATAAAGTTGACCAGTCAAATTAAAGGAGGGGTAATCGTACGTGGAACCATCCAACGTCAAAAACTAAATGACCACGACCCGGAAAAGGATAAGGCAGCAAACCGGACTCTTCCGCCGTACACGCAGCGCCGTGGGTTTTTGACTCGCCTCTTCCGCGGTGGCCCGTTTTGGATCCGACATGTCCACTTGCGGCAGGGGTACAGCTGAATCCATAACTGAAGCGCTATTTCTGTCCGCCTCCGCCTGCCTCAAGTCGCCGGATCACACCCTCCTGCCTGTCTGCTCGTGGCCTCTGGTCATCACCTATTCGCCATCCCGCTGGCCTCTGCATTGAGTTGCCGGCCGCCGAGCACAGCGAACCGGTATCCGCCTCAACATCCGTTGCCGGCGGGCTGTCTCTTCATCTTCAAACCGGCTCTGTGCATTTTCCGCCGCCTTAAAGCCGCGGCCGACAGTCGGTGCCGGGCCACTTTGGACTCCCCTACCTTCACCTCCTCAGCCGCGCCCGCCGCCGGTTCATCACACGGCCAGCCGTCGTTGAATCGCCGGCCCAAAGCCGTCCGGTTCCTGAGTGCCTGACGTTAAAACGACGTTGTCCTTCGCCAGATTGTTCGTGGGCCGCTTTGCCACGGCCGCATCTCCGTTCGGTCTCCAAAGGACCGCATCAACCCGCCGCCTGGCCTTGGGCTCCCTCGCCCTCACGCGCCACCGTCATGGTCTTGACCCGCCCGTGCGTTGAGCCGGCCTTACTTGTTGCCTCTGCCGCAAACTGCCGCGCCTCACCTTGGTCGCCTGGCCGACTCCGCCCGGTGCACCACGGGCGTCTTGCTGCCTCTCCACCCGTCGCCGGTTTACAGTGCCTCTCAGCCCTCTACCGGTTCACTGCTCCGCCTTCGTCGGAGAACTTCCCGAGCTGCTGTGTCGGAGTTGTCCCGCTCCTCAAAGTCACTACCATGGCCGGCCTCCTCCATCTAGAGCCGCCCAGCTGCTTACGCTGCGCTTCGTCTCCACCTCCACAAGTCGCCAAGACCGACAAGAATTATGTACATGTGCAAGTCATCCGAGGCTACGGCCTAATCCGCCAGAGCTGTACTACTACTCCCAGGTCGTGGGAATCAACAGTCTGCTGCTACCTTCTTAACCTAGCGTGAAGAATAGTCAAATACCGGAAAATCAACTAGTACGTGATCAAAACTAGTACTACTTGAGTGCTACTAGATCAGATTACTACATCCATCCGAGTCAGGAAAGTCCAAGAGCTATTGCCGGATCATCATCAGGCTATATTCCGCTCTAATACGTCGTGCCTGCCGGAGCCCGTGCCCGCTGAACCGGCAGTAGCAGCCGCGCCACTCCAACCCGTCGCTGGTTCAGCCGCGCCTCGCCTCCTCTGGGTCGTCATCATTGACCCGCAGCCGCGTCACTCCAACCCGTCGCCGGCTCAAGCCGCGCCCTGTCTCCTTTGGGTCGTCATCATTGACTCGCAGCCGCGCTTCTTCAACCCGCCACCGGAGCCGTCCTCCGAGCCGCTACTCATGCTGCTGCCTTTTTCTACAACTGCAAAACCGCCGCAAAGTGGTTACTACCGTTGCCGCTGTGACGTGTGTGTGACTCGCCGAAGCTCCACCCCCATCAAACTGCCCTAGCCTTTGTTTCAAGATGACACCATCGATCCGCGGCCTACGCGGACAGTGAGTTGCCCTGGCCTCACCATCGTCTCCTATGCAGCACGGGTCGCTTCTGTTCCAGGTCGCCGCTGCCTTAAGCCGGCCATGTCTCCGCCGTAACTTGGCGCCCCTGCGCGTCTTGTCTTGTTCTGAGCCGGAGACCCGCCTCCGTCGCTGCAGGTTGTGATTCATACATTTGGGTACCTTGAGCCTGAATACGCTGCTACAGGGAAAAGTGACTACAAGGGTTGACGTTTTGCCATATGGCATCATTCTAACGGAGATGATTACTGAAAGGAAGGTGCTGGATAATTCATTACCTGAGGACGAAACACGTTTTATAAACAATCTTCAGAAGAAATATGCTTGACAAGGAAAAGTTCAGAAAAGTCCAGAAAAGTCGCCTCCTCTTCTACCATGGTCTTTAAGCCATCGTCAGTCGTTTCAGAGGCATTCTCGCCGCTGCAGTTTTCGTAGCTGTCTACATCCACTATCGTGGCTCTGTCTTCAAACCGCCGCGAACGAGCTACCCCCGCTGCCGGGATAAACCGGCCCAATTGCCATGAGCCGCGGCTGTTCTCAGTCCGTCCGTCGCATATCTTGGCCGAGACGCTCTTCACCAGCAAAACACCGTTATTCAATCCACGCCGGTTCCGTGCTACCCTGCGGGCAGATTCGGCCGCTGCTTTGAATCGCCAAGACCACCGTGGCCCCGCCTCCGCTGGCACCCGTTGACTCCGCGGACGTCGCCCGAGTTGACTCCGCTGCTGCACTCACTATGGTTCGCTGCCATAAGGCGCCAGGTGGGGTTCGTTTTTGTCGCGTCCTGCCCGCGTGCGCCAGCCTCTAGCTCTGCTCCTTCCCCGATAGCTGTGAACCGGCTGATTGAATTAACCCGTGACCTGGTGGCGATTTATGGGCATGGACACTAACAAGGAACAAAGGACTTTGCTCAAATTACGGGCATGGATGTTAGGGCAGGAACCTTTGCTTCCCCTGTGATTGCTCTGCCCGGAAAGAAGGAAACAAAAGGATAATGTAGCCGGTGAAAAAAAAAGGGGTCGTGAAAGCCGTAAAATTCGGACCAGTTGGAAAAACAACGACGACGGACATGACTGGCTCGACGTCCCATGAAAAGATCAGGTGCTATCCATCTTATTTAGTTTTTCAATATGCTTTAAAATTCCTTCGGGAACAATTGCCTTCCCTTTAATATGTTTGTTCTATGATCATGGCAGAGACAATAAGATCATCGGTCATCCAAATACATCAGGACAATTATTCACCATCGAAGTGGAGTTATATGGCGGATATGGAGTGCATGGCATCATCATTTTTCACTAATATTTATCCGTGCTGCCGTGCTCAACGGAAGTGCTTACACTGCCACCCTTGCAGCCCGGTTTACATCAACACACCGGGCCGCACCTGTTTGCATGAGCTATTTATTGAGTATGAGCAAGTCACAGCTTGGGTAGCCCGGTTTTTCTTCCAATATATTGGAGGCAAATTATCGTTCAGCTGCCGTCTTCACTGGATAGATCAATGGACATGCGCACAAATCACTGCCACTACAGTTTGGTCAACTTCAAATAGCTAGTTGGAAGGAACCAGTGGCCGAGTTGCTGACACGGCTCATACGGGATCATCTATAATCCGCCGCAGTCACCTCAACCTTCTGTGGATTTACATCACGTTATTAACACTGATGATATATACCTTCTGCTATGGTCAAGTATGGAGAATCTCAAGACAACTCCTTGAGTCATCTTAAGACTCGGGGGCTACGATGATATGACGCAGCGAGTCTTGCCAGTTTCAGCAAATTCAAGTGCCCCAGGATGTTGAAGGGAAACCCGGTCCCGGAGGCCATTGTTATATTGAGGAAAATTTAGAGGCCGTCAGAAATATTCCGGCTCACAATGATGTTTCCGGTTTATAGTCCGGTTTAAGGGGAATCCCGTCTCCCACACAGCGCTGAAGCCCTTAGTATCTGGTTTAAATCCGGTTTAAGAGGAAATTATCTCTTCCAAAGCTCTGAAGCTCTAAAATCCGGTTTAAAAATGTCCGGTTCAAAAGGAATTAACTTTTGGCAAGTTCGAGTTTAAAGGCCGTCAGAAAATTTCCGGCTGAAAATGAAGATTCCGGTTTAAAATCCGGTTCAAGGGAAAGATGTCTCCCACAAAGCTTTGAAGCTCTCAATATCCGGTTTAACGTCCGGTTCAAGAAGGATTTATCTTTTGCAAAAAGTTAAAGGGTGCCAAAGAGGACATGCTGCCATGATGCGCGGTTCAAACATGGGTATCATGCCTTATTGGCTTATCATATTATTGATCACTTGGGGGCTTGGTCGTATCCGAACCATAGCTATACCTCTTGATCGGCGCAATGCCATAATATCACTTGGGGGCTTGGTCGTATCCGAACCAATGCAACACCTTTTGATAGGCGAAAGCCACTAGATCATTTGGGGACATGGTCAAGTCTGAACCAGTCACGCCTCTTGGTCGGCCTAAGGCCACAGAATCACTTGGGGGCTTTGGTCGAACCCGAACCATCGTCACCCCTCTTGATCAGTATAATGCCAATGCATCACTTGGGGACTTGTGGTCACGTCTGAACCATAGTCACGCCTCTTGATCGGCCTAGTGCCACAGCATCACTTGGGGGCTTTGGTCGAACCCGAACCATCGCTACACCTCTTGATCGGCGTAATCCCAATGCATCATTTGGGACCTGGCTGACTCGAACCATAGCTACGCCTTTTTGGGGGCATGGTCTTGTCTGACCATGCTAATGCCACTTGATCGGCTCAAAGCCTCATTTGCAATGGCTTTATCTTTGCCTTTGCTTCTATTTTTCTTTTGATAAAATATTTTTTTCTGTTGCGTTTTCACCCAACATTATTAAATCCGGTTCAACTGCCAGTTACAGATTGACGGAACATGATTAAATCATAATCCGGAGACTATCAGCCCGGTCTGGTTTCGACTATAAGTCGCCAGCATATATTTGGATTGCGCCATTGGAATCATGTGCTCATAAATCATTGGATTATATTATTCAAATCTTCAAATAGCCAATATGGCTGGATTTTATTATGTCTTATTGAAGACCCGACTCATCACATCATAATGAGCCGGCCCTTGGGGGCTACCAATTGCTCCTGTCAACAATTCAAGATACATAATTTTCATCCATTATTAAAGGATCCGCTGCTCAGTTGGTAAAGCACAAAGCTCTCAACCTTGTGGACGTGGGTTCAAGCCCCATGATGGGAGTTACATAATATAATGTTATTCTCAATGAAGTATATATAAAGTCCCAGCTCAATATTATCTTACTGAGCCGGCCCTTGGGGGCTACACGTTGCTGTTAAAGTCTACATGATCATATTTTCAAAGTCCCTGCTCATTATTTACATAATGACCCGGCCCTTGGGGGCTACACTGGTTGAAATTTTTTATGAGCATTAGGAAATTACAAGTCCCAGGTTGCTGCAAGCATGACAACCCGGCACTTGGGGGCTACATATGTGGAATACTCAGTTCTGACTGGTGATTGAGATGAACAACTTGGATTTTTTCACGCTTGTGATATTTATATTGAAGCAAGTCTTAAGCTGTTGCTATGCTACCTTCTTAAGACTTGAGGGCTACAAGTAATAGTCATATAAGAGGTATATTTTCAAGTTGGATGTTAACTACAAGTATGACCCGGTGCTATCAATATTTATAAACCGGCAAGTTCTACATTCTTAAACCGGCTGAAGATCAGATGAGGATTTCAAGGACCATTATTTTTTTAAGTCATTGGGAGCTGAGTCAAAGAAGTTATTCTTCACAATATTTCTCGGTGACAAACCAATGTCAGCAAATTGATTATGAAGCTGGCCTATTAAACCGGATTTTCTAGAAGAAGGAAGTGACAAGGACTTAAGGATGATCAGAGTCAGTTTAACATGGATAAATCCAAATTAAACTGGGGGCTAATGTCGGGGATATACCCCGCGGAATGACCCGACCGGAGTCGTAAACCGGCCGGGACTTGGTAAACCGGCGGATGTTAAACCGGCGGAAAGTTAAGACAGTCAAGACAGATAGCTCAGACAGACGGTAAACCGGCTGGTGGTAAACCAGCAGGTGGTAAACCGGCAGGCAATGTTAAACCGGCAGACAATGTTAAACCGGCAGACAATGTTAAACCGGCAAACAGTGATAACTGGGTTGTCAGGGGTTATGAAGCCCGAGATGTTAAGAAGCCCATGAAGATAAGTTAGAATAGTTAAGTCTTAAAGTCTGAGTTGGACTCTACATGTAAGCCCGCCTCTTCAACATATATAAGGAGGGGTAGGGCTCCCCAAAGAAGGACAAGTTACAAGCAAGAAGAAACAATATTAGGGCTAGACACAAAGAGGAGAGCCAGTTTACGGTGACTCCCTCGTGATGATAATGAGACCTAGCCTCAAACAACATGTAGGGTTTTTACCGGATGATGTTTCTCGGGGACCGAAGCTGTCTAAATCCCTGTCTTGTGTTGCATCTCTCGATTCCGCTCAACCCCTCTCAAGCTACCACATAGATGCGTTGGCCTCGCGACTAAGTCCTCACACTAAGGACATCTGTTGTGACAAATCCACGACACTAACCATGTAATATAACATAGCTAGTTGGGTACTTGTTTGTTCAAGCAATTATGACCCCTACGCCTGCTTTCCATGCGTACCCCGGTTTATGTTACCGAGCGGGTATTCGGAAACACTCCGAACTGTCGGGTCCAGAGGCCAAAGTGAAAAGGTCCGCCATGACAAATGTTTTACAATCTGGCTAGGGACAAATATGTCAATTGAAGTACATAGTCATTTAGACTCAAATGCTTCTTCTTCTTCTATGCCATCCAACAGGTTGTCTAGCCTACAATCCTGTTGGGAATACTTTGCGGCTAATCCTACCTGGTCATATACCATACTAACGGGAATTTGTTTCCCATCTGACCCTACAGGTCCGTCCTGGGCCATATGATTCGGATCAAGCTTGGTATACCGTTTTTTCACCATGGCTGAAGCCTCTCTCACCCCTTCTCTACAGGTAGATATCTACCATAGTTGGAAACGCCGCCGCGCTCCCTTGAAATACTGAACAAGCTCACCCATACTCCCTGGTGGGGAGGCGGACGGCCACAGGGCCTTGGCAACACTTCGCATGACCTGCCGAACTTGCTCGTGCAGTTGCGAAAGCTCTTGTAGCAGATAGCCTGAGGATCCGGGCATCTCCTCTTCGGGACGACCCGTCAGCATACCTGCAGACATAACTCTGTTAGTTCCCATTTTTACCGAACTATGTAAATGTTCGTTTGAGAACATACTAAAAATGCCGTGTTGAAGCCTCTTATTTTCCTTCATGGAGTCAGCCAGCTGGGCCCGAACATCTTTCAATTCTTCACCCAGCTGGGTATTAGCATCTTGGAGCTTGTTATTCTTCTGTATGACCTGTGTAAGTACACGCTCGCCAGCGGCTGCTTGCCTTTGTGCCTCCTACTCACCCTCTTGTGGAATTCCCGGATTCTGTTCCGGATTATCTGAGGATTTTGGTCATTAGATATTGTTAGCATTACTGGTTTATAAATAGGATATTGTTTTTTCTCAATTTGGGAATACATACCAGTCGATGCATCTTCGGATCTTAACAGCTTGGCCAAAGCGGTCGTTAGCTGGGTTTGACACTCTTCCAGCTCTTGAGACAACAGGTTGTTCTTCTCCGAGAGAACCTATATGTACAATGATCCTTAACTCAGTTGTACCAACTGCTTCAAGTCTCAGGGGCTACTGATATACATAATTATCAGATTTTTTATACTTACCTGTATATCTTTCAAATACTGGTCCGTGGACCTAGCAAGCCCATCCTGAGCGGCTCGGATGTACGCATCACCCGAGTTGAAGGCATTAAAAGCCTTGTCTGAAAAACTAGGGTCGCGGAGTGCGGCCCGCCGGCGCCGATGATTCATGGTCTCCACTTCAGAATTTGTAACGAACATTCTATCTGAATCCTCTATATGAGGATAGTCAGGTGTCGCTTCTGTGTTGGCCTTCGTCCTCGAGACTGGGTCTGGAATCCGGCTAGTAGAGGTACGGTTGACAGGATCCCCAGACATAGTCCGGTGGATGTTCTTTCTGCTAAAACGTGATGGATAGTGTCATACTTTAAGATGACAACCGCGGAACGTGCTTAAAGCCATACCTCCTTGACGACGGCTCCACCAGGTTTCTGTTCGCCTTTCTTTTTGAAGGCCTGCCCGGCATGGGCGCCCCTTGTTGGCGAGTCACCTCGGGTTTGGCTTGGCGCGCCGATCGTCTTCCCTTTAGAGCATAAGAATTGTGCGGTGGGTAAGACGGAAGGAATGAATCTTTCCCAGAAGATAAGTCTCTTGTTTACTTACATGCGATACAGGGAGGAGACCGGGATAATCAGCAATGATGGCCACCTCTGTGCCATCACAGCTCGCCTGGTGAAACACCCCTTCCACGAGCTCCACGAATATATCCGGGTCCTCTTCAAATCGGGGGTCAAGGGCCCGGTTACGGTCCTCTGGCTGTGGTGCTGGGCTATGGAACTCCTTGGTTATTTTCTGCCATGCCTGTTATAAGTAGATGGAGCAAATATTTTTGAAAATGAAGGCTCAGGGAATGAATAGAGTAGAGTAATGGATGGCAGCTCACCCTGCTGGGAGGGTTGTGCATGGAAAATCCATCCCGTGGCTTAATGCGGACGAACTCCTCTCTTTCCCCATGTATAAATCGGGTAGTATTTCCACCAGAGCGGTGGTGGAGTCCGGACCCTTTCGACCATAGTGGGTGGCATCGTCTTCTCCATTGAAGTGCCACATGGGATGCACTCGGTATTGGAGTGGCTGAACCCCCTGCATTATGGATATCGCCATAACCTCGACTATTGATAATCCGGACTGAGCGAGCATTCTTATCTTGCTCATCAACTGAAGGATCTCCCTGCTATCTTCCTCTCTAGGGCGCCGGGGACACCAGTTAAGGCGTTTTCTCGGTGGGGGCGTTTGTAAACTCAGGAAGACCCATTCAGATTGGGGTGGGAAGGGAGACATCCTCAATATAAAACCACTCAGAAGGCCACTCTTTGGGTGCTTTCTTGGGTGTGCCGGATAAGTATCTGGTCCCTGCGATGCGCCATATCTCGGCTCCGCCCACTTAGAATATTGATCCCCCTTGATTACGGGGGACGAGGCAGAACAACTTATTCCATAGCTCAAAATGGGCTTCGCAGTCCAAAAATAGTTTGCAAAGAGCGACGTAACCTGCGATGTGCAGGATGGAGGCATGTGTGAAGTTGTGCAGCTGGAGGCCGTAGAACTCCAGAAGCCCCCGGAGGAATGGATGGATCGGAAATCCGACACCCCTCAGCAAGTAGGAAACAAGGCATAGTCGCCCCCCCTAGAGGGGTTGGGAAAGTTCTCCACCTGCTAGCCGCCGTCGAGGGAAGCCAATCCGGCTCGGACGGGGACTAGATATGCAGGAGGTAGGTACCCTTGGGTCTGCAACTTCACTAACCGGCCGTGGGATATAGTACACTTCTCCCAATCGCCCGGCTTGGTGTTGCGAGAGTGGGAGGAAGAGCTACGAACGTCGGCCATGTTGGAGTGGTTTTTTCGGGCATGCTCTGATGATTCCTCGCTTGGGGAAGATAGTGTGGATTGGATCTGAAGATCCCCATCCCTTTAATAGACAATTTATTTACATGGCCAGGGTGGAAAATGTAAAAATGCCCCGACTTCTCGCATTCGCTCGACACGTGGAGACTGAGATTGTTAAGGTGCAGAAGCCGACGAGCGTAACATTAAATGGGGAACCGGGCACTGCTATTTGCAACAGGTGCTTTGAAGAATTCGGAGAAGGAACCCACCTTGCAATGCCGAAGACAATCTGCACGCTTGACTCATCGTCATTGAAGCCTGGTTTGGGAGCTACTGAGGGAGTCCTGGATTAAGGGGTCCTCGGACAGCCGGACTATATGCATATGCCGGACTATTGGACTATGAAGATACAAGACAGAAGACTTCCTCCCGTGTCCGGATGGGACTCTCCTTTGCATGGAAGGCAAGCTTAGCGGTTAGAATATGAAGATTCCTTTCTCTGTAACCGACTCTGTGTAACCCTAGCCCCCTCCGGTGTCTGTATAAAATGGAGGGTTTGGTCTGTAGGACAACAACAATCATAACTATAGGGTAGCTTCTAGGATTTAGCCTCTACGATCTCATGGTAGATCAACTCTTGTAATACTCATATCATCAAGATCAATCAAGCAGGAAGTAGGGTATTACCTCCATCGAGAGGGCCCGAACCTGGGTAAACATTGTGTCCCCCGCCTCATGTTACCATTAGCCTTAGACGCACAGTTCGGGACCCCCTACCCGAGATCCGCCGGTTTTGACACCGACACCTAGGGGTGCCCCGAGGGGGGCACAAGCCACCAGGGCGCTCCTGGGCCCCCAGGCGCACCCTGGTGGGTTGTGCTCACCTCGGTAGCCTCCCGTACCCCTTCTTCGCCCTCTAAATTCCCAAATATTCCAAAAACTCTTGGGAAGACCCTAGATCGGATGTTCCACCGCTACAAGCCTTTGTAGCCACTGAAAACCAATCGGGGCCCCATTCCGATACCCTGCTGGAGGGGGGAATCATCACCAGTGGCCATCTTCATCATCCCGGTGGCCACCACGATGAGGAGGGAGTAGTCCACCCTCGGGGCTGAGGGTTTGTACAAGTAGCTATGTGTTTAATCTCTCTCTCTCATGTTCTTGAGATGTCACGATCTTGATGTATCATGGGCTTTGTTAACATAGATGGATCATATGATGTTTCTCCCCTCTCTACACTTGTTATGATGAATTGAGTCTTTACCCTTTGAAGTTTTGTCTTGTCGGATTGAATGTTCAGATCTGAGAACACATGATATATGTCTTGCATATGGATACCCGTGGTGACAATGGGGTATTATTATGATTCACTTGATATATGTTATGGCACTCAACTTGCGGATTCCCGTGTGACTTTGGGTAATCTATGCATAGGGGTTGATGCATGTTTTTATTATCTTTTCTTCGAAAGAAACTCTGGGGTCCCCTTGTAGTTCTTTCTGTGGATTGAGTATCATGAATCTGAAATTGTTTGATACATAACGTATAATTAACTCACGGGTTCTCGCGGTGACATTGGGGTATCTAGGTGACATTAGAGTTGGTTGATATGCATCATATGGTGTTATTTCAGTACAAACTCTTGATTAGATCGATCAAAAAGAATAGCTTGGACATAATCACACGAGTATGGGCACTCCCCTTGGCAACTGCCAAGCTTGGGGGAGGTGCCCCGGTATCGTATCACCATCACACTCCTATCTTTACCGTTTTACTTAGTTCGATCCTTTTTAGTAATATCTTGATCTAGTAGATTAAAGCTTTGGTATGAAGTAGTTTTGAGTTTTGCTTTGTGGTCTCTCTGTGTAATCAAGTCCGCGAGCTATATAATAAAGATTAGTGTTGAGTCAAGGGCTTTGCTATCTTGCTATGATCTTGAGAAAATAGAAAGAATAAAAAAGAATAAAAGAGTTCATATTGATCTTATGGATAGTATTGACTTCACATATAAAGATTATGAGGCATAAAAGTTGTTGAGAGTTGACAAACGTAGTTTTGGTCATCGTTGCAATTAATAGGAAGTAATAAGGAAGGAGAGGTTTTCACATATAAATATACTATCTTGGACATCTTTTATGATTGTGAGCACTCATTAAGTATGACATGCTGAAGAGTTGATGTTGGACAAGGAAGACAATGTAATGGGTTATGTTTTCTCACATCTTAGTTAAAGTATATTGTCATGTATCTTTCAAACATGTTGAGCTTGCCTTTCCCCCTCATGCTAGCCAAAAATTCCTTGCACCAAGTAGAGATACTACTTGTGCTTCCAAATATCCTTAAACCCAGTTTTGCCATGACAGTCCACCATACCTACCTATGGATTGAGTAAGATCCTTCAAGTAAGTTGTCATGTTGCAAGCAATAAAAATAGCTCTCTAAATATGTATGACTTATTAGTGCGAAGAAAATAAGCTTTATATGATCGTGTGATATGGAAGTAATAAAAGCGACGGACTGCATAATAAAGGTTCATATCACAAATGGCAATATAAAGTGATGTTCTTTTGCATTAAGATTTTGTTCATCCAACCCTAAAAAGCACATGACAACCTCTGCTTCCCTCTGCGAAGGGCCTATCTTTTACTTTATGTCTTTTACTTTATGCAAGAGTCAAGGTGATCTTCACCTTTCCCTTTTTCATTTTATCCTTTTGGCAAGCACCTCGTGTTGGAAAGATCCTGATATATATATCAAATTGGATGTAAGTTAGCATGAATTATTATTGTTGACATTACCCAAAGGTGAATACGTTGGGAGGCGAAACAATAAGCCCCTACCTTTCTTAGTGTCCGATTAAAACTCCATAACCATAAGTATTGCGTGAGTCTTAGCAATTGTAGAAGACTATATGATAGTTGGGTATGTGGACTTGCTAAAAAGCTCTATTCTTGGCTCTTTCTGATGTTATGATAAATTGCAATTGCCTCAATGACTAAGATTATAGTTTGCTAGTTCCTAATGAAGTTTATGATCCATACTTGACATTGTGAATAGATTGTTACTTGATCATGAGAAATCATATGACAAAATCCTTATATGTTGTTGTTATAAGAACGATCATGATGCCCTCATGTCTGTATTTTATTTTTATCGACACCTCCATCTCTAAACATGTGGACATACGGCTTCCGCTTGAGGACAAGCAAGGTCTAAGCTTGGGAGGTATTCATTCGATATTTTGATGAGATGTATGTTGTCTCTCCTCTAGTGGTGTTATGTTAACGTCGACTACATGACACTTCACCATTATTTGGGCCTAGAGGAAGGCATTGGGAAGTAATAAGTAGATGATGGGTTGCTAGAGTGACAGAAGCTTAAACCCTAGTTTATGCGTTGCTTCGTAAGGGGCTGATTTGGATCCACTAGTTTCATGATATGGTTAGGTTTACCTTAATACTTCTTTTGTAGTTGCGGATGCTTGCAATAGGGGTTAATCATAAGTGGGATGCTTGTCCAAGAAAGGGCAGTACCCAAGCACCGGTCCACCCACATATCAAATTATCAAAGTACCGAACTCGAATCATATGAGCGTGATGAAAACTAGCTTGACGATAATTCCCATGTGTCCTCAGGAGCGCTTTTCTCATTATAAGAAATTGTCCAGGCTTGTCCTTTGCTACAAAAAGGATTGGGCCACCTTGCTGCACCTTATTTACTTTCATTGCTTGTTACCCGTTACAAATTATCTTATCACAAAACTATCTGTTACCTACAATTTCAGTGCTTGCAGAGAATACCTTACTGAAAACCGCTTGTCATTTCCTTCTGCTCCTCATTGGGTACGACACTCTTACTTATCGAAAGGACTATGATAGATCCCCTATACTTGTGGGTCATCAAGACTCTTTTCTGGCGCCGTTGCTGGGGAGTGAAGCGCCTTTGGTGAGTGGAACTTGGTAAGGAAACATTTATATATTGTGCTGAAATTTTCTGTCACTTGTTACTATGGAAACTAATCCTTTGAGGGGCTTGTTCGGGGTATCTTCACCCCGACTAGTAAAGCAAAGAGTTGCTCCTCAACCTACTGAACCTACTGAAAATGTTTACTTTGAGATTCCTTCAGGTATGATAGAGAAACTGCTAGCTAATCCCTTTGCAGGAGATGGAACATTGCATCCTGATTTACACCTTATCATTGTGGATGAAGTTTGTGGATTATTTAAGCTTGCAGGTATACCCGATGATGTTGTCAAAAGGAAGGTCTTCCCTTTATCTTTGAAGGGAGATGCATTGACATGGTATAGGCTATGTGATGATACGGGATCTTGGAACTATAAATGACTGAAATTGGAATTTCACCAGAAGTTCTATCCTATGCATCTTGTTCATCGTGATCGTAATTACATATATAATTTCTGGCCTTGTGAAGGAGAAAGCATCGCTCAAGCTTGGAGGAGGCTTAAGTCAATGTTACATTCATGCCCCAATCATGAGCTCTCAAGAGAAATGATTATTCAAAAAATTTATGCTCGGCTTTCTCTCAATGATCGCACCATGCTCGATACTTCCTGTGGTGGTTCTTATATGCTGAAGACAATTGAATTCAAGTGGGATTTATTGGAAAGAATTAAACGCAACTCTGAAGATTGGGGTTCCGACGATGGTAAGGAGTCAGGTATAACACCTAAGTTTGATTGTGTTAAATCTTTTATGGATACTGATGTTTTTTGTGGATTTAGCACTAAATATAGACTTGACTCTGAGATAGTAGCTGCTTTTTGTGAATCTTTTGCTGCTCACGTTGATCTCCCTAAGGAAAAGTGGTTTAAATATAATCCTCCCCCTTAAGTAAAGGTAGTTGCACCTATTACAGTTGAAGAAAAGACTATCACTTATAATGATCCTATTGTTCCTACAACTTATGTTGAGAAACCACCTTTTCCTGCTAGGATAAAGGATCATGCTAAAACTTCAACTGTTGTTCGTAAGAGTAATACTAGAACTTATACACCCCCTGAGAAAATCAAAATTGAACCTAGTATTGCTATGGTTAAAGATCTCTTGGATGATAATATATATGGGCATGTTATTTATTTCTGTGGTGAAACTGCTAATATTGCTAGACCCGATGCTAAGATACATAGACCTGTTGTAGGCATGCCTGTTATTTCCGTTAAAATAGGGGATCATTGTTATCATGGCTTATGTGATATGGGTGCTAGTGCTAGTGCAATACCCTTTTCCTTATATAGAGAAATTATGCATGATATTGTACCCGCTGAGTTAGAAGGTATTGATGTTACTATTAAGCTTGCCAAAAGGGATACCATTAAGCCAGTTGGGATTGTTAGAGATGTTGAAGTCTTGTGTGGGAAAGTTAAATATCCTGCTGATTTTCTTGTTCTTGGTTCCCCACAAGATGACTTTTGTCCCATTATATTTGGTATACCCTTCTTGAATACCGTTAATGCTAGGATTGATTGTGAAAAGGATATTGTTACAATTGGCTTAGGGGATATGTCTCATGAGTTTAATTTTGCTAAGTATTGTAGACAACCCCGTGATAAAGAATCACCTAGTAAGGATGAGATTACTGGTCTTCCTTCTATTGCCGTGCCTCCTACTGACCCGTTAGAACAATATTTGCTAGATCATGAAAATGGTATGTTTACGAAGGAAAGAAGGGAAATAGATGAAGTATTCCTTCAACAGGGTCCTATTCTGAAATACAACTTACCTGTTGAAATCCTAGGGGATCCCCTTCCACCCAAGGGTGATCCCGTGTTTGAGCTCAAACCTTTACCTGATAATCTTCAATATGCTTATCTTGATGAAAAGAAGATATATCCTGTTATTATTAGTGCTAACCTTTCAGAGCAAGAAGAGGAAAGATTATCGAAAACTCTGAAGAAGCACCGTGCTGCTATTGGATATACTCTGGATGATCTTAAGGGCATTAGTCCCACTCTATGCCAACACAAAATAAAAGTGGAGAAAGATGCCAAACCAGTTAGAGATCCTCAATGACGGTTAAATCCTAAGATGAAAGAAGTGGTAAGAAAGGAGATACTAAAGCTCCTTGAGGCAGGTATAATTTATCCTGTTGCTGATAGTGATTGGGTAAGCCCTGTCCATTGCGTTACTAAGAAGGGAGGTATTACTGTTGTTCCTAATGATAAAGATGAATTGATCCTGCAAAGAATTATTACAGGTTATAGGATGGTAATTTATTTCCGTAAATTAAATAAAGCTACTAAGAAAGATCATTACCCTTTACCTTTTATTGATCAAATGCTAGAAAGACTATCCAAACATATACATTTCTGCTTTCTAGATGGTTATTCTGGTTTCTCTCAAATACCTGTGTCAGCGGAGGATCAATCAAAAACTACTTTTACTTGCCCTTTCAGAACTTTTGCTTATAGACGTATGCCTTTTGGTTTATGTAATGCACCTGCTACCTTTCAAAGATGCATGATGGCTATATTCTCTGACTTTTGTGAAAAGATTTGTCAGGTACTCATGGATAATTTCTTCGTTTATGGATCCTCTTTTGATGATTGCTTGAGCAACCTTGATCGAATTTTGTAGAGATGTGAAGACACTAGTCTCGTCTTGAATTGGGAAAAGTGCCACTTTATGGTTAATGAAGGCATTGTCTTGGGGCATAAGATTTCTAAGAGAGGTATTAAAGTTGATAGAGCTAAAGTTGATGTCATTGAAAAGATGCCATGTCCCAAGGACATAAAAGGTATAAGAAGTTTCCTTGGTCATGTCGGTTTTTATAGGAGGTTCACTAAGGACTTTTCTAAAATCTCTAGGCCTCTGACTAATTTATTACAAAAAGATATTCCTTTTGTTTTTGATGATGATTGTGTAGAAGCATTTGAAATACTTAAGAATGCTTTGATCACTGGACCTATGGTTCAGCCACCTGATTGGAATTTACCCTTTGAAATTATGTGTGATGCTAGTGATTATGATGTAGGTGCTGTTCTAGGGCAAAGAGTTGATAAGAAATTGAATGTTATCCAGTATGCTAGTAAAACTCTTGATACTGCCCAGAGAAAAAATGCTACTACTGAAAAAGAATTCTTAGCAGTTGTATTTGCTTGTGCTAAGTTCAGACCTTACATTGTTGATTCTAAAGTTACTATTCACACTGATCATGCTGCTATTAAATATCTTATGGAAAAGAAAGATGCTAAGCCTAGACTTATTAGATGGGTTCTCTTGCTCCAAGAATTTGACTTGCATATAATCGATAGAAAGGGAGCTGAGAACCCCGTTGCAGACAACTTGTCTAGGTTAGAGAATGTTCTTGATGACCCACTACCTATGGATGATAGCTTTCCTGATGAACATTTAGTGGTCATTAATGCTTCTCGTACTGCTCCATGGTATGCTGATTATGCTAATTACATTGTTGCTAAATTTATACCACCTAGTTTCACATACCAGCAAAAGAAAAAGTTCTTTTATGATTTAAGACATTACTTCTGGGATGACCCACACCTTTACAAAGAAGGAGCAGATGGTGTTATTAGATGTTGTGTACCTGAGCATGAACAGGAACAAATCCTACGCAAGTGTCACTCCGAATCATATGGAGGACACCACGCTGGAGATAGAACTGCACATAAAGTAGTGCAATCCAGTTTTTATTGGCCTACTCTCTTCAAAGACGCTCGTAAGTTTGTCTTGTCTTGTGATGAATGTCAAAGAATTGGTAATATTAGTAGACGTCAAGAAATGCCTATGAATTATTCTCTTGTTATTGAACCATTTGATGTTTGGGGCTTTGATTATATGGGACCTTTTCCTGCCTCTAATGGTTACACACATATTTTAGTTGTTGTTGATTACGTTATTAAGTGGGTAGAAGCTATTCCAACTAGTAGTGCTGATAATAACATCTCTATTAAGATGATTAAAGAAGTTATTTTTCCGAGGTTTGGAGTCCCTAGATATCTTATGACTGATGGTAGTTCACATTTTATTCATGGTGCTTTCCGTAAGATGCTTGCTAAGTACGATGTTAATCATAGAATTGCATCTCCTTATCACCCACAGTCTAGTGGTCAAGTAGAGTTGAGCAATAGAGAGCTCAAATTAATTTTGCAAAAGACTGTTAATAGATCTAGAAAGAATTGGTCCAAGAAACTTGATGATGCATTATGGGCCTATAGAACTGCATACAAAAATCCTATGGGTATGTCTCCGTATAAGATGGTTTATGGAAAAGCATGTCACTTACCTCTTGAACTTGAACATAAAGCATATTGGGCTATTAAAGAGCTCAACTATGACTTCAAACTTGCCGGTGAGAAGAGGTTATTTGATATTATCTCACTTGATGAATGGAGAACCCAAGCCTATGAGAATGCCAAACTGTTCAAAGAAAAAGTTAAAAGATGGCATGACAAAAGGATACAAAAGCGTGAGTTTAACGTAGGTGATTATGTGTTGTTATTCAACTCTCGTTTAAGATTTTTTGCAGGAAAACTTCTCTCTAAATGGGAAGGTCCTTACATTATCGAGGAGGCCTATCATTTCGGTGCCATAAAAATCAACAACTTCGAAGGCAAAAGTCCGAGAGTGGTGAACGGTCAAAGAATCAAACATTATATCTCAGGTAATCCTATCAATGTTGAAACTAATATTACTGAAACCGTAACCCCGGAGGAATACATAAGGGACACTTTCCAGAATGTTTCAGACTTCGAAAAGGAATAGGTATGTGGTACGGTAAGTAAACCGACTCCAAAACAATTCTAATGGCAATTTTTCTCTATTTTGGAATATTTAAGAATTTTGGAAAGCAAGAAGTAATCCGGGAAGGACACGAGGCCTCCACGAGGGTGGAGGGCGCGCCCACCCCTACTGGGCGCGCCCTCCTGTCTCGTGGGCACCTCGTGTGCCTCCCGGACTCCGTTTTCTTGCACGATACTTCTTTTGTCCGTAAAAATTCATTATATAATCTCCCGAAGGTTTTGACCACCGTATCACGCAAAAATCCTCTGTTTTCGTTTCGAGCTGTTTTTCTGACAGGTCTAGAGCACCATGACGTCTCCAAGCGCCCCCAAGGACAAGTTATTCGAGAAGGTTGTCAACCCCTATCTTGCGGAGGTGCTGCAACACCCTCATACCATTGAGATGCGTGAAGGGGTGCTGCACATCCGCGATGTGGAGGGACCAAGGCGTACCGGAAGCGTGGAGACAAAGCTCGAAGCCATGGAGCAACAAGTTTTCAAGTGCCAAGGGATGGTGGAGCGTGGACTCAACGCCAACCAGACGATGATCTCGGAGTTCACCAACAACCACAAGCTGGATGCCAAGATCATTTGGGAGACCATCTTTAAGCTTCAAGAGAAAATCGAGCACCACCAAGCCCAGATCTATGACCTGCAAAACCAAAACTATGAGTATGAATATAGATTCAAGAGGATGAGTTTGGCTGCAGATTTGAGGATCCCGGAGACTCGATCATCCTTCTATGATGGTGAGCCTATGCCTTGGAAGATGGACGACAAGCCTACATCATCAACAACTCTTACTTCGCCACCTCCGAGGACATAATCACATGGGTATGGGCACTCCCCTTGGCAACTGCCAAGCTTGGGGGAGGTGCCCCGGTATCGTATCACCATCACACTCATATCTTTACCATTTTACTTAATTCGATCCTTTTTAGTAATATCTTGATCTAGTAGATTAAAGCTTTGGTATGAAGTAGTTTTGAGTTTTGCTTTGTGATCTCTCTATGTAATCGAGTCCGTGAGCTATATAATAAAGTTAGTGTTGAGTCAAGGGCTTTGCTATCTTGCTACTCTCTTGAGAAAATAGAAAGAATAAAAAAGAATAAAATAGTTCGTATTGATCTTATGGATAGTAATGACTTCACATATAAAGAGTATGACGCATAAAAGTTGTTGAGAGTTGACAAACGTAGTTTTGGTCATCGTTGCAACTAATAGGAAGTAATAAGGAAGGAGAGGTTTTCACATATAAATATACTATCTTGGACATCTTTTATGATTATGAGCACTCATTAAGTATGACATGCTAAACAGTTGGTGTTGGACAAGGAAGACAAATGCTAGCCAAAAATTCCTTGCACCAAGTAGAGATACTACTTGTGCTTCCAAATATCCTTAAACTCAGTTTTGCCATGAGAGTCCACCATACCTACCTATGGATTGAGTAAGATCCTTCAAGTAAGTTGTCATGTTGCAAGCAATAAAAATTTCTCTCTAAATATGTATGACTTATTAGTTCGGAGAAAATAAGCTTTATACGATCGTGTGATATGGAAATAATAAAAGCGATGGACTGCATAATAAAGGTTCATATCACAAATGGCAATATAAAGTGATGTACTTTTGCATTAAGATTTTGTGCATCCAACCCTAAAAAGCACATGAAAACCTCTGCTTCCCTCTGCGAAGGGCCTATCTTTTACTTTATGTCTTTTACTTTATGCAAGAGTCAAGGTGATCTTCACCTTTCCCTTTTTCATTTTATCCTTTTGGCAAGCACCTCGTGTTGGAAAGATC
>NC_041389.1:294895643-294991465 GCF_002162155.2 Triticum dicoccoides
ATATCCAATTGGATGTAAGTTAGCATGAATTATTATTGTTGACATCACCCAAAGTTGAATACGTTGGGAGGCGAAACAATAAGCCCCTATCTTTCTCAGTGTCCGATTAAAACTCCATAACCATAAGTATTGCGTGAGTCTTAGCAATTGTAGAAGACTATATGATAGTTGAGTATGTGGACTTGGTGAAAAGCTCTATTCTTGACTCTTTCTGATGTTATGATAAATTGCAATTGCCTCAATGACTAAGATTATAGTTTGCTAGTTCCTAATGAAGTTTATGATCCACACTTGACATTGTGAATAGATTGTTACTTGAGCATGAGAAATCATATGACAAAATCCTTATATGTTGTTGTTATAAGAATGATCATGATGCCCTCATGTCCTTATTTTATTTTTCTCGACACCTCTATCTCTAAACATGTGGACATATTTTTCGATTTCGGCTTCCGCTTGAGGACAAGCGAGGTCTAAGCTTGGGGGAGTTGATACGTCCATTTTGCATCATGCTTTTATATCGATATTTATTGCATTATGGGCTGATATTACACATTATGTCACGATACTTATGGCTATTCTCTCATATTTTACAAGGTTTATCATGAAGAGGGAGAATGTCGGCAGCTGGGATTCTGGTTGGAAAAGGAGCAAATATTGGAAACCTATTCTGCACAACTCCAAAAATCCTAAAACTCCATGGAAGTCAATTTTGGAATTCATAAGAATTATTGAGTGAAGAAAATACCAAAGGGGGCCCACACCATGGCCAGGAGGGTGGGGGCGCCCCCCAACCTACTGGGCGCGCCCCTCTGTCTCATGGGCCCCCTGTTGGCCCTCCGGTGCCCATCTTCTGCTATATGAGGGCTTTTACCCTGGAAAGAATGATAAGCAAGCTTACGGGATGAAAATCCGCCGCCACGAGGCGGAAACTTGGCGGAACCAATCTAGGGCTCCGGCGGAGCTGTTCTGCCGGGGAAACTTCCCTCCGAGAGGCGGAAATCATCACCATCGTCATCACCAACGATCCTATCACCGGGAGGGGGTCAATCTACATTAACATCTTCACCAGCACCATCTCCTCCCAAACCCTAGTTCATCTCTTGTATCCAATCTTGTATCAAAACCACAAATTGGTACCTGTGGGTTGCTAGTAGTGTTGATTACTCCTTGTAGTTGATGCTAATTGGTTTACTTGGTGGAAGATCATATGTTCAGATCCCTAATGCATATTAATACTCCTCTGATTATGAATATGAATATGCTTTGTGAGTAGTTACGTTTGTTCCTGAGGACATGGGTGAAGTCTTGCTATTAGTAGTCATGTGAATTTGGTATTCGTTCGATATTTTGATGAGATGTATGTTGTCTCTCCTCTAGTGGTGTTATGTGAACATCGACTACATGACACTTCACCATTATTTGGGCCTAGAGGAAGGCATTGGGAAGTAATAAGTAGATGATGGGTTGCTAGAGTGACAGAAGCTTAAACCCTAGTTTATGTGTTGCTTCATAAGGGGCTGATTTGGATCCACTAGTTTCATGCTATGGTTAGGTTTACCTTAATACTACTTTTGTAGTTGCGGATTCTTGCAATAGGGGTTAATCATAAGTGGGATGCTTGTCCAAGAAAGGGCAGTACCCAAGCATCGGTCCACCCACATATCAAATTATCAAAGTACCGAACGCGAATCATATGAGCGTGATGAAAACTAGCTTGACGATAATTCCCATGTGTCCTCGGGAGCGCTTTTCTCATTATAAGAAATTGTCCAAGCTTGTCCCTTTGCTACAAAAAGGATTGGGCCACCTTGCTGCACCTTATTTACTTTCATTGCTTATTACCCGTTACAAATTTTCTCTTATCACAAAACTATCTGTTACCTACAATTTCAGTGCTTGTAGAGAATACCTTACTGAACACCGCTTGTCATTTCCTTCTGCTCCTCGTTGGGTTCGACACTCTTACTTGTCGAAAGGACTATGATAGATACCCTATACTTGTGGGTCATCAAAGCTCAATCCGGAAAAATGTGTTTTCTGTTGGGGAACATAGCAGAAATCAAAAAATTTCTATGCATCACCAAGATCAATCTATGGAATAATCTAGCAACGAGGGGAAGGAGTGTGCATCTACATACCCTTGTAGATCACTAAGCGGAAGCGTTCAAGTGAATGGGGTTGATGGAGTCGTACTCGTCGTGATCCAAATCACCGATGATCCTAGTGCCGAACGGACGGCACCTCCGTGTTCAACACACATGTAGCCCGGTGACGTCCCCCATGCCTTGATCCAGCAAGGAGAGAGGGAGAGGTTGGGGAAGACTCCGTCCAGCAGCAGCACGACGGCGTGGTGGTGGTGGAGGAGCATGGCAATCCTGCTGGGCTTCGCCAAGCACCGCAAGAGACGAGGAGGGAGAGAGGTAGGGCTATGCCAGGGAGAGGTCAAAACTCTTGTGTTTGCAGCCCCAAAGACCTCAACTATACATAGTGGAGAGGGAGGGGGCTGCGCCCCCTCTAGGGTTCCCACCCCAAGGGGTGCGGCAGCCCCAAAACCCATCTAGGGTGGCGGCCAAGGGGGGAAGAGGGGGAAACTTGCCCCCCAAGTAAGGTGGAGGCGCCCCCTCCCCAAACCCTAAGCGCCTTGGGCCCTGGTGGGGGGGCGCACCAGCCCACCTGGGGCTGGTACTCTCCCACACTTGGCCCATGCAGCCCTCTGGGGCCAGTGGCCCCACCTGGTGGACCCCCGAGACCCTCTCGGTGGTCCCGGTACGTTACCGATAGCACCCGAAACTTTTCCGGTGACCAAAACAGGACTTCCCATATATAAATCTTTACCTCTGGACCATTTTGAAACTCCTCGTGACATCCGGGATCTCATTCGGTACTCCGAACAACATTCGGTAACCACATACAAATTTCCTTTATAACCCTAGCATCATCTAACCTTAAGTGTGTAGACCCTACGGGTTCGGGAGACACGTAGACATGACCGAGACAACTCTCCGGCCAATAACCAACAGCGGGATCTAGATACCCATGTTGGCTCCCACATGTTCCACGATGATCTCATCGGATGAACCATGATGTCGAGGATTCAATCAATCCCGTATTCAATTCCCTTTGTCTACCGGTATGGTACTTGCCCGAGATTCGATCGTCGGTATCCCAATACCTTGTTCAATCTCGTTACCGGCAAGTCTCTTTACTCGTTCCGTAACACATCATCCCGTGATCAACCTCTTGGTCACATTGTGCACATTATGATGATGTCCTACCGAGTGGGCCCAGAGATACCTCTCCGTCACACGGAGTGACGAATCCCAGTCTCGATTCGTGCCAACCCAACAGACACTTTCGGAGATACCCGTAGTGCACCTTTAGCCACCCAGTTACGTTGCGATGTTTGGTACACCCAAAGCATTCCTACGGTGTCCGGGAGTTGCACAATCTCATGGTCTAAGGAAATGATACTTGACATTAGAAAAGCTTTAGCATACGAACTACACGATCTTTGTGCTAGGCTTAGGATTGGGTCTTGTCTATCACATCATTCTCCTAATGATGTGATCCCGTTATCAACGACATCCAATGTCCATGGTCAGGAAACCGTAACCATCTATTGATCAACGAGCTAGTCAACTAGAGGCTTACTAGGGACATGGTGTTGTCTATGTATCCACACATGTATCTGAGTTTCATATCAATACAATTATAGTATGGATAATAAAGAATTATCATGAACAAGGAAATATAATAATAATAACTAATTTATTATTGCCTCTAGGGCATATTTCCAACAGTCTCCCACTTGCACTAGAGTCAGTAATCCAATTCACATCGCCATGTGATTAACACTCATAGGTCACATCGCCATGTGACCAACATCCAAAGAGTTTACTAGTGTCACTAAACTAGTTCACATCATCATGTGATTAAGACTCAATGAGTTCTGGGGTTTGATCATGTTTTTCTTGTGAGAGAGGTTTTAGTCAACAGGTCAGCGACATTCAGATCCGTATGTACTTCGCAAATCTCTAGGTCATATTGTAAGTGCTGCTTCCACGCTCCACTCGGAGCTATTCCAAATGGTTGCTCCACTATACGTATCCATTTTGCTACTCAGAGTCATTTGGACAGGTGTTAAAGCTTGCATCGATGTAACCCTTTACGCCGAACTCTTTATCACCTCCATAATCGAGAAACATGTCCTTATTACTCCAAGGACAATTTTGACCGCTATCTGGTGATCCACTCCTTGATCACCTTTGTACCCTCTTGCTAGACATGTGGCAAGGGACACATCAGGTGCGGTACACAGCATAGCATACTATGGAGCCTACGTCTAAGCATAGGGGACGACCTTCGTCCTTTCTCTCTATTCTACCATGGTCGAGCTTTAAGTCTTAACTTCATACCTTACAACTCATGCCAGAACTCCTTCTTTGACTGATCCATCTTGAACACCTTCAAGATCATGTCAAGGTATGTGCTCATTTTGAAAGTACCATTAAGTGTTTTTTATCTATCCTCATAGAACTTGATGCTCAATGTTCAAGTAACTTAATCCAGGTTTTCCCTTGAAAAACTCCTTTCAATCAACCCTTTATGCTTTCCAGAAACTCTACAACATTTCTGATCAACAATATGTTAGCAACATATACTCATCAGAAATTCTATAGTGCTCCCACTCACTTCTTTGGAAATACAAATTTCTCATAAACTTTGTATAAACCCAAAATCTTTGATCATCTCATCAAAGCGCACATTCCAACTCCGAGATGCTTACTCTAGTCCATGGAAGGATCGCTGGAGCTAGCATACCTTTTAGCATCCTTAGGATCGACAAAACCTTTCTGATTGTATCACATACAACATTTCCTTACGAAAACTGGTAAGGAAACTCGTTTTGACATCCATCTGCCAGATTTCATAAATGCAGCTAATGCTAACATGATTCCGATGGACTTAAGCATCGCTACGGATGAGAAAATCTCATCGTAGTCAACTCCTTGAACTTGTGAAAAACTCTTCGCCACAAGTCGAGCTTCATAGACGGTGACATTACCGTCCACGTCCATCATCTTCTTAAAGATCCATTTATCTCAATGGCTTGCCGATCATCAGGCAAGTCCACCAAAGTCCATGCTTTGTTCTGATACATGGATCCTATCTCGGATTTCATGGCTTCTAACCATTTGTTAGAATATGGGCCCACCATCGCTTCTCCATAGCTCGTCGGTTCATTGTTGTCTAGCAACATGACCTTCAAGACAGGATTACTGTGCCACTCTAAAGTAGTACGCATCCTTGTCACCCTACGAGGTACAGTAGTGACTTGATCCGAAACTTCATGATAACTATCATAAGCTTCTACTTCAATTGGTGTGGGCGCCATAGGAACAACTTCCTGTGCCCTGCTACACACTAGTTGAAGTGACGGTTCAACAACCTCATCAAGTCTCCACCATGCTCCCACTCAACTTTCCGAGACAAACTTTTCCTCGAGAAAGGACCCGATTCAAGAAACAATCCCTATTGCTTTCGGATCTGAATTAGGAGGTATACCCAACTGTTTTGGGTGTCCTATGAAGATGCATTTTATCTGCTTTGGGTTCGAGCTTATCAACCTGAAACTTTTTCACATAAGCGTCGCAGCCCCAAACTTTTAAGAAACGACAACTTAGGTTTCTCCAAACCGTTGTTCAAACGGTGTCGTCTCAATGGAATTACGTGGTGCCCTATTAAAGTGAGTGCGGTTGTCTCTAATGCCTAACCCATGAACAATAGTGGTAATTCGATAAGAGACATCATGGTACGCACCATATCCAATAGGGTGCAACTATGATGTTCGGACACACCATCACACTATGGTGTTCCAGGCGGTATTAATTGTGAAACAATTTCCACAATGTCTTAATTGCGTGCCAAAGCTCGTAACTCAGATACTCATCTCTATGATCATATACATTTTATCCTCTTGTCACGATGATCTTCAACTTCACTCTGAAATTACTTGAACCATTCAATAATTCAGACTTGTGTTTCATCAAGTAAATATACTCAGTATCTACTCAAATCATCCGTGAAGTAAGAACATAACGATATCCACTGCGTGCCTCAGCACTCATTGGACTGCACACATCAAAATGTATTACTTCCAACAAGTCGCCTTCTTGTTCCATTTTACTGAAAACAAGGCTTTCAGTCATCTTGCCCATGTGGTATGATTTGCATGTCTCAAATGATTCAAAATCAAGTGAGTCCAAACGGTCCATTTGCATGGAGTTTCTTCATGCATATACACCAATAGACATGGTTCGCATGTCTCGAATTTTTCAAAAACGAGTGAGTCCAAAGATCCATCAACATGGAGCTTCTTCATGCGTTTTATACCAATATGACTTACATGGCAGTGCCACAAGTAGGTGGTACTATCATTACTATCTTATATCTTTTGGCATGAACATGTGTATCACTACGATCGAGATTCAATAAACCATTCATTTTAGGTGCAAGACCATTGAAGGTATTATTCAAATAAACAGAGTAACCATTATTCTCCTTAAATGAATAACCGTGTTGCGATAGATATAATCCAATCATGTCTATGCTCAACGCAAACACCAAATAACAATTATTTAGGTTTAACACCAATCTCAATGGTAGAGGGAGCATGCGATGCTTGATCACATCAACCTTGGAAACACTTCCAACACATATCGTGAGCTCACCTTTAGCTAGTCTCTGTTTATTCCGTAGCTTTTATTTCGAGTTACTAACACTTAGCAACCGAACCGGTATCTAATACCCTGGTGCTACTAGGAGTACTAGTAAAGTACATATTAACATAATGTATATCCAATATACTTCTATCGACCTTGCCAGCCTTCTCATCTACCAAGTATCTAGGGTAATTCTGCTCCAGTGACTATTCCCCTTATTACAGAAGCACTTAGTCTCGGGTTTGGGTTCAACCTTGGGTTTCTTCACTAGAGCAGCAGCTGATTTGCCGTTTCATGAAGTACCCCTTCTTGCCCTTACCCTTCTTGAAACTAGTGGTTTCACTAACCATCAACAATTGATGCTCCTTCTTGATTTCTACTTTCGCGGTGTCAAACATCACGAACATCTCAAGGATCATCATATCTATCCCTGATATGTTATAGTTCATCATGAAGCTCTAGCAGCTTGGTGGCAATGACTTTGGAGAAACATCACTATCTCATCTGGAAGAGAAACTCCCACTCGATTCAAGTGATTTTTGTACTCAGACAATCTGAGCACAAGCTCAACGATTGAGCTTTTCTCCCTTAGTTTGCAGGCTAAGAAAATCGTCGGAGCTCTTATACCTCTTGACGTGGGCACGAGCCTGAAATCCCAATTTCAGCCCTCGAAACATCTCATATGTTCTGCGACATTTTGAAATCATCTTCGATGCCTCTATTCTAAACCATTTAACATTACTGAACTATCACGTAGTTATCAAAATGTGTGTGTTAGATGTTCGCAACATCCACATACGACATTCGAGGTCCAGCACACTGAGTGGTGCATTAAGGACATAAGCCTTCTTCGAAGCAACAAGAAATATCCTCAGTTTACGGACCTAGTCCGCATAATCGCTACTATCAACTTTCAACTGAATTTTCTCTAGGAACATATCTAAACAGTAGAACTAAAGCGCGAGCTTACGACATAATTTGCAAAGATCTTTTGACTATGTTCAGGATAATTAAGTTCATCTTATGAACTCCCACTCACATAGACGTCCCTCTAGTCATCTAAGGGATTACATGATCCGAGTCAACTAGGCCGTGTCTGATCATCACGTGAGACGGACTAGTCATCATCGGTGAACATCTTCATGTTGATCATATCTACCATACGACTCATGCTCGACCTTTCGGTCTCTTGTGTTTCGAGGCCATGTCTGTATATGCTAGGCTCGTCAAGTTAACCTAAGTGTTTCGCGTGTGTAAATCTGGCTTACACCCGTTGTATGTGAACGTTAGAATCTATTACGTGGTCCTTCGAAACAACGAACTTTCGCAACGGTGCACAGTTAGGGGGAACACTTTCTTGAAATTTCAATGAGGGGTCATCTTATTTAGTACCGTCGTTCTAAGCAAATAAGATGCAAAAACATGATAAACATCACATGCAATCAAATAGTGACATGATATGGCCAATATTATATTGCTCCTTTGATCTCCATCTTCGGGGCGCCATGATCATCTTTGTCACCGGCATGACACCATGATCTCCATCATCATGATCTCCATCATCGTGTCTTCATGAAGTTGTCACGCCAACGACTACTTCTACTTCTATGGCTAACGCGTTTAGCAATAAAGTAAAGTAATTTACATGGCATTTCTCAATGACACGCAGGTCATACAAAAAATAAAGACAACTCCTATGGCTCCTGCCGGTTGTCATACTCATCGACATGCAAGTCGTGATTCCTATTACAAGAACATGATCAATCTCATACATCACATATATCATTCATCACATACTTTTGGCCATATCACATCACATAGCATACCCTGAAAAAACAAGTTAGACGTCCTCTAATTGTTGTTTGCATGTTTTACGTGGCTGCTAAGGGTTTCTAGCAAGAACATTTCTTACCTACGCAAAAACCACAACGTGATATGTCAATTGCTATTTACCCATCATAAGGACCCTTTTCATCAAATCCGATCCGACTAAAGTGGGAGAGACTGGCACCCGCTAGCCACCTTATGCAACAAGTGCATGTCAGTCGGTGGAACCAGTCTCACGTAAGCGTACGTGTAAGGTCGGTCCGGGCCGCTTCATCCCACAATACCGTCGAAAAAAGATTGGACTAGTAACGGTAAGCATATTGAACAAAAATCAACGCCCACAACAACTTGTGTTCTACTCATGCATAGAAACTACGCATAGACCTAGCTCAGGATGCCACTGTTGGGGAACATAGCAGAAATCAAAAAAATTCTACGCATCACCAAGATCAATCTATGGAGTAATCTAGCAACGAGGGGAAGGAGAGTGCATCTACATACCCTTGTAGATCGCTAAACGGAAGCATTCAAGTGAACGGGGTTGATGGAGTCGTACTCGTCGTGATCCAAATCACCGCTGATCCTAGTGCCGAATGGACGACACCTCCGCGTTCAACACACATGCAGCCCGGTGACGTCTCCCATGCCTTGATCCAGCAAGGAGAGAGGGAGAGGTTGGGGAAGACTCCGTCCAGCAGCAGCACGATGGCGTGGTGGTGGTGGAGGAGCGTGGCAATCCTGCAGGGCTTCGCCAAGCACCGCAAGAGACGAGGAGGGAGAGAGGTAGGGCTGCGCCAGCGAGAGGTCAAAACTCTTGTGTTTGCAGCCCGAAAGACCTCAACTATATAAAGGGGAGAGGGAGGGGGCTGCGCCCCCTCTAGGGTTCCCACCCCAAGGGGTGCGGCAGCCCCAAAACCCATCTAGGGTGGCGGCCAAGGGGGAAGAGGGGGAAACTTGCCCCCCAAGTAAGGTGGAGGCGCCCCCTCCCCAAACCCTAAGCGCCTTGGGCCCTGGTGGGGGGGGCGTCCCAGCCCACCTGGGGCTGGTCCTCTCCCACACTTGGCCCATGCAGCCCTCTGGGGCCAGTGGCCCCACCTGGTGGACCCCGGGGACCCTCCCGATGGTCCCGGTACGTTACCGATAGCACCCGAAACTTTTCCGGTGACCAAAACAGGACTTCCCATATATAAATTTGTACCTCCGGACCATTCCGGAACTCCTCGTGACGTCCGGGATCTCATCCGGGACTCCTAACAACATTCGGTAACCACATACAAACTTCCTTTATAACCCTAGCGTCATCGAATCTTAAGTGTGTAGACCCTACGGGTTCGGGAGACACGTAGACATGACCGAGACAACTCTCCGGCCAATAACCAACAGCGGGATCTGGATACCCATGTTGGCTCCCACATGTTCCACGATGATCTCATCATATGAACCACGATGTCGAGGATTCAATCAATTCTGTATTCAATTCCCTTTGTCTACCGGTATGGTACTTGCCCGAGATTCGATCGTCGGTATCCCGATACCTTGTTCAATCTCGTTACCGGCAAGTCTCTTTACTCGTTCCGTAACACATCATCCCGTGATCAACCCCTTGGTCACATTGTGCACATTATGATGATGTCCTACTAAGTGGGCCCAGAGATACCTCTCCGTCACACGGAGTGACAAATCCCAGTCTCGATTCGTGCTAACCCAACAGACACTTTCGGAGATACCCGTAGTGCACCTTTATAGCCACCCAGTTACGTTGCGACATTTGGTACACCCAAAGCATTCCTACGGTATCCGGGAGTTGCACAATCTCATGGTCTAAGGAAATGATACTTGACATTAGAAAAGCTTTAGCATACGAACTACACGATCTTTGTGCTAGGCTTAGGATTGGGTCTTGTCCATCGCATCATTCTCCTAATGATGTGATTGAAGGAAATATGCCCTAGAGGCAATAATAAAGTTATTATTTATTTCCTCATATCATGATAAATGTTTATTATTCGTGCTAGAATTGTATTAACCGGAAACATGATACATGTGTGAATACATAGACAAACATATAGTCACTAGTATGCCTCTACTTGACTAGCTCATTAATCAAAGATCGTTATGTTTCCTAACCATAGACATGTGTTGTCATTTGATTAATGGGATCACATCATTAGGAGAATGATGTGATTGACATGACCCATTCCGTTAGCCTAGCACTTGATCGTTTAGTATATTGCTATTGCTTTCTTCATGACTTATACATGTTCATGTAACTATGAGAATTATGCAACTCCCGTTTACTGGAGGAACACTTTGGGTACTACCAAACGTCACAACGTAACTGGGTGATTATAAAGGAGTACTACAGGTGTCTCTGAAGGTACATGTTGAGTTGGCGTATTTCGAGATTAGGATTTGTCACTCCGATTGTCGGAGAGGTATCTCTAGGGGCTCTCGGTAATGCACATCACTATAAGCCTTTTAAGCAATGTGACCAATGAGTTGGCTATGAGATGATGCATTACGTAACGAGTAAAGAGACTTGTCTGTAACGAGATTGAACTAGGTATTGGATACCGACGATCGAATCTCGGGCAAGTAACATACCGATGACAAAGGGAACAACGTATGTTGTTATGCGGTTTGACCGATAAAGATCTTCATAGAATATGTAGGAACCAATATGGGCATCCAAGTTCCGCTATTGGTTATTGACCAAGAATAGTTCTAGGTCATGTCTACATAGTTCTCGAACCCGTAGGGTCCGCACGCTTAATGTTACGATGACAGTTTTATTATGAGTTTATAAGTTTTGATGTACCGAAGTTTGTTCGGAGTCCCGGATGTGATCACGGACATGACGAGGAGTCTCGAAATGGTCGAGACATAAAGATTGATATATTGGAAGCCTATGTTTGGACATAGGAAGTGTTCCGGGTGAAATCGGCATTTTACCGGAGTACCGGGGGGTTACCGGAACCCTCCCGGGGGTTATTGGGCCTACATTGGCCATAAGGGAGAAGAGGAGAGGAGGCAAGAGGTGGGCCGCGCCCCCTCCCCTCCCTAGTCCGAATAGGACAAGGAGAGGGGGCGGCGCCCCCCCTTCCTTCTCCTCCTCCTCCTCCTTCCCCCTTCTCCTACTCCAACTAGGAAAGAAGGGAGTCCTACTCCCGGTGGGAGTAGGACTCCCCCCTTGGCGCGCCCTCCTTGGCTGGCCGCCTCCTCCCCCCTAGCTCCTTTATATACGGGGGCAGGGGGGCACCCCATAGACACACAAGTTGATCTACGGATCGTTCCTTAGCCATGTGCGGTGCCCCCCTCCACCATATTCCACCTCGGTCATATCGTCGCGGAGTTTAGGCGAAGCCCTGCGCCGGTAGAACATCATCATCGTCACCACGCAGTCGTGCTGACGGAGCTCATCTCCGGAGCTTTGCTGGATCAGATCCCGGAGATCGTCATCGAGCCGAACGTGTGCTGAACTCGGAGGTGCCGTACGTTCGGTGCTTGGATCGGTCGGATCATGAAGACGTATGACTACATCAACCGCGTTGTGCTAACGCTTCCGCTTACGGTCTACGAGGGTACGTGGACAACACTCTCCCCTCTCGTTGCTATGTCATCACCATGATCTTTCGTGTGCGTAGGAATTTTTTTGAAATTACTACGTTCCCTAACAGTGGCATCCGAGCCTAGGTTTTATGCGTTGATGTTATATGCACGAGTAGAACACAAGTGAGTTTTGGGCGATACAAGTCATACTGCTTACCAGCATGTCATACTTTGGTTCGGCGGTATTGTGAGATGAAGCGGCCCGGACCGACATTACGCGTACGCTTACGCGAGACTGGTTTCACCGTTACGAGCACTCGTGCTTAAAGGTGGCTGGCGGGTGTCTGTCTCTCTCACTTTAGCTGAATCGAGTGTGGCTACACCCGGTCCTTGCAAAGGTTAAAACAGCACCAACTTGACGAACTATCGTCGGGGTTTTGATGCGTAGGTAAGAACGGTTCTTGCTAAAGCCCGTAGCAGCCACGTAAAATTTGTAGCAACAAAGTAGAGGACGTCTAACTTGTTTTTGCAGGGCATGTTGTGATGTGATATGGTCAAGACGTGATGCTATATTTTATTGTATGAGATGATCATGTTTTGTAACCGAAGGTATCGGCAACTGGCAGAAGCCATATGGTTGTCGCTTTATTGTATGAAATGCAAACGCCCTGTAATTGCTTTACTTTATCACTAAGCGGTAGCGATAGTCGTAGAAGCAATAGATGGCGTAACGACATCGATGCTACGATGGAGATCAAGGTGTCACATCGGTGACGATGGCGATCACGACGGTGCTTCGAAGATGGAGATCACAAGCACAAGATGATGATGGCTATATCATATCACTTATATTGATTGCATGTGATGTTTATCCTTTATGCATCTTATCTTGCTTTGATTGACGGTAGCATTTTAAGATGATCTCTCACTAATAATCAAGAAGTGTTCTCCCTGAGTATGCACTGTTGCGAAAGTTCTTCATGCTGAGACACCACGTGATGATCGGGTGTGATAGGCTCTACGTTCAAATACAACGGGTGCAAAACAGTTGCACACGCGGAATACTCAGGTCATACATGACGAGCCTAGCATATACAGATATGGCCTCGGAACACGGAGACCGAAAGGTCGAGCGTGAATCATATAGTAGATATGATCAACATAGTGATGTTCACCATTGAAACTACTCCATCTCACGTGATGATCGGACATGGTTTAGTTGATTTGGATCACGTGATCACTTAGATGACTAGAGAGATGTCTGTCTAAGTGGGAGTTCTTAAGTAATATGATTAATTGAACTTAAATTTATCATGAACTTAGTACCTGATAGTATTTTGCTTGTCTATGTTTGTTTCTAGATAGATGGCTCGTGTTGTTGTTCCGTTGAATTTTAATGCGTTCCTTGAGAAAGCAAAGTTGAAAGATGATGGTAGCAATTACACGGACTGGGTCCGTAACCTGAGGATTATCCTCATTGCTGCACAGAAAAGTTACGTCCTGGAAGCACCGCTGGGTGCCAGGCCTGCTGCTGATGCAACTGACGACGTTAAGAACGTCTGGCAGAGCAAAGCTGATGACTACTCGATAGTTCAGTGTGCCATGCTTTACGGCTTAGAACCGGGTCTTCAACGACGTTTTGAACGTCATGGAGCATATGAGATGTTCCAGGAGTTGAAGTTAATATTTCAAGCAAATGCCTGGATTGAGAAATATGAAGTCTCCAATAAGTTCTATAGCTGCAAGATGGAGGAGAATAGTTCTGTCAGTGAACACATACTCAAAATGTCTGGGTATAATAATCACTTGATTCAACTGGGAGTTAATCTTCCTGATGATAGTGTCATTAACAGAATTCTTCAATCACTGCCACCAAGCTACAAGAGCTTCGTGATGAACTATAATATGCAAGGGATGAACAAGACTATTCCCGAGCTCTTCGCAATGCTAAAAGCTGCGGAGGTAGAAATCAAGAAGGAGCATCAAGTGTTGATGGTTAACAAGACCACCAGTTTCAAGAAAAAGGGCAAAGGGAAGAAGAAGGGGAACTTCAAAAAGAACGGCAAGCAACTTGCTGCTCAAGAGAAGAAACCCAAGTCTGGACCTAAACCTGAAACTGAGTGCTTCTACTGCAAGCAGACTGGACACTGGAAGCGGAACTGCCCCAAGTATTTGGTGGATAAGAAGGATGGCAAAGTGAACAAAGGTATATATGATATACATGTTATTGATGTGTACCTTACTAATGCTCGCAGTAGCACCTGGGTATTTGATACTGGTTCTGTTGCTAATATTTGCAACTTGAAACAGGGACTACGGATTAAGCGAAGATTGGCTAAGGACGAGGTGACGATGCGCGTGGGAAATGGTTCCAAAGTCGATGTGATCGCGGTCGGCACGCTACCTCTACATCTACCATCGGGATTAGTTTTAGACCTAAATAATTGTTATTTGGTGCCAACGTTGAGCATGAACATTATATCTGGATCTTGTTTGATGCGAGACGGTTATTCATTTAAATCAGAGAATAATGGTTGTTCTATTTATATGAGTAATATCTTTTATGGTCATGCACCCTTGAAGAGTGGTCTATTTTTATTGAATCTCGATAGTAGTGATACACATATTAATAGTGTTGAAACCAAAAGATGCAGAGTTGATAACGATAGTGCAACTTATTTGTGGCACTGCCGTTTAGGTCATATCGGTGTAAAGCGCATGAAGAAACTCCATACTTATGGGCTTTTGGAATCACTAGATTATGAATCACTTGGTACTTGCGAACCGTGCCTTATGGGCAAGATGACTAAAACACCGTTCTCCGGAACTATGGAGCGGGCAACTGTTTTGTTGGAAATCATACATACTAATGTTTGTGGTCCAATGAATGTTGAGGCTCGCGGCGGGTATTGTTATTTTCTCACCTTCACAGACGACTTAAGAAGATATGGGTATATCTACTTAATGAAACACAAGTCTGAAACATTTGAAAAGTTCAAAGAATTTCAGAGTGAAGTGGAAAATCATCGTCACAAGAAAATAAAGTTTCTACGATCTGATCATGGAGGAGAATATTTGAGTTACGAGTTTGGTCTACACTTGAAACAATGCGGAATAGTTTCGCAACTCACGCCACCCGGAACACCACAACGAAATGGTGTGTCCGAACGTCGTAATCGTACTTTACTAGATATGGTGCGATCTATGATGTCTCTTACTGATTTACCGCTATCGTTTTGGGGTTATGCTTTAGAGACGGCCGCATTCACGTTAAATAGGGCACCATCAAAATCCGTTAAGACGACACCTTATGAACTGTGGTTTGGCAAGAAACCAAAGTTGTTGTTTCTTAAAGTTTGGGGTTGCGATGCTTATGTGAAGAAACTTCAACCAGATAAGCTCGAACCCAAATCGGAGAAATGTGTCTTCATAGGATACCCAAAAGAAACTATTGGGTACACCTTCTATCACAGATCTGAGGGCAAGATTTTCGTTGCTAAAATCGGATCCTTTCTAGAGAAGGAGTTTCTCTCGAAAGAAGTGAGTGGGAGGAAAGTAGAACTTGATGAGATAACTGTATCTACTCCCTTATTGGAAAGTAGTTCATCACAAGAACCGGTTCCTGTGACAACTACGCCAATTAGTAAGGAAGCTAATGATATTGATCATGAAACTTCAGATCAAGTTTCTACTGAACCTCGTAGGTCTACCAGAGTAAGATCCGCACCAGAGTGGTACGGTAATCCTATTCTGGAAGTCATGTTACTTGACCATGATGAACCTACGAACTATGAGGAAGCGATGATGAGCCCAGATTCCGCAAAATGGCTAGAGGCCATGAAATCTGAGATGGGATCCATGTATGAAAACAAAGTATGGACTTTGGTTAACTTGCCCGATGATCGGCAAGCCATTGAGAATAAATGGATTTTTAAGAAGAAGACTGACGCTGATGGTAATATAACTGTCTATAAAGCTCGACTTGTTGCGAAAGGTTTTCGACAAGTTCAAGGAGTTGACTACGATGAGACTTTCTCACCCGTAGCGATGATTAAGTCTGTCCGAATCATGTTAGCTATTGCTGCATTTCATGATTATGAAATTTGGCAAATGGATGTCAAAACTGCATTCTTGAATGGATTTCTAGAAGAAGAGTTGTATATGATGCAGTCAGAAGGTTTTGTTGATCCAAAAGGTGCTAACAAAGTATGCAAGCTCTGGCGATCCATTTATGGACTGGTGCAAGCATCTCGGAGTTGGAATAAACGTTTTGATAGTGTGATCAAAGCATACGGTTTTATACAGACTTTTGGAGAAGCCTGTATTTACAAGAAAGTGAGTGGGAGCTCTGTAGCATTTCTGATATTATATGTAGATGGCATATTATTAATTGGAAATGATATAGAATTTCTGGATAGCATAAAGGGATACTTGAATAAAAGTTTTTCAATGAAAGACCTCGGTGAAGCTGCTTACATATTGGGCATCAAGATCTATAGAGATAGATCAAGACGCTTAATAGGACTTTCACAAAGCACATACCTTGATAAAATTTTGAAAAAATTCAAAATGGATCAGGCAAAGAAAGGGTTCTTGCCCGTGCTTCAAGGTGTGAAGTTGAGTCAAACTCAATGCCTGACCACAGCAGAAGATAGAGAGAAAATGAAAGATGTTCCCTATGCTTCAGCCATAGGCTCTATCATGTATGCAATGCTGTGTACCAGACCTGACGTATGCTTAGCAATAAGCTTGGCAGGAAGGTACCAAAGTAATCCAGGAGTGGATCACTGGACAGCGGTCAAGAACATCCTGAAACACCTGAAAAGGACTAAGGATATGTTTCTCGTATATGGAGGTGACAAAGAGCTAGTCGTAAATGGTTACGTCGATGCAAGCTTTGACACTGGTCCGGACGATTCTAAATCGTAAACCGGATAGGTGTTTTTATTAAACGGTGGAGCTGTAAGTTGGTGCAGTTCTAAACAAAGTGTCGTGGCGGGATCTACATGCGAAGCGGAGTACATAGCTGCTTCGGAAGCAGAAAATGAAGTAGTCTGGATGAAGGAGTTCATTTCCGATCCAGGTGTCATACCTAGTGCATCGGGACCAATGAAGATCTTCTGTGACAATACTGGTGCAATTGCCTTGGCAAAGGAATCCAGATTTCACAAGAGGACCAAGCACATCAAGAGACGCTTCAATTCCATCCGGGACCAAGTCCAGGTGGGAGACATAGAGATTTGCAAGATACATATGGATCTGAATGTTGCAGACCCGTTGACTAAGCCTCTTCCACGAGCAAAACATGATCAGCACCAAGACTCCACGGGTGTTAGAATCATTATTGTGTAATCTAGATTATTGGCTCTAGTGCAAGTGGGAGACTGAAGGAAATATGCCCTAGAGGCAATAATAAAGTTATTGTTTATTTCCTCATATCATGATAAATGTTTATTATTCATGCTAGAATTGTATTAACCGGAAACATGATACATGTGTGAATACATAGACAAACATAATGTCACTAGTATGCGTCTACTTGATTAGCTCATTAATCAAAGATGGTTATGTTTCCTAACCATAGACATGTGTTGTCATTTGATTAACGGGATCACATCATTAGGAGAATGATGTGATTGACTTGACCCATTCCGTTTGCCTAGCACTTGATCGTTTAGTATGTTGCTATTGCTTTCTTCATGACTTATACAAAGTTCCTACAACTATAGAGATTTGCAAGATACATACGGATTTGAATGTTGGAGACCCGTTGACTAAGCCTCTCTCACGAGCAAAACATGATCAGCACCAAGACTCCATGGGTGTTAGAATCATTACTATGTAATCTAGATTATTGACTCTAGTGCAAGTGGGAGACTGAAGGAAATATGCCCTAGAGGCAATAATAAAGTTATTATTTATTTCCTCATATCATGATAAATGTTTATTATTCATGCTAGAATTGTATTAACCGGAAACATGATACATGTGTGAATACATAGACAAACATATAGTCACTAGTATGCCTCTACTTGACTAGCTCATTAATCAAAGATGGTTATGTTTCCTAACCATAGACATGGTGTTGTCATTTGATTAATGGGATCACATCATTAGGAGAATTATGTGATTGACATGACCCATTCCGTTAGCCTAGCACTTGATCGTTTAGTATATTGCTATTGCTTTCTTCATGACTTATACATGTTCCTGTAACTATGAGAATTATGCAACTCCCATTTACCGGAGGAACACTTTGGGTACTACCAAACGTCACAATGTAACTGGGTGATTATAAAGGAGTACTACAGGTGTCTCCGAAGGTACATGTTGAGTTGGCGTATTTCGAGATTAGGTTTTGTCACTCCGATTGTCGGAGAGGTATCTCTAGGCCCTCTCGGTAATGCACATCACTATAAGCCTTGCAAGCAATGTGACCAATGAGTTGGCTACGAGACGATGCATTACGTGACGAGTAAAGAGACTTGCCGGTAACGAGATTGAACTAGGTATTGGATACCGACGATCAAATCTCGGGCAAATAACATACCGATGACAAAGGGAACAACGTATGTTGTTTTGCGGTTTGACCGATAAAGATCTTCGTAGAATATGTAGGAACCAATATGGGCATACAGGTTCCGCTATTGGTTACTGACCAAGAATAGTTCTAGGTCATGTCTACATAGTTCTCGAATCCGTAGGGTCCGCACGCTTAACGTTACGATGATAGTTTTATTATGAGTTTATAAGTTTTGATGTACCGAAGTTTGTTCGGAGTCCCGAATGTGATCACGGACATGACGAGGAGTCTCAAAATGGTCGAGACATAAAGATTGATATATTGGAAGCCTATGTTTGGACATCAGAAGTGTTCCGGGTGAAATCGGCATTTTACCGGAGTACCGGGGGGTTACCGAAACCCTCCCGGGGGTTATTGCGCCTACATGGGCCATAAGGGAGAAGAGGAGAGGAGGCAAGAGGTGGGCCGCGCCCCCTCCCCTCCCTAGTCCGAATAGGACAAGGAGAGGGGGGCGGCGCCCCCCCGTCCTTCTCCTCCTCCTCCTCCTCCTTCCCCCTTCTCCTACTCCAACTAGGAAAGAAGGGAGTCCTACTCCCGGTGGGAGTAGGACTCCCCCCTTGGCGCGCCCTCCTTGGCCGGCCGCCTCCTCCCCCCTGGCTCCTTTATATACAGGGGCAGGGGCACCCCATAGACACACAAGTTGATCTACGGATCGTTCCTTAGCCGTGTGTGGTGCCCCCCTCCACCATATTCCACCTCGGTCATATCGTCGCGGAGTTTAGGCGAAGCCCTGCGCCGGTAGAACATCATCATCGTCACCACACCGTCGTGCTGGCGGAACTCATCTCCGAAGCTTTGCTGGATCGGAGCCCGGAGATCGTCATCGAGCTGAACGTGTGCTGAACTCGGAGGTACCGTACGTTCGGTGCTTGGATCGGTCGGATCGTGAAGACGTACGACTACATCAACCGCGTTGTGCTAACGCTTCCGCTTACGGTCTACGAGGGTACGTGGAAAACACTCTCCCCTCTCGTTGCTATGTCATCACCATGATCTTGCGTGTGCGTAGGAAATTTTTTGAAATTACTACGTTCCCCAACAGTGATCCCATTATCAACGACATCCAATGTCCATGGTCAGGAAACTGTAACCATCTATTGATCAACGAGCTAGTCAACTAGAGGCTTACTAGGGACATGGTGTTGTCTATGTATCCACACATGTATCTGAGTTTCCTATCAATACAATTATAGCATGGATAATAAATGATTATCATGAACAATGAAATATAATAATAATAACTAATTTATTATTGCCTCTAGGGCATATTTCCAACATTTTCGGCGTCCCCGCCGGAAAGCTGCTGGGCTTCATCATTTCCAATATAGGAATTGAAGCAAACCCCGCTAAAATCCAAGCTTTTCACAGTTGGCTACCCCAACAGATCTCAAACAAGTCCACAAGCTAACTGGATGCGTGCCAGCTCTAAGCCGCTTTATCTCCAGATTAGGAGAAAAGGCATTGCCACTTTATCGCCTTGTTCAACGAACCGAACACTTCGAGTGGACGGACGCGGCGACGACCGGACTGGAGGAAATAAAGACTCTTTTAGCGAGCAACCCAATCCTGGCCGCACCGAACACTGGCGAACCCATGTTGTTATACAAAGCTGCAACACACCAAGTTGTGAGTGCGGTGCTCGTCATCGAACGAGAGGGGGACGGACACAAATTCCCGGTTCAAAAGCTGGTATACTACGTATCCACTATCCTCACACCATGCAAATCCCGATACCCACATTATCAAAAAATAGCATATGCGTTCTTCATGGCATCCCGGGAACTACAACACTACTTTCAAGAGTGTTCAATCACGGTGGCATCTGAAGTACCACTCAATGACCTAGTAAACAACTGCAATGCCACGGGCCGGATTGCCAAGTGGACCATCGAGCTCCTCCCATTCGACATCACATATAAACCACGGCGAGCCATTAAATCCCAAGTACTGGCGGATTTTGTCGCCGAATGGACAGAGGCCGAACTCCCTAAAGAGTACGGCGCATACTCCAACTGGATCATGCACTTCGACGGCTCTAAAATGCTAGCAGGTCTCGGGGCAGGTGTTGTCTTAACATCCCCCACAGGAGATACAGTCCAATACGTACTCCAAATATTATACACAGACTCCAACAATGCAGCCGAATACGAGGCTCTGTTGCATGGTCTTCGGATGGCCGTCACCATGGGCATTTAGCGCCTAGAAGTGCATGGGAATTCAAATCTCGCAATATCTCAAATAAATGGAGACTTCGATGCCAAAGATCCGAAAAAGGCGGCCCATCATAATGTCGTCCTCAAGATGTCAGCTAGGTTCGAGGGGCTCGAATTTCATCACATGGCTCGAGAAAACAATCAAGCGGCGGATGTCCTTGCCCGCATCGGCGCTAAGAGCGACCCTGTCCCACCTAACATCTTTCTGGAAAGGCTTTTCAAGCCATCCGTGGTGTGGAAAGGGGAGACTGGCAACATCAGTCCGGATCCGACCACAACCCCAGATTCCGAACACACTGACATAATCGGGGGCTCTGCCACCGAAATAATGCCTTCGGCCCATCTCATCATGGTTGTTATTGCCCCATGGACCAAACCCTTCTTGGCCTACCTTAACAGGAACGAACTCCCCGAGGACCAAAATGAGGCACGCTGCATTGTGCGGTGCTCTAAAGCCTACAAGGTCCATGAGCGAGAGCTTTATAAGAAAAGCGCTACCGGGGTACTTCAAAGATGTATCTCCGAGGAGGAAGGGCGGCAACTATTGGCTGAAATTCATGTCGGCCTCGGTGGTCACCACTCCGCAGCTCGAGCCCTTATAAGCAAGGCCTTCTGTATAGGTTTTTACTGGCCGACAGCCCAAGCAGACGCACAAGACCTAGTCCAACATTGCGTCGGATGCCAGCTTTTCGCCAACCAAAGCCATATGCCACTCACCGCTCTACAAGCAATCCCCATAACTTGGCCTTTTGAGGTCTGGGGGCTTGATATGGTTGGACCCCTTAAAGGAGGAAGCCATAAGAAAAAATACTTGTTGGTCATGGTGGATAAATTCACCAAATGGATAGAAGCCAAACCAGTTAAAACGGCCAAATCCGGACCCGTGATAGACTTCATATCGGGCGTGGTACACTGTTATGATGTCCCCCACAGCATCATCACCGACAACGGCTCCAATTTCACAGCCGATGAGGTGAAAACTTGGTGCGGCAACATGGGCATTAAGCTCGATTACGCCTCCGTCTATCACCCTCAAACAAACGGTCAAGTCGAATGAGCTAATGGTCTTATCATGAGCGGCATCAAACCTAGACTAGTGCGATCCTTAAAAGAATCAGACACACACTGGGTTGAGGAGCTTGACTCCATACTCTGGGGGCTGCGGACCACGCCAAATTGCACTACCGGATACACACCCTTCTTCATGGTGTACGGCGCAGAGGCCGTGCTGCCCTGCGACATTATTCATGACTCACCTCGAGTGCGCATGTACGAAGAGAGAGAGGCCGAGCTCGATCGGCAGGATAGTTTAGATGCCCTGGAAGAGGAGCGCGACGTCGCAAAAGCCCGTTCCGCATTCTATCAACAACAGGCTCGCAGGTTCAAAGTAGAGAAGTACGGGCCAAGACTTATAATATTGGTGAACTCGTTCTACGCCTACTGAAGAAGAAAACGGACAAACTCAAGCCCAATTGGGAGGGTCCCTTCATTATTGACAAAGTTCTCGCTGGAGGAGTGTACCGACTGCGTGATGCATTAGATAACCGCCTCGAGCCGAACCCATGGAACGCGGCCAGACTCCGAAGATTCTACGCCTAGCGTCGAACTCCTTGTTCGTATCCTTCCCTCCGTTTCTTTTTTATTTTAATTTCAGCTCTCTTCCCACCTTTCCTTTTTGAAAAGCTCTAAAGCTTCAGTGTGGCTAGACTACACACTTGTGACGCACTAATCTCCAAGTATGTGCGTTCACTACACCTGGGGGCTTCTTATACAGAAGCTTAACATAATTATCTTCTGGGCATCAAGCCCACTGCATATGCGTCCTTTTTCCATATGTACCTTTTCTTCGCCATTATATGCATCGATATGACTTAAGTTTTGGCCAAGCTGGGTTGCCTGGCTCGTGTGCTTATGCCCTACGTTCCCGTTAGTTCGGCTAGGGCATAAAGGGAGCACCTCTATGATTGTTACTGCCGGGTACTCCGGACGTGTACCTCAGACTGGGTGAAGCCGAAAGCTAGCGTTCTTAAGGGAATATTCTTTCGGTGGACTAAAGATGTTTTTACCTATTACAATATAACCCCCCAGTTGTTTCATATACTGCGCCTTTTGATCGCAGTTCGGACATGCACGTTAATGCATGCGTACCCAGGGAAAGGAACCCTTAACGGAACTATTCTCTCTGGAAGATGTTTCTTACTAACCATGTAATATAACATAGCTAGTTGGGTACTTGTTTGTTCAAGCAATTATGACCCCTACGCCTGGTTTCCACGCGTACCCCGGTTTATGTTACCGAGCGGGTATTCGAAAACACTCCGGACTGTCGGGTCTAGAGGCCGAAGCGAAAAGGTCTGCCATGACAAATGTTTTACAATCCGGCTAGGGACAAATATGTCAATTGAAGTACATAGTCATTTAGACTCAAATACTTCTTCTTCTATGCCATCCAACAGGTTGTCTAGCCTACAATCCTGTTGGGAATACTTTGCGGCTAATCCTACCTGGTCATATACTAGACTAATGGGAATTTCTTTCCCATCTGACCCTACAGGTCCGACCTGGGCCATATGATTCGGATCAAGCTTGGTATACCGTGTTTTCACCATGGCCCAAGCCTATCTCACCCGTTCTCGACAGGCAGATATCTTCCATAGTCGGAAACGCCGCCGCGCTCCCTTTAAAAGCTGAACAAGCTCACCCATACTCCCTGGTGGGGAGGCGGACGGCCATTGGAACCACTCCGCATGACCTGCCGAACTTGCTCGTGCAGTTGCGAAAGCTCTTCTAGCAGATCGCCTGAGGATCCGGGCATCTCCTCTTCGGGACGACCCGTCAGCATACCTACAGACATAACTCTGTTAGTTCCCATTTTTACCGAACTATGTAAATGTTCGTTTGAGAACATACTAAAAATGTCGTGCTGAAGCCTCTTATTTTTCCTTCACGGAGTCAGCCAGCTGGGCCCGAACATCTTTCAATTCTTCACCCAGCTGGGTATTAGCATCTTGGAGCTTGTTATTCTTCTATATGACCCGTGTAAGTACACGCTCGCCAGCGGCTGCTTGTCTTTGTGCCTCCTGCTCACCCTCTTGTGGGATTCCCGGATTCTGTTCCGGATTATCTGAGGATTTTGGACATCAGATATTGTTAGCGTTACTGGTTTATAAACAGGATATTGTTTTTTCTTAATTTGGGAATACATACCAGTCGATGCATCTTTGGATCTTGACAGCTTGGCCATAGCGGTCGTTAGCTGGGTTCGACACTCTTCCAGCATTTGAGACAACAGGTTGTTCTTCTCTGAGAGGACCTATATGTACAATGATCCTTAACTCAGTTGTACCAGCTTCTTCAAGTCTCAGGGGCTACTGATATACATAATTATCAGATTTTTTATACTTACCTGTATATCTTTCAAATACTGGTCCATGGCCCTAGCAAGCCCATCCTGAGCGGCTCGGATGTACGCATCACCCGAGTTGAAGGCATTAAAAGCCTCATCTAAAAAACCAGGGTCGCGGAGTGCGGCCCACCGGCGCCGATGATTCATGGCACTCTCCACTTCAGAATTTGTAACGGACATTCTATCTAAATCCTCTATATGAGGATAGTCGGGTGTCGCTTTCGTGTTGGCCTTCGACCTCGAGATTGGGTCTGGAATCCGGCTAGTAGAGGTACGGTTGACAGGATCCCCAGACATAGTCCGGTGGATGTTCTTTCTGCTAAAACGCGATGGATAGTGTCATACTTTAAGATGACAACCGCGGAGCGTGTTTAAAGCCATACCTCCTTGACGACAGCTCCACCAGGTTTCTGTTTGCCTTTCTTTTTGAAGGCCTGCCCGGCATGGGCGCCCCTTGTTGGCGAGTCGCCTCGGGTTTGGCTTGGCGCGCCGATCGTCTTCCCTTTAGAGCATAAGAATCGTGCGGTGGGTAAGACGGAAGGAATGAATCTTTTCCAGAAGATAAGTCTCTTGTTTACTTACATGCGATACAGGGAGGAGGCCGGGATAGTCAGCAATGATGGCCACCTCTGTGCCATCACAGCTCGCCTGGTGAAACACCCCTTCCATGAGCTCCGCGAATATATCTGGATCCTCTTCGAATCGGGGGTCAAGGGCCCGGTTACGGTCCTCTGGCTGTGGTGCTGGGCTATGGAACTCCCTGGTTATTTTCTACCATGCCTGTTATAAGTAGATGGAGCAAATATTTATGAAAACGAAGGCTCAGGGAATGAATAGAGTAGAGTAATGGATGGCAGCTCACCCAGCTGGGAGGGTTGTGCATGGAAAATCCATCCCGTGGCTTAATGCGGACGAACTCCTCTCTTTTCCCCTTGTATAAATCGGATAGTATTTCCACCAGAGCGGTTGTGGAGTCCGGACCCTTTCGACCATAGTGGGTGGCATCGTCTTCTCCATTGAAGTGCCACATGGGATGCCCTCGGTATTGGAGTGGCTGAACCCCCTGCATTATGGATATCGCCATAACCTCGACTATTGATAATCCAGACTGAGCGAGCATTCTTATCTTGCTCATCAACTGAAGGACCTCCCTCCTATCTTCCTCTCTGGGGCTCCGGGGATGCCAGTTAAGGCATTTTCTCGGCGGGGCGTTTGTAAACTCAGGAAGACCCATTCAGATTGGGGTGGGAAGGGAGACTTCCTAAATATAAAACCACTCGGAAGGCCACTCTTTGAGTGCTTTCTTTGGTGTGCCGGATAAGTATCTGGTCCCGGTGTTGCGCCATATCTCGGCTCCGCCCACTTGGAATATTGATCCCCCTTGATTACGGGGGACGAGGCAGAACAACTTATTCCATAGCTCAAAATGGGCTTCGCAGCCCAAAAATAGTTCGCAAAGAGAGACGTAACCTGCGATGTGCAGGATGGAGGCATGTGTGAAGTTGTGCAGCTGGAGGCCGTAGAACTCCAGAAGCCCGCGGAGGAATGGATGGATTGGAAATCTGACACCCCTCAGCAACTAGGAAACAAGGCATAGTCGCTCCCCCATGGAGGGGTTGGGAAAGTTCTCCACCTGCTAGCCGCCGTCGAGGGAAGCCAATCCGGCTCGGACGGGGACTAGATATGCAGGAGGTAGGTACCATTGGGTCTGCAACTTCACTAACCGGCCGTGGGATACAGTACACTTCTCCCAATCGCCCGGCTTGGTGTTGCGAGAGTGGGAGGAAGAGCTGCGAACGTCGGCCATGTTGGAGTGATTTTTTCGGGCACGCTCTGATGATTCCTCGCTTGGGGAAGATAGTGTGGATTGGATCTGAAGATCCCCATCCCTTTAATAGACAATTTATTTACATGGTCAGGGTGGAAAATGTAAAAATGCTCTGACTTCTCGCATTCGCTCGACACGTGGGGACTGAGACTGTTAAGGTGCAGAAGCCGAAAAGCGTAACATTAAATGGGGAACCGGGCACTGCTATTTGCAACAGGTGCTTTGAAGAATTCAGAGAAGGAACCCTCCATGCAATGTCGAAGACAATCTGCACGCTTGACTCATCGTCATTGAAGCCTGGTTTGGGAGCTACTGAGGGAGTCCTATATTAAGGGGTCCTTGGACAGCCGGACTATATGCATATGCCGGACTGTTGGACTATGAAGATACAAGATAGAAGACTTCCTCCCGTGTCCGGATGGGACTCTCCTTTGCATGGAAGGCAAGCTTAGCGGTTAGGATATGAAGATTCCTTTCTCTATAACCGACTCTGTGTAACCCTAGCCCCCTCTGGTGTCTGTATAAACCGGAGGGTTTGGTCCGTAGGACAACAACAATCATAACTACCAATTCAAAACAACAATCATAACTATAGGCTAGCTTCTAGGGTTTAGCCTCTATGATCTCATGGTAGATCAACTCTTGTAATACTCATATCATCAAGATCAATCAAGCAAGAAGTAGGGTATTACCTCCATCGAGAGGGCCCGAACCTGGGCAAACATTGTGTCCCCCACCTCCTGTTACCATTAGCCTTAGACGCATAGTTCGGGACCCCCTACCCGAGATCCGCCTGTTTTAACACCGACACCTGGGGGGTGCCCCGAGGGGGCACAAGCCACCAGGCACTCCTTGGCCCCCAGGCGTACCCTGGTGGGTTGTGCTCACCTCGGTGGCCTCCCGTACTGAAAGCACAAGTGCTCCCTAGGTGGTTTTGGTAATTAATGTCAACATATCTCTTGTTGGACTAACACTTTTATCTAGTATGTTTCAGATAAGTTCAACAATGGAGTGGCATGGACTAAAGGATGTGGGAACTCCTTCAAGATGTTAAGGACAAAGGATTGGCTCAAGCTTCAAACTCAAGACTCTTCATTTTATATTTTAGTGATCCAGGATCACATTGAGTCTATAGGAAAAGCCAATACTATCAAGGAGGGATGAGGTGTTGCTTAATGAGCCTCTTGCTTCATGTGCTTAGTAATATGCTCCAAAACACTCAGCTACTTTCCCACTTCCATAAATGACCTAAACCCAAAGCCAAAATCGGTCACACCGATTCTTCCTATCCGGCGCAACCAATTTCATCTCTTAGCCACTGCCACAAACCCTAAGCAAATCGGTCTTACCGATAGGGATCTCAGTCTCACCGAGATGGGATTGTAATCTCTCTGTGTATGTCCATTACCAAAATCGGTCTCACCGAGTTTGAGCAATTGGTACTACCGAGATTACAATGCAAACTTTCTGGTTGACTCATTACCAAAATCGGTCCCACTGAGTTTGTGTAATCGGTCAAACCGAGTTTGCCTGACCAACTCTTTGGAAAGCTTATTACCAAAATCGGTCTCACCGAGTTTGTGTAATCGGTCTTACCAAGATTACGTTATGCCCTAACCCTAACCATATCGCTCTCACCGAGTTGCATGTCAGTCCCACCGAAAATCACTAATGGTCAGTAGGTTTACTAAATCGGTCCGACCGAGTCTGTTGAATTGGTCCCACTGAGTTTGGTAAATTGTGTGTAACGGTTAGATTTTGTGTGGAGGCTATAAATACCCCTCCACCTCCTCTTCATTTGTGGAGAGAGCCATCAGACTGAACCTACACTTCCAGCATACATTTTCTGAGAGAGAACTACCTACTCATGTGTTGAGGCCAAGATATTCCATTCCTACCATATGAATCTTGATCTCTAGCCTTCCCCAAGTTGCTTTCCACTCAAATCTTCTTTCCACCAGATCCAAAACCTATGAGAGAGAGTTGAGTGTTGGGTAGACTATTATTTGAAGCACAAGAGCAAGGAGTTCATCATCAACGCACCATTTGTTACTTCTTGGAGAGTGGTGTCTCCTAGATTGGCTAGGTGTCACTTGGGAGCCTCCGACAAGATTGTGGAGTTGAACCAAGCAGTTTGTAAGGGCAAGGAGATCGCCTACTTCGTGAAGATCTACCGCTAGTGAGGCAAGTCCTTCGTGGGCGACGGCCATGGTGGGATAGACAAGGTTGCTTCTTCGTGGACCCTTCGTGGGTGGAGCCCTCCGTGGACTCGCGCAACCGTTACCCTTCGTGGGTTGAAGTCTCCATCAACGTGGATGTATGATAGCACCACCTATCGGAACCACGCCAAAAACATCTATGTCTCCAATTGCGTTTGAATCCTCCAAACCCTTCCCTTTACTTTCTTGCAAATTGCATGCTTTACTTTTTGCTGCTCATATACTCTTTGCATGCTTGCTTGATATGTATTGTGAATGTTAAACTTGTGCCTAATCTCCACTTAAACTTAAGGAAACTTAAAAACTGCAACTTTGGTACTTAGTGTCTAATCACCCCCCCCCCTAGACACCTCTTCTTAAGGTCCTACAAGTGGTATCAGAGCATTGGTCTCCATTGCTTTGGTTTAATCACCATTGGAGGAAGATGGATGAGTCTACTATTGGGAGTCTTAGACATAGAGTGCCTATTCTTGATGGAGAGTATTTTCATGAGTGGAAAAATGAGATGCTTGTAATTTTCAATCAATATCATTTGAACAAGTACATTGCTAGCCCTTGTGCACCTTATGTTGATTCTATGCATCCTACCCATGATGAGTCAATTGACATGATTAGGAATCTTAGAACTGCCGAGCTTATCATTAGAGGATTGCCTAAAAACTTGATTGGATGCTTGCCTACTTCCAAGTGTGCCTACACTATATGGAAATTTCTTGAGGAATGATTTCCAGATTATTTCTTGAAAAATCTTGATGAAATTATCCATAAGTCTATTGCTTTGAGTAAAATGAATTCTAGTGATCCTATGTTTAGTGATCGTCTATTTGAGCTTACAAACCTTATGCGTGCCAAAGGAAATGTTGGGATTATTAGTGATATTATTTCCGAAGCTATAAAAATTCATAAGCAAGATCATTGTCAAACTCATTCTAACGAATTACCCTCTCTAGGACTTGATCCACCACATGACGATGTTGAACATGGATACTATGATGAGGATGATGATAATGACTTCGATCTTGATGATGCAATGAGACATTTTGGTCTTATGGCAAATCTTTGGGGATATATGTCAGGAGGAAAGGAATGGGTTCTTGATAGTGGATGTACCGATCACATGACCAGAGATAAAGACATGTTTCGTGAGCTTGCTGATAATGATAGTCCTCGAAAGTATGTCACTTTCGGTGACAACTCAAAGGGTAAGGTGATTGGCCTCGGTAAGGTGGCCATATCACATGATAGCTCCATACAAAATGTTATGCTCGTTGAATCTCTTGGGTACAACTTACTTTCAGTATCTAGACTTGCTGATTTCGGTTTCAATGTCTTATTTACTGAAGTAGATTGCCAAGTGTTTCGTCGGGACAACCATAAAATGGTCTTTACCGGTGTGCATAGAGGTGATCTATACATTGTTGATTTCACTAAAAAGGCTCAACCTAAAACTTGCTTCATTGCTAAATCCTCAAAAGGTTGGTTATGGCATAGACGACTAGGTCATGTTGGTATGCGAAACCTTGACAAGCTTATTAAAGGAAATCATATTCTTGGAGTTAACAATGTCATATTTGATAAGGATAGACTTTGCAGTGCTTGTCAGGCAGGTAAACAGGTTGGAGGAAGACATCCCGTGAAGAACATCATGACTACAAGGAGGCCACTCGAGCTACTTCACATGGATCTTTTTGGTCCCAACTCTTACAAGAGTCTCGGTGGAAATTCTTTTGGTCTAGTTATAGTTGATGATTTTTCAAGATTTACGTGGGTGTTCTTTCTCGATGATAAATCGCAGGTCCAAAAGATCTTCAAAAACTTCACTAGGAAGGCCCAAAATCAATTTGAAGTGAAGATCAAGAAGGTTCGCAGCGACAACGGAATGGAGTTCAAGAACGCAAATGTGGACACCTTTCTTGACGAAGAAGGGATTTCACACGAGTTCTCGGCTACGTACACACCTCAACAAAACGGAGTTGTTGAGAGGAAGAACCGAACGCTCATTGAAATGGCGAGAACGATGCTTGATGAGTACAAGACACCGAAGCACTTTTGGGCAGAAGCGGTTGAGACAGCTTGTCATGCGACAAATTGCTTGTATCTTCACAAGCTACTCGGCAAGACGGCATACGAGCTCCTCACCGGTAACAAACCGCAAGTTGGATACTTTCGAGTATTCGGCTCAAAGTGCTACATTCTTGATAAGCATCGTCGTTCTAAATTTGCTCCTAAATCTCATGAAGGTTTCCTACTAGGTTATGGATCAAACTCTCACACTTACCATGTCTACAACAATTTCACCCGAAAGGTTGAAGAGACGGTAGATGTGAAGTTTGATGAATCTAACGGCTCGCAAGTAGAGCAATTGCCAATTGATGTAGGAGACAAAGATCCTTCGAAAGCAATTCAAGACTTGGCTATTGGCAAGGTTCGTCCAACGAAGGTGAAGGAGAGTACCTCGTCTGTCCAAGTGGAAGCTTCTACTTCACGACAAGGTGAACCAAGAGTTGACACGGAAGCATCCACAAGTGGGACACACCAAGATGAAGAAAACGAGGAAGTGCATCAAGATGAATGTCAACAACCTCCTTCTCCACCACGAACAGAGAACAACAACGCCAAGAATGAAGAAGGCCAAGAAGAAGAACAAGATGAAGAAGACGTTCAACGAAGACCCAAGCAAAAGCTTTCACGAGTTCGAGCAAGAATTGCTAAAGATCATCCCGTCGAGCAAATCTACAATGACATTCAAACCGGGAGAATCACTCGCTCTAAAACTCGTTTAGCTAAATTTTGTGAAAACTATTCTTTCATCTCTAGCATTGAACCTATGAAGGTTGAAGAAGCATTGGAAGATCCGGATTGGATAAATGCTATGCATGAAGAGCTACACAACTTAGAGAGGAACCAAGTTTGGACATTGGTTGAGAAGCCCGACAACAACCACAACGGCATCGGTCAAATGGGTGTTTCGCAACAAGCAAGATGAAGATGGACAAGTAGTTCGCAACAAAGCACATCTCGTCGCCCAAGGCTACACACAAGTCGAAGGTATGGACTATGGTGAGACTTATGCTCCTGTTGCTAGACTTGAGTCCATTCGCATCTTACTTGCCTATGCTAATCATCATGATATCACCTTGTACCAAATGGAAATTAAAAGTGCTTTTCTAAATGGTGAAATAGAGGAGGAAGTTTATGTTAAGCAACCTCCCGGCTTTGTCAATCCTAAGAAACCCAATCATGTTTACAAACTTCACAAAGCTCTTTATGGTCTTAAACAAGCTCCTAGAGCATGGTATAAATGCTTGACCAAGTTCCTTATTGAAAAAGGCTTTGAAATTGGGAAAATTGATTCTACTATTTTTACTAAAAGGGTTAATGGAGAACTATTTGTGTGCCAAATCTATGTTGATGATATTATATTTGGCTCAACTAACCCTCATTTTAGTGAAAAGTTTGGGAAACTAATGTCGGAGAAGTTTGAGATGTCTATGATGAGTGAACTCAAATTCTTTATTGGGTTGCAAATCAAGCAAACTAATGAAGGTACCTTTGTTTCTCAAACGAACTACACCAAGGACTTATTCAAGAAGTTCAATATGCAAGAATGCAAAGGTATGTCTACACCCATGCCTACTAGTGGACATATTGATTTGACCAAAGATAGAGAACCTGTCGATCAAAAGGTTTATCGCTCTATGATTGGTTCATTATTATATCTATGTGCTTCACGTCCCGATATCATACTAAGTGTGTGCATGTGTGCACGATATCAAGCTGCTCCTAAGGAATGTCATCTTAAGGCCGTGAAAAGGATAGTGAGATACTTAATCCATACACCAAACTTTGGCATTTGGTATCCTAAGAGGGCCTCTTTCGATCTTGTTGGCTATTCCGACTCGGACTATGCCGGAGACAAGGTTGATAGAAAGTCCACTTCAGGTACTTGTCAATTTCTTGGTAGATCTCTTGTGTCTTGGTCCTCCAAGAAACAAAACTCGGTATCCTTATCCACCGCCGAAGCTGAATATATTGCCGCTGGTTCATGTTGTGCTCAGTTACTTTGGATGACCCAAACTCTTAAAGATTATGGGATATATGTGAGACATGTTCCATTGCTTTGTGACAATGAAAGTGCTATCAAAATTGGTCATCATCCTGTGTAACATTCTCGAACTAAGCATATTGAAGTTCGTCATCATTTCATTCGAGATCATGTTGCTAAGGGTGACATTGATCTTAAGCATGCTCGCACCGAAAAGCAATTAGCGGATATATTCACTAAACCTCTTGATGAGAAAGTGTTTTGCAGGTTAAGAGGAGAATTGAACATCATTTATGCTTCAAACTTGGAGTAGACACTCCATTGGATACATGCAAGACATGAGCTTATGACTAATCCTTGATATTTCTCTTATGATGGAAATCTTATGTCTTGGATATATTTGTATCTTGCATGTTATCTAACCCATGTAGGTACTTGGTGGAATCAAATTCCATGAGATTGTAATCTACTCACATCTTGAGTAATCTCTACATCACCAAGTCTCTACACTATGGTTGAAGACAAGGAAGCACGGAACCACTCAAACATATCCTTTGACAAATTCTCTATTGAGCTTCATGATTGTCATTTTTGGATACACAAATGCTCTTCCTTGCAAGAACTAACCCATGTAGGTATATGGACTCAAATTCCAAGTGGTGCTCCAAATTCTTGATGAGCTACATCAACCTTGAGCAACCCACACAAGTTCAACTACATGGACAACACCACCAATCAAGGTATGTTATTCCATCTTAGAGAAGCTTTACTCCAAGTCATGAGCTAGAGCAACTCGACAAGATGTGAATACATCAAGATGCTTAAACGAAAAATGGCAACACCATTTTGAGCTTAAACGATGAGTATGACCTATGATCAAGTGATCTCACTTGACTCCTAAGTCAATATACTCTAATATAGGTGTCTGTCGCCGACCATCTCTAGATGAAGTTCTCTTGTGTTTTTTCTGTGTTTTTGCATTTGTCACATGCATATTTGTTTCCCCATTCAAAAAAAACTTCATCTAGATTTCTTTCTGTTTGCTCTGCATTTTCTGCATCACATTCATTGCACATCTTTCAGTAAATTCCTTGCATATCTTTGTGAGATCTTACTAGTCTAAGTGAGCTAAGGTGACAAGTGTTTTCTCTGAGATGAACTCGGTTTCACCGATTTGTTATTTTCGGCCCAACTGAATCCTTTCGGTACAACCGAAGCATACCACTCGGTGCCACCGATTTTACATCAGTAAAACAGTTTGCCACATATTCTATGTTTCTACTGATCCAGCTCCACTCAATGAATCTTGTCCTCTACAAGCATCACATTTTTATCATTGCTTTGTGTTGTGTCTCAAGGACCAAACCCATTCGACAGATTCCAGAAGACCCTTCTTGGAAATTGATGTCAAAGGGGGAGAGAGAGAACATCAAAGCTTATCATTTAGAAAGAGATCCTTAAGGGGGAGAGAGATCCTTAAGGGGGAGAGAGATCTTCAAGGGGAGAGCGAGATCTCCAGGGGGAGAGAATACTTAAGTAAAGAGTAGTTCTCAAGGATCCCAGATGCTTGGTGTTCAAGAGGAGAGATGCCACATGTCTTCTTGAAGGGAGAGACATGTTCATACGATCTGTTGTGCTTATTTGCATTAGCATACATTAGCTCTGATCATCTTTCATATCTTTCAGCTCTGTATTTTCAGCTCTGATTTTCTATTTCCTATCTTCTCCCAGTATCCCATGCTAGATTCATGGGGAGCAAGACATCTAAGGGAAAGAAATCATTTAAATTCATTGCATATCTTTACTCTTGGGGACATGTCTAATCCAATGTGGCACTTAGTACTCACTCTCTACATGTCATCCCAGTCTTGGTATTCTTGTAGTTTCTTCTGTTTGCTCTGGCTAGTAGATGTATCTATGTTATCTAACCTTGTTTACGCAGGTTCATCCCATCCCAAGCCAACTCGAGACTACAAGGTAAGTATATGCATCACAATCATGTGTATGAGGAATTCTTGCTGATGTACATACTGTTTGCAAGAAGGACTCATGAGCATGAAGGTATTTTCTTTAATATTCTTTGCTCTGATGCATATGGCCAAGATACATGTAACACATTGCCTGCTCTATCATGTTTATGCTCTCACATGCTTCTATATTCCATATTCACATGGTTGCATACATGTAGGGGGAGCCTATGTTTGTTACATGTCTTTCCAAAGCTTTACTTGCTACTCTTTATATCTTTATCTAAAGCTTTGATGTATGTTGCCATCAATTAACAAAAAGGGGGAGATTGGAAGCACAAGTGCTACCTAGGTGGTTTTGTTATTAATGTCAACATATCTCTTGTTGGACTAACACTTTTATCTAGTATGTTTCAGATAAGTTCAACAATGGAGTGGCATGGACTAAAGGATGTGGGAACTCCTTCAAGATGCTAAGGACAAAGGATTGGCTCAAGCTTCAAACTCAAGACTCTTCATTTTATATTTTAGTGATCCAAGATCACATTGAGTCTATAGGAAAAGCCAATACTATCAAGGAGGTATAAGGTGTTGCTTAATGAGCCTCTTGCTTCATGTGCTTAGTGATATGCTCCAAAACCCTCAGCTACTTTCCCACTTCCACAAATGACCTAAACCCAAAGCCAAAATTGGTCACACCGATTCTTCCTATCCGGCGCCACCGATTTCATATGTCTTAGCCATTGCCACAAACCCTAAGCAAATCGGTCTTACCGGTAGGGATCTTGGTCTCACCGAGATGGGATTGTAATCTCTCTGTGTATGTCCATTACAAAAATCGATCTCACCGAGTTTGAGCAATCGGTACTACCGAGATTACAATGCAAACTTTCTGGTTGACTCATTACCAAAATTGGTCCCACCGAGTTTGTGTAATCGGTCAAACCGAGTTTGCCTGACCAACTCTCTGGAAAGCTTATTACCAAAATCGGTCTCACCGAGTTTGTGTAATCGGTCTTACCAAGATTACGTTATGCCCTAACCCTAACCATATCGGTCTCACCGAGTTACATGTGAGTCCCACCGAAAATCACTAACGGTCACTAGGTTTACTAAATCGGTCCGACCGAGTCTATAGAATCGGTCCCACCGAGTTTGGTAAATTGTGTGTAACGGTTAGATTTTGTGTGGAGGCTATAAATACCCCTCCACCTCCTCTTCATTCGTGGAGAGAGCCATCAGACTGAACCTACACTTCCAGCATACATTTTCTGAGAGAGAACTACCTACTCATGTGTTGAGGCCAAGATATTCCATTCCTACCATATGAATCTTGATCTCTAGCCTTCCCCAAGTTGCTTTCCACTCAAATCTTCTTTCCACCAGATCCAAAACCTATGAGAGAGAGTTGAGTGTTGGGGAGACTATCATTTGAAGCACAAGAGCAAGGAGTTCATCATCAACGCACCATTTGTTACTTCTTGGAGAGTGGTGTCTCCTAGATTGGCTAGGTGTCACTTGGGAGCCTCCGACAAGATTGTGGAGTTGAACCAAGGAGTTTGTAAGGGCAAGGAGATCGCCTACTTCGTGAAGATCTACCGCTAGTGAGGCAAGTCCTTTGTGGGCGACGACCATGGTGGGATAGACAAGGTTGCTTCTTCGTGGACCCTTCGTGGGTGGAGCCCTCCGTGGACTCGCGCAACCGTTACCCTTCGTGGGTTGAAGTCTCCATCAACGTGGATGTACGATAGCACCACCTATCGGAACCACGCCAAAAACATTCGTGTCTCCAATTGCGTTTGAATCCTCCAAACCCTTCCCTTTACTTTCTTGCAAATTGCATGCTTTACTTTCCGCTGCTCATATACTCTTTGCATGCTTGCTTGATATGTATTGTGAATGTTAAACTTGTGCCTAATCTCCACTTAAACTTAAGGAAACTTAAAAACTGCAACTTTGGTACTTAGTGTCTAATCACCCCCCCTCTAGACACCTCTTCTCAAGGTCCTACACGTAACCCTTCTTCTCCCTATAAATTCCCAAATATTCCAAAAACTCTTGGGAAGACCCTAGATCGGAAGTTCCACCGCCGCAAGCCTTTGTAGCCACTAAAAACCAATTGGGACCCCATTCCGGTACCCTGCAGGAGGGGGGAATCATCACCAGTGGCCACCTTCATCATCCCGGTGCCACCAGGATGAGGAGGGAGTAGTCCACCCTCGGGGCTGAGGGTTTGTATCAGTAGCTATGTGTTTAATCTCTCTCTCGTGTTCTTGGGATGTCACGATCTTGATGTATCATGGGATTTGTTAACGTAGATGGATCATATGATGTTTCTCCCCTCTCTACACTTGTTGTGATGAATTGAGTCTTTACCCTTTGAAGTTTTCTCTTGTCGGATTGAATGTTCAGATCTGAGAACACATGATATATGTCTTGCATATGGATACCCGTGGTGACAATGGGGTATTATTATGATTCACTTGATATATGTTATGACACTCAACTTGCGGATTCCCGCGTGACTTTGGGGTAATCTATGCATAGGGGTTGATGCATGTTTTTATTATCTTTTCTCCGACAGAAACTCTGGGGTCCCCTTGTAGTTCTTTGTGTGGATTGAGTATCATGAATTTGAAATTGTTTGATACATATCGTATAATTAACTCACGGGTACTCGCGGTGACATTGGGGTATCTAGGTGACATTAGAGTTGGTTGATATGCATCATATGGTGTTATTTTAGTACAAACTCTTGATTAGATCGATCGGAAATAATAGCTTGCTGTTATTTTAGTACGAACTCTAGGATAGATTGATCGGAAAGAATAGCTTTGAAGTGTTTTTGTACCCTACAAACAATTTCTATCTTTTGTTCTCCGCTAATAGGAACTCGGGAGTGATTCTTTATTGCACTTTGAGGGATAATCATATGATCCAACTATGTTAGCATTGTTGAGAGATTGCACTAGTGAAAGTATGCACCCTAGGCCTCATTTTCCATTATTGCAATACCGTTTGTGCTCCGTTTTATCATTTACTACCTTGCTTTTTTTTTATTGTTCGCACTACAAAAACTCATATCTACTATCCATACTACAGTTTTATCACCATCTCTTCACTGAACTAGTGCACCTATACAATTTTATATTGTATTGGGTGTGTTGGGGACACAAGAGATTTCTTGTATTTGATTGCAGGGTTGTTTGAGAGAGACTATCTTCATCCTACGCCTCCTGCGGATTCATAAACCTTAGGTCATCCACTTGAGGGAAAATTGCTACTGTCCTACAAAACTCTGCGCTTGGAGGCCCAACACGTGTCTACAAGAATAAAGTTGCGTAGTAGACATCATTTACACCACAGTAAATGGTGCAGTTATGAAGATTAGTCATATTGGTCAATCAATTATCGAAACATCACATAAAAATCTAGTTCTAAAAGATATCTTGCATGTACCCAATGCTTCCAAAACTCTTCTTTCCATCCATCGTATTGCTCTTGATAATAATGTCTTCCTTGAGTTTCACCATTTTTATTTTTGATCAAGGATCAGGTCATGAGAGAGTTCTCCATAGGGGAACATGTGTGCAAGGACTCTACGTGTTGCTTCCTCAATATTGTTAGTTCAATAAACAAGTGTATGGTGCCATCAAGCTTTCTGCTGAAAGTGGCACAGTCGTTTAGGCCATCCCTCGTTTGCCACTGTTGAGCAAATTCTTAGTAAAAATAAACTCCCAGTTGTGGGTGAGAGAAATTTAGAAACTATTTGTGATTCATGCCAAAGAGCAAAAAGTCAACAGTTGCCTTATCATGTTTCTACTAGTGTATCTACCAAGCCATTGCAATTTATTTTCTCTGATGTTTGGTGTCCAGCACCCACTTCTATTGGTAGACACTCTTACTATGTGAGCTTCATTGATGATTATAGCAAATACACTTGGATATATCTCCTTAAAAATGTTCTGATGTGTTCCAAGTTTTTCATAATTTTCATGCCCTTGTTGAACGAAAGTTTGATAGCAAAATCATTGCCATGCAATCCGACTGGGGTGGTGAATACGAGAAGCTAAATTATTTTTTCCAAAAGATGGGTATTTCTCATCATGTATCTTACCCACATGCTCACCAAAAAAATGGTTCCACCGAACAGAAGCATCAACGCATTGTTGAAGTAGGTCTTGCTTTCCTAGCTTCAGCCTCTATGCCTTTAAAATTTTGGGATGAAGCATTTCTCACTGTTGTTCATCTTATCAATATGTGGCCTAGCCGTACTATCGCCAATGAAACCCCCACTGAACGTCTTCTCCATATCACACCAAATTATACTACACTTTATGTTTTCGGTTGTGCCTGTTGGCCAAACCTTCGTCCCTACAACTCTCGTAAACTTATGTTTCAATCTCAACAATGTGTCTTTCTTGGTTATGGTGCATCACATAAAGGTGTCAAGTGTCTTGACGTGTCCACCGGTCATGTGTACATCTCTCGTGATGTTGTGTTTGATGAAACTCAATTTCCATTTCCAAAACTTCATCCCAACACCGGTGCCCTTCTTCGGAAGGAGATTCTTCTTCTTCCATCCCATCTATCTGGAGTTGATCATGTGGAAAATGATAATTGTGATGACTTAATATTGACTAACTCTTCTAATCTGTTATCTGAGTTAGCTACTACATGTGAAAACAGTGCTGAAAAGGTGTTCAAAACGATGCAATTTTTGCTAAAAACAATGCTCCAATGCATCTTGTGGATATCACGATGGAGCCGCCACGATCGTCCTCGGGATCCGTGCATCTGATCGTGCCAGGGCTGACAGGATCTGCATCGGGATCGGCTCCTCTGTCCAGTCCTGCGCCCACGTCTGCTCGACGCCAATCACGCACCAGCATGCAGCCGCCCGCCTCAGCGAGCGCGTCGTCGTCAGACTTGCGCCGCTCGCCTTCCGCCATGTGTCGGTGCGCGCCTGGGTCCGACCTATGGGTGCGCTACACCAACCAGCACCCCAGGACCCACCACCCATGTGATTTTCTGGCTGAGCCTCGGGTCTACACCCGGCGGGCACCATCTCTGGCGACCGCACCAGGCGCGCGATCCCGGCCGGATTTGTCTGCTCCGCCTGGATCCTCTATGGCCAACCCGTCATCTCCTGTGGTTCAGCCGGCCGCAGAAGATCTGGTGCCTACTTCCTCGGTATCACTGCCCTCAATACAAGGGGATATTGAGGAATCTTCTTCTGCTGATGCTGATGTGTTCGGACTTGGATCTTCTGTGCCAACACATGCTACTGCTACACCACCTTCTACACGTCTCCGTGCAGGTGTCATTCAACCTACAAATTATAAAGTTAAATTTGGTCTGGCTGCTTCCATAGGAGAACCCCGCACACATCAGGAAGCTCTTGCTGATCCTAGTTGGAAAAAGGCTATGGAGGATTAATATCAGGCTCTTTAGAAAAATAACACGTGGCATTTAGTTCCTTCACGACTATGTAAAAATGCGATTGACTGTAAGTGGGTATTCAGGATAAAAGAAGGCCTGATGGTACAATTGATCGGTATAAAGCTAGGCTTGTTGCTAAAGGCTTAAAATAGAGGTAAGGCATAGATTATGAGGATACTTTTAGTCATGTTGCTAAGGCTGCTAGCATTCGTCTTGTTCTATCTATTGCTGTGTCGAGAGGATGGAGTCTCAGACAGCTAGATGTGCAGAATGGTTTCTTCGTGGTGTTCTGTAAGAGGAATTATACATGAAGAAACCTCTTGGGTTTGAGGATAAAAACAAACCGTCTCACATATGTAGGCTTGACAGATCACTCTATGGACTGAAACAAGTCCCCTGAGCATGGTACTCTAGATTGAGTTCAAAACTACAGCAACTTGGTTTCACTCCTTCAAAATCTGACACATCATTGTTTATTTACAATAAGTCAAATACTTCAGTTTTTTGCTTATCTATGTTGATGATATTATTGTCACAAGCTCGTCCAATGAAGCGGTGACAACTCTTTTGTTAGATTTGAACTTGGAATTTGCTCTTAAGGATCTAGGTGACTTGCACTTCTTCCTTGGCATTGAAGTTAAGAGAAACAAGGAAGGTGGTCTTCATCTTTCTCAGGAAAAAATGCTACAGATCCCTTGAGCAGAGTTGGGGTGCAGGGTTGCAAACCTTCCCCAACACCTTTGTCCAGTTCAGAGAAACTCACACTTGTTGAAGGAGAACTCTTAAATCAAGAGGATGGCACCAAATATAGAAGCCTGGTGGGTGCACTTCAGTACTTGACTCTCACTAGGCCTGATATTTCCTTTGCAGTAAATAAGGTTTGTCAGTATCTTCATGCACTAACCACTGCCCATTGGGCTACAACAAAACGTATACTGAGATAGGTGAAAAACACTCTATGTGTTGGCATAACTTTTAGTAAGTCATCATCCACTCTTGTTAGTGACTTTTCTAGTTCTGACTGGCAAGTTGTTTGGATGATAGAAGGTCAACTGGTGGCTTTGCAGTGTTCTTTAATCCCAATTTGATCTCTTGGTGTGCAAAGAAACAGGCCATAGTTTCCACATCTAGTACTGAGGCAGAATACAAAGCACTTGCCAATGCAACAATAGAACTTATCTGGGTGAAGTCTATGCTTAAGGAACTTGGTATATATCATACTCAGACACCATGCCTCTGGTGCGACAATCTTGGTGCAACCTACTTGTCAGCTAACCCTGTTTTTCATGCACGTACCAACACATTGAAATTTATTATCATTTTGTGAGGGAAAGAGTTGCTAATAAAGAACTGGACATTTGGTTTGTTCACTCGAAGGACCAAGTTTTTGATGGGTTTACAAAGGCACCGGCTAGAAGGTCGTTTGAGTAGTTTAAGCATAATCTAAACTTGCGCAGTTCAGATTAAGGGATGGTGTTAAGCATGAGATATTGTAGGTGTCAAGGTGTCGAGGATATACCCCGCGGTATGACCCGGTCGGATGGATGACCCGGCTGGGACTTGGCATTTCACTGATAACCCGCCGAAGGTTTGGCGACTTACGAGTCTGGCGGCTCACTGGTCTGACAACTCACGAGCCTGGCGACTCACGGATGGCCCCGACGGCGGGTCAAACAGACGACAAGGCCCAAGGCCCAGTAGGCCGGTTCATGCGATGGTGGGCCGACTTAAGAAGAAAGGTGTGAGGAATATTTCCCTTACAAGGAATCAAGACCCGGACTTGTATCTGGCTTGTAGTAGAAGATAGGCTAGTCCTAGTCCTACTAGGACTCCACATGTAACCCGCCCCTCTAACTTATATAAGGAGGGGCAGGGCTCCCCAAAGAGGGGCAAGAAAGAAGAAACAATCTCTAGGGCTAGACACAAAGGGGGAGCCGGCTTATGCAGCGACTCTCTCATGAGCATAATGAGATCTAGCCACAAACGACATGTAGGGTTATTACTGGATGATGTTTCCCGGGGCCCGAAGCTGTCTAAATCCTTATCTTGTGTTGCGCCTTTCGATTTCTCTCAACCCCTCTCAAGCTACCACATAGATGCGTTGGCCTCGCGACTGAGTCCTCACACTAGGACATCTGCCGTGACAATTCACGACAGTTGGCGCCCACCGTGGGCTTGCGCACGATGGTGTTGAGTTCTTGGAGGGATCTTTCCCAAAGTTTCGAGAAGCTTGCGATTGATCAGGTGAAAAAGAATTGGAGAAGTTAAGGTTGCGCCGCATGTCGCCGCATGCACTGGAGATCCAGCGACTTGAAGCCAGATCAATTTTTAAAGTGTGTTCCTGAGACGACGGAGTTCACCGCAAATTTGATCTATATTACGACTTGTGTTCGAATCATAAGGATTTACCAATTCATACGCGTGGCAACGTGTGCACATGAGGAAAAACGCACTAGCACGCTGCTCAAAAAGATTGGCTGGAAGTTGCGGTTGTTCCACGCGTCAAGGAAACAAGAAGCGATCTACTCCACGCATCAAGGAGTATTAAAAAAAGTGGGAAGCATCCCACGATTTGGAAGTGGATTCCGCTATTGAGCCGTTGTTGCTCTGCCGGTCATCCGACTCTGCGGCTGGCTTCAGCCGCTGCAGCCGAAGTCGCCGCTGGTGCCAGAACAAGCCTGCCTCCACCTCCTCGCCCGCTGAACCGCCACGGCATCTGCCTTTGAGCCGCCGTCTTCGAGCCACCGGTGCTTCGACACCCTCCTCCGACTGCATCTTCCTCCAAATCGCTGAGTCGCCTCCGAGCTGATTCCAGTAGTGGCCACCTCTACCTCTGTCCAAGCTACTGCTCCAATCACGGCCCGGAGGAGGAATCGGTCCACCTCTGCTTCATGCTTACTTCGCCAGCACCTTCTCGTGGACGCCCCCGCTCTGCGCCTTCGCACGCCCGCGCCGGCTTCCGCGCGCCCAACGCCGTGGCCTTAGGCCTCCTGTACAAAATTGCGATCGGACTGGCCCGCGGCCGCTGTTGAACCAACCGATGGCTGTGACCCGGTCCTCGGCGCCTAACAACTCGCTCCACCGCGCGCCTCACTTCTTCAGCGGAGGTCGCGTCGGGCCGGACTCAACCTCCACCTCTGCCTCTAGCGCTGTGGCCCGTCGCACTCGAGCGACCCTGGCCTCCGTCACCTCAGTCTTGTTCCTCCTGAGCCGTGGCCGAGCTGCCACCGGCTTTCTGTCTCCACTTTTACTACAGGATGTCTCAAGATGGACCTACCTCACCAGACACGGCCTCTGAGTAGGCTGCCTCCACCTCCGTGGTTTCCTCTCGCCGGCTTGCCCCGACGGCTCCGTCTCCGGCCTCAAGTCGTTTTTCTATGCGTGGTCACCCGAGAGCCGTTGCTGCTGTGAGACGCCGCTACAGTCTCCCCGCGCAGGCGTGGCTTCACCTCCAAGTTCCCTCGCCGGTTTTCCTCGCTATAGTTGCTGCTACTATTCCCTCTATGTGAAGACCAAAGTCCTTTTTTGCTCCTTGCATGTTGAAGCAGATAAGACAAAGAAACAGGCGGCGACCTCTTTTTGGTGGTGCAGAACCCGAGGTCGGCTGGAAGATAACATGCATGCTCTCAGTTTGATGTACAGATCAATATTAGTTAGAGGGTGCTTGGATACGTTTTAGTCCCATGACTAAAAGTAGTGGGACTAAAACTTGTTAGCCTCATCCATGCTTAGATCCAAATACTAAAGAGACTAAAATCAAGTTATTGAGCATTTATTATCCTCCAAACCCTCCAATCCAGAACTCGCATGTGTTAAAGAAGAGGAATTAAATGAGGAGAGAGAGGGCTAATACATATTTTAGTAGGTTTTCTATGACTAAAAAATTTTAGCCTCAAGACTAGTCCTAGCCTCTCTTTAGTCAGGGGTGTTTGGAACTTTAGCCTCTAAAAGAGACTATTTTTAGTCAGACTAAAAATAATTCCTTGGATCCAAGCACCCTCTTAGTACATAAGAGATCAATGGTTCTTAACGACTCATCATCACATCAAGGCAACATGGTGCTAGATGTTGAACCATTGCCAAAATTGTGGGCGCCGTGAGCCCAGCACGTTCCGGCTGTCCATATCCACTGCTGAGCCGCTGTAGCCGCAGTACGTTTCAGCCTTGAGCCACCAGACTACTCCACGAAACACCTAACCTATGCAGCGAGCCGCCATCGCCGGCCGCGCCGCAAGTCGCCGCGATCTTGAGTGTGTCTTAAATCGCCACTCTTGCTGCTTGAGTCGGCAACGCCCAACGGCCGCTGCCACGAATACCTCGTTGCAATAAAAAGAGAGCGCGGATGAATCACTGGTGAAATTACTGGAGGTGATTCACAGACGCTATATATGGCATTCTGTCATCCGGACAAATCAGGTGATATTTATCTAAGTCTATTTTTAGTACATATTGTTTTTGTCAAAGAACAATTACTTTGTCCGTATATTTTTATATATGTAGGACAATGATTCATTGTTTGTTGTTGGACGGGTGTGTGCAAGCCGGCGCCCGTGCAATTCAATCTACATCAACTCGCTAGGATCGCGCCCGCGATTGACTGGTCGTCCGTGCGGCTTACCGCGCCCGAGATTGACTCGTCGTCCGCGTGGTTTTCTCGCGCCTGCGATCGACTCACCCGTCCGCACCGTCTTACAATGTCGCGGCCGACTCTATCATCCGCACCGGCTTACAACGCCACGAACGACTCTCCCCGTCCGCACCGGCTTACAACGTCGCGCCCGACTTATCTGTCTGCTCCGACGGCTGACTCGGCCATGATTGATTTCAACTCCACCGGAGTCATCGTCAACCCTTCGACTGATATTTCGGACAAATATATCAGGTGAAATCTATCTCATCCATTTTTATAATATATTTTCGTTAAAAGAACAATTACTCTGGCTTGCGATTTTGTTTATGCAGGACAATTGTTCATCGCAAAAGCTATGGCCGTGTCATGGATGTATATCTCGCGCCACCATTATAATGCGCGAGCATCTGACCATACCATCAAGCTCGATGAATATATATGCAAGCCGCCATTCTGCCGACCAGTTTACATCAACATGATGTGGCTAACTCGTTCGTCCGCACCGGCTTACAACGCCATGGCCGGTTCATCTGTCTATGCCGCCTCTGATGTTACGGTCGTCTTTACCGTCCGTCTCTCGCGGCCTGGTCTACCTCGACACACCGGGCTGCACTTGTCTGGATGAGCTGTTTATTGAGTATGAGCAAGTCACTACTTGGGAAGCCCGGTTTTTTCTTCCAACAAATTAGAGGCAAATTATCATATATTATCAATTGTCGTCTGCACTGGATGGTTCAATGGGCAGGTGCACAAGTCGCCGCCACTACAGTTTGGTTAACTTCAAACAGCTAGTTGGAAGGAACCATTGGCCGAGTTGCTGACACGGCTCATACGGGATCATTTATAATCCGCCGCAGTCACCTCAACCTTCTGTGGATTCACATAACACTATCAACGCCAATGATGTACACCTTCTGCTATGGTCAAATATGGAGAATCTCAAGCCAACTCCTCGAGTCGTCTTGAGACTCGGGGGCTACAATGGTATGACTAGGCAATTTTAGCCGGTTTCAATGAATTCAAGAACTCCGGGTCATTGAAGGGAAAAATAACCCGGGCCCCGGAGATTACTACTAGATCGATGAAAATTTAAAAGCCGTCAGAAGATTTCTGGCTCAAAATAAGATCTGGTTTAAAATCTGGTTCAAGAGACATCTTTCTCCCACAAAGCACTGAAGCTCTCAAATCCGGTTCAAAAGCCGGCCCAGGGTAAATTTGTCCCTCACAAATTTTTGAAGCTCTCAAATCCGGTTCAAAATCCGGCACAAGGTAAATTTGTCCCTCACAAATTTTTGAAGCTTTCAACTCCGGTTTAAAGTTCCGGTTCAAAAAAAATTAATCTCTAGCAAGTTCGAGTTCTAAGAAAAATTAAAGGTTGCCAAAAAGAACTTGCTGCCATGATGTGTGGTTCAAACATAGGTATCCTGCCTTACGACTTATCTTATTATGGTCACTTGGGGGCTTCCTGCTCATCGAGCATAGCTGTCAGTACCCTCTTGATCGGTGCAATTCTAATATATGGTCACTTGGGGGCTTCCTGTTCAAACATAGGTCGTATTCGAACCAAAGAGAATATAGCTCTCGAAACCCTTTTGATCGGCACACTGCCAAACTCACTAGGGGCTTCTCAATCGTATCCGAATCATAGCTTAACTTCTTTTGGGTCCAACGTGGATCGTATTCGAATAAGCGTCGTTAAACAACTCTCAAGGTCATTTGGGGGCTTCCTGTTCAAACATAGGTCATATTCGAACCAAAGAGAACATAGTTGTCGGTACCCTCTTGATCGGCAAAGCCAAAGCCACTGGGGGCTATATGATTGTATTCGAATCTTAGCTCAACCCCTTTGGAACGGTTTTCTGATCGTATACGAATCAGAAGCCTTAAATTTTTTAAGTCTTTTTTGCAAACAATTTTGGGTTTGACTTGAGACCTTTTTTGGATTATATCTCAAATGTATATAAGTGTTTTATGCTTAACCCGGCTTGACTTTTGACAATAAGTCACCAGCTTATGACAGTTATCATCTATGTGGAAGCATTGGCTTCTAAGGATTGGGTTATCACCCTTACTACACAGGTCATGTGAACCGACAGTACAAATTCAATATCAAAGTGGTTATATGTGAGATATTATGACCCATCCTGGCTTTGATGCTAAGTCGCCAGGGCATATGTTGTTTAAACTCTTTGCAGGATTTGCAGAAATGTGACATATAAATGATTAAGTTCAAGCTCATCCGTTCTGGATTTTTATCAAAGGCTATAAGCCGCCGGGTTATAAAAATCCGGCTTACAATGGAGGCGTATTAAATCGCTATCGGCCAAGAGCCGCCGGGTATTTAAACTCCGGATTTACTTATCAACAGACGAGGTATTCAAAGTCACTTTGGCGCAATGGCTATTATTTTATTAATGGATATGATTTATTCTACAATGGAAGGAATAGTCCCGAGTCGCTGCAGGCTTACGACCCGGCACTTGGGGGCTACATTATTCAAACTGAGGTTACATCAAATATGCAAGTCTCATGTCGCTGCAAGCATGCACCATGACACTTGGGGGCTAATGCAAAGTCATTTTTTGCTCACCTCATTGAAGACCCGACTCATCACATCATAATGAGCCGGCCCTTGGGGCTACCAATTGCTCCTGTCAACAGTTGAAAGTGCAACTATCCCTATGTAGTTTTGGTAATTCATAACAACATATATCTCATTGAGCTAATGCTATTCCAAGACTATTATTTCAGGAAAGCTCAATGAATGGCATGGCATGGATGATGAAAGTGGATCCCTCAAAATACTAAGGACAAAGGATTGGCTCAAGCTCAAAAGCTCAAGACTCTTCATTTTATATTTTAGTGATCCAAGATCACATCGAGTCTATAGGAAAAGCCAATACTATCAAGGAGGGATGAGGTGTTGCTTAATGAGCCTCTTGCTTCATGTGCTTAGTGATATGCTCCAAAACCCTCAGCTACTTTCTCGCATCCACAAATGACCTAAACCCAAAGCCAAAATCGGTCACACCGATTCTTCCTATCCGGCGCCACCGATTCCAAAAGTCATAGCAAATGCCACAAACCCTAAGCAAATCGGTCTTACCGATAGGGATCTCGGTCTCGCCGAGATGGGATTGTAATCTCTCAGTTTCCCTTCGTAACATTTCAGTCTAACCGAAGTGAGCGATCGGTCCCACCGAGATTGCAATGTAAACTCTCTGTTTCCCTTTTGTAACATTTCGGTCTCACCGAAAAGAGCAAATCGGTCCTACCGAGTTTACCTGACCAACTCTCTAGAAAGCTTATTACCAAAATCGGTCTCACCGAGTTTGTGTAATCGGTCTTACCGAGATTACGTTATGCCCTAACCCTAACTGAATCGGTCTCACCGAGTTGCATGTTAGTCCCACCAAAAATCCTAACGATCACTAGGTTTGCTAAATCGGTCCGACCGAGTCTGTTGAATCGGTCCCACCGAGTTTGGTAAATTGTGTGTAACGGTTAGATTTTGTGTGGAGGCTATATATACCCCTCCACCTCCTCTTCATTCATGGAGAGAGCCATCAGAACAAACCTACACTTCCAACTTACCATTTCTGAGAGAGAACCACCTACTCATGTGTTGAGGCCAAGATATTCCATTCCTACCATATGAATCTTGATCTCTAGCCTTCCCCAAGTTGCTTTCCACTCAAATCTTCTTTCCACCAGATCCAAAACCTATGAGAGAGAGTTGAGTGTTGGGGAGACTATCATTTGAAGCACAAGAGCAAGGAGTTCATCATCAATGCACCATTTGTTACTTCTTGGAGATTGGTGTCTCCTAGATTGGCTAGGTGTCACTTGGGAGCCTCCGACAAGATTGTGGAGTTGAACCAAGGAGTTGTAAGGGTAAGGAGATTGCCTACTTCGTGAAGATCTACCGCTAGTGAGGCAAGTCCTTCGTGGGCGACAGCCATGGTGGGATAGACAAGGTTTCTTCTTCGTGGGTGGAGCCCTCCGTGGACTCGTGCAACCATTACCTTTCGTGGGTTGAAGTCTCCATCAACGTGGATGTACGATAGCACCACCTATCGGAACCACGCCAAAAACATCAATGTCTTCAATTGCGTTTGAATCCTCCAAACCCTTCCCTTTACTTTCTTGCAAGTTGCATGCTTTAATTTCCGCTACCTATATACTCTTTGCATGCTTGCTTGAATAGTGTGATGATTGCTTGACTTGTCCTAAGATAGCTAAAATCTGCCTAACTCTAAAATTGGGAAAAGGTTAAGTTTTTAATTGGTCAAGTAGTCTAATCACCCCCCCCCTCTAGACATACTTCAAGGTCCTACAAGTGGTATCAGAGCTTTGGTCTCCATTTGCTTTGATTTCCATAGCTTTTGGTGGTCATAGCCTTGGTTTCACAACCTAGGAGAGTATAGCGTCTAGCGAGGGAAATTATCACCGTAGAGGTCTTTACTTTGATGGTACTAATTTTGCTAGTTGGAAGCATAAGATGAAAATGCATATTCTCGGACATAACCCCGCCGTTTGGGCAATTATTTGTATTGGCTTGCAAGGTGAATTCTTTGATGGGAGAGAGCCGAACCGTGAAGCTAATGCGGAAGAATTGAAGATGCTGCAATACAACGCTCAAGCTTGTGATATCATCTTCAACGGATTGTGCCCTGAAGAATTCAACAAAATTAGCCGTCTTGAGAATGCAAAGGAAATTTGGGATACTTTGATTGATATGCATGAAGGTACCGAATCCGTCAAGGAATCCAAGTTGGATGTGCTCCAAAGTCAGCTTGACAAGTTCAAAATGAAGGATGGTGAAGGTGTCGCTGAAATGTACTCTAGGCTTGCTCTTATCACAAATGAGATTGCCGGCTTAGGGAATGAAGAGATGACCGACAAATTCATCATCAAGAAGATCCTAAGAGCATTGGATGGAAAGTATGATATCGTGTGCACATTGATCCAAATGATGCCAAACTACAAAGATCTCAAGCCAACGGAAGTCATTGGAAGAATTGTTGCTCATGAGATGTCACTTAAGGATAAGGAGGAACTTCACAACAAGTCAAGTGGTGCTTACAAAGCCTCAAGTGAAGCCCCCACATCATCAAGTGAGAAACAAACCTTCAATGAAGAATTGAGCTTAATGGTGAAGAACTTCAACAAATTCTACAAGAGTAGAAGCAAAGAAAGAAGCTCCAAGTCAAGGTCTTACAATGACAAAAGATCTTCTAGTCGAGAGCGAAATTGCTACAATTGTGGGAGACCCGGACACTATTCCAATGAGTGTACGGCACCCTACAAAAGAAGAGAAGATTCTCCAAGAAGAAGAATCAAAAGAGAAGAATCACCACCAAAAGAGAGGAGGAGTAGAGATGATCATTATGAACGAAGACCCTCACGGAGAAGCAAGGATTCGGGAAGGAAGGACAAGTCATCAAGGAGCTACACAAAACGAAGACATCAAGCTCATGTTGGTGAATGGGTATCCGGCTCCGACTCCGACAATCACTCCGAGAGAAGTTATCACTCCGACTCCGAATATACTCAAGATGAAGGTGTTGCCGGTCTAGCACTTGTGTCAACCAACTCCTACGACATATTTGATTCACCAAATGAAGGAATTGGAAGATGCTTCATGGCCAAAGGTCCAAAGGTAACACATCCTGAGTATGTTGATTTCAATAGTGAGGAAGATGACTTGCTTGTGGATGATGATTTACTTGTTGACAACTCTAGTGATGAATACTATGATGAAACGTCAATTAATCATGCTATTCAATATAAAACGAATGACAATGATAAGGAGAAGATTGAGCTTCTAACTAAAGAACTAAACACTCTTAAGTTGGATCATGAAACTATCTTCGAAGATCATCGAGAACTTTTAAGGGCTCATGAGAAGTTACGCTTTGAAAAGCTCAATCTTGAGAAAGAGCATGAGTTCTTAAAGGCAATCAATGATGATCTCCGTAAGAAAAGTTCTTCTTACATTGCCAAGCGTTTACTCTTATCTACTTACATGCCTCAAGTCAAGTCTAGTAACAAGTACAAGAAAGATACTTCCTCTAGTAGTAACAATAACAATGTCAAATCCAATATTGTTGCTCCTAGTAATTCTCTTGATTCCAGTAATGATTCTCTTAGCCAAGTTACACTTGAGCAAGAAAACAGCTTATTGAAGGGAATTATAGAGAAAGGTGTTTACAAGAACCTTGCCGGGAGTAAGCAATTCGAGGAAATTGTACGCAAGCAAGGAAGGCACCGGAAGAATCAAGGTGTTGGTTTTGAACGAAAGATCAATGACAATGGAGTTGAGTGGGAAGAAGATCAATACCCCAAGACGAAGTTTGTTCCTCAACAAGAGTATGATCCTACTTCCTTCAAGGGAACACAAGCACAAGATGATCTTCCACCACAAGACCACAAGAACAAAGGCAAGGACAAGCTTCAAGAAGAGATTGATGCATTTGAAGAAGCACCTAAAGCCTCGTTCAAGTGGGTTCCCAAGACTACGTCAAGTTCTACTTCATCAAGTACAACTACAACTCCAAGGATTCCCATCAAGATGATGTGGATCCCGAAGAAGAAGAACTAGATAGTTCTTGAGGGTGACTCCGCCAACATTCTTCACTCATATCATTATGGCAAGAACAAGTGCAATCAACTTCCACATCTTGCACTAGTTCAAGGAGTCACTAACCCTCATGTTGGTAAGGCAAGGGACAAGGTAACCTAATGATTTCATGGACATCATCTTGTGTGTGCATCACTCTATGTCTATGGATACTCTTGTTTGTTCCTTATGGGACTAACCCATGTAGGTATTGAAAGTGCAACTCACTCCAAAGGATTGCTCCAAATGATCTACATCAACATTGAGCATCCACATCTTCAACACCTACATGAAGTCATCATCGACAAAACCCAAGGTTAGTTCATCCCTCTAAGGGGGGATCTCACATCTAGGGGGAGCTTAACTCTAAGAATTGAGTTAAAGCAACTCTAATGGTGTGAACACATCAATGCATTATGTAAAAGTGGTAACCCCACTTGAGCTTAAACGATGAGTATGACCTATGATCAAATGTTTTTCATTTGACTCCTAAGTCAATATACTCATACATAGATGACCTAGTCATCGCCAATTGTTTGATAGATGCTAGAATTGGTTGTGCGTGCTTTGCCACATATTTCATTTGCCATCTTATTGTGTGAGCATTTTGGTGCATATTTTACTCATTCAAGGACATCCACTTGTTGTTTTGATTGTTTGGCTTCTTTTCTTTTTGCCAAGTGGATGGGCAAGAATGCCTAAGAACCTTCTCTAGCTATCTATGCTTTTCTCGTCTCAAACTCTATTCATGTTACATCACAAATTTGATCAAGTCAGATTCGAACCACTCTGTGTGAGGAGCACTCGGAGTCCCCGATTCGTCATAGACTCAAACTTCCAAAACTTCTTTGTGATTCTCGATCTGACCGATTCCTCCATTTCGGTCCTACCGAGATCATTAAGTTGATCTAAGTTTTCAATCTCGGTGCAACTGATTTGAACTTTTCGGTCACACCGAGTTGCTGTAACTGTACACAGTTATGCATCTCGGTGCCACTGAGTTGTTCCACTCGGTCACACCGACAGGGTCGGGCTATATATAGTCAAGGGCAAAAATTTGGAAATTCCTACGAACCCCTTCACCCACGCAATAGCTCGCTCTGCCATCCCAGGTCTCCGGATCGTCTCCTCGTCGCCAGCCGCCTCCTATCGCTGGTCTCCGCCGCCGTCAACGGATTTCGCCCCCGTCGTTGCCACCGTAGCGAGTTCATCGCCAAGCTAGGGTATGGACTCGATCATTGTGCTATCCACGTCTGATTCCTATCACATTGTGTTCTTATTGATTCTTGCCACGATTGAAACACTCGTATCCACTCAATGCAATCCGTAGATTAGATTAGATTCGAAATTTTAGGGTTAGGTTTCCGCCGAAACCATCTCGGACCCACCGAGTTGAAAAACTCGGTCCCACCGATTTGGCTTATGCCATTGCACAAGTAACTCTCGGTCTGACCGAGAATTGCTAATCGGTGCGACCGATTTTAGGACTTTGTGAAACCCTAGCAGTCTCGGTGCCACCGAACTGTGACTCGGTCCAACCGAGTTCATCAGTTTAGGTTCCAAAACTGCTTCGGTATCACCGAGTTTGAAAACCGGTTAATCCGAAATGCTTTCTATGGAAAACTAAAACTGAAGTTTTGAATCATTCTTTTGCAAAAATCTCTGCATTTTGTGATGCTCATCCACTCTATCTCATCTATAACTCTTCACAGGGTCAGCAGTCAGTGTTTGCAGCATGTCAGACCAGAGTGACAGCCAGAACAAGTCAGAAGAGCAGATGCACATGAGTGAGGGCACTAGCCCCTCAAGCACCTCAGATGAAGGAAGCAGAAGCACTCCTAGAAACCTGCCCAAGGCTGCTACCAGGCAAAGGAGGAAGAGAACTTCAGACTCAGAGGATGAGGACTATAAAGCTGAAGAAGATGAGGCTACTTCCAAGAAAGTAGTGCTCAAGAAGGAATATGGCTCAGCACATAACACAAAGCCTGGATTGAAAAAGAAAGTTCCTGCCAAGAGGACACCTATGCTCAAGGCCAGAAGGTCCACTCAAGTGCCAGAACAGACTGAACCCAAAGAGGCACCTGAAAAGAAAGTCACATCTTCCAAACCCAAGAAAGTTCCCACTGGAGAAACAATGAAGTTTACCATTGAATCAGAGGATGAAGGTGCTCAGGACAAGAAGAAGAAGAGAGCAAGAACTAGAACTTCCCAGGTTCTTGGAAAGCCCTCTATGAGAAGAGATTCTGAAGAGGAAGAAGAGGTTGTTGCACCACCACCCAAGGCACCAAAGCTTATGGGTGATGCTATTAGATCAGGGGCTGCAACATCTAAGCCCAAGGAAGCACCCAAAGCTGCCTCCAAGGCCAAGCTTGCACCAAAGAGGAATACTAGGAATATTCCAGCTGCTGAGAAGAACAAGGCCCCAGTGCCAAATGTTGCTGATGAGGAAGAAGAAGAAGGACAGGTCCTAAGGAAGCTCAAGCCCAAGATACCAGACCATAATGATGCCCATCCTGTGGCTGAGGACATGAGGATCAGGAAGGACTCAGGGTTGAGGGTATGGAGGATGGAAGATCCATATGCCTCAAGGAGAACTGTTGTTGACTACAGGTTCCATACAAAGGAACAGCAGGACTTCTATGAGACAATCTTGTTGGATAAGAAGCCCATAGTCTGTGATATGAGGTGGGTCTACTGGACCTACATCAAGGACAATGAAGAGCACTATCCTGGAGTGCAAGAAAGTTTTGTTGCTTGTGGAGTTGCTGATTTTGTTGGGCAAAAGCTCACCAACTAGAATGATGAACTTATCATGCAATTCTACTCCACAACACACTTCTATCCAGATGGAAGGATAATTTGGATGTCAGAAGGCACCAGGTACCAGTCAACTGTTGAAGAATGGGCAAGTCTGATCAATGCCCCAAAAGGAAAATGAAGATGATCTGGACATTTATGCCAAGAAGAAGATGGACCACAACTCCATGGCACACATGTACAAGGAGATCCCAGACAAGGCTGTTGAGACACATAAGTTTGGATCAGTCCACTTCCTTCTGTCAGGGCTGCCAACTATCAACTGGATCCTAAGGCACACTCTGCTGCCTAAGTCTGGTGACCACAACATGATCAGAGGGCATGCCATCAACATGTTGCATTTGTTTGATGTGCCACAGAAGTTTAAGGTCATGAGCCTTATGATTGAAACCATTAAGAGGACTGCAGCAGATTAGAAGAGGAGCTGTGGATATGCCCCTCAGATTCAGGAGTTGATTAACTCAAAGATGGGCACAGGGAAATATCAATTGGATAAGGAACATTTTCCACTTTATCTAGACTTTAAGGACAATGAGGTTGTCATGAATGAGAATGATCCATCATCAGTTCAAGCTCAAGAGAAGAAGGAGAAGGTAAGGAAGGAGAAGGCTGCAGGATGCCAACTCAAGAGGAGGCATCTGAGTATTTCTTGAAGAACAAGCAGGAGCAGCTTGGTTACTTAATAGCATCAACACCGAGGATTGAGAAGGGATTGGCCACCCTCACTCAAAATCAGGAGAGCTTGGAAAGAATCATGGAACTCAAATTCCATGACCTTGATGTCAAAGTAACTGAGATTCAGTCAGTTGTAGAGCAGCTGCAGGATGACATGCAGGAGAGGCAGGGCAAGACTACCACTAATGTGTTTGCCAAAGTGCCTAGAGCCCAGAGGTCAGTTGTAGTGCCTGTGATAGACACCAGAGCAACATCTTCAGCACCAGCTACAGCCCCTACTGCTCCAGTGCAACCAGCTCCAGCATCAACTCCAGCACCCTCTACTTCAACTGAAGCCTTCGTTCTTGGAGTTATCCGAACACCACCACCTGAAGATCAAGCCTGAGAGACGATCTACCACTATGCATTTTCTATGAACCTTTTGGTAACTTGTTGCCAAAGGGGGAGAAAAATGTATGGATCATAGGCTTCGAGAGAGAGAGAGAGAGAGTGTTGCTTTTGTTCTCTCTTGTTTTGATTTGGTGGTTAAACTTTGCTTGCTTTTGATTGCTTGAGATAGTATGCTTGTGAGACATTGATGATCATGTGTTTGATCATAAGCTGCACTTATGCATGTTTGATGATATTATCTTATCTATCCTATGTGATCATTCACTTTGCTTGGTGATGAGTGCATGTATTCAATCTTTATTATTTTGAGCACTCCACCAAGATGTATGTGACATGGAAGAGTAACCCATGAGCCTAATTCCTTGTGCATTTGCAGTCCAAAGCAAATCTTAAACTATGCACAAATTTAGGGGGAGCTCTTGCTTATCACATACTTCTCAAAGCGACGATGTTATTCAATCTTATTATCATTTGTCGAAGCTTTGATCTATATGTTGTCATCAATTACCAAAAAGGGGAAGATTGAAAGTGCAACTATCCCTAGGTGGTTTTGGTAATTCATAACAACATATAGCTCATTGAGCTAATGCTATTCCAAGACTATTATTTCAGGAAAGCTCAATGAATGGCATGGCATGGATGATGAAAGTGGATCCCTCAAAATACTAAGGACAAAGGATTGGCTCAAGCTCAAAATCTCAAGACTCTTCATTCTATATTTTAGTGATCCAAGATCACATTGAGTCTATAGGAAAAGCCAATACTATCAAGGAGGGATGAGGTGTTGCTTAATGAGCCTCTTGCTTCATGTGCTTAGTGATATGCTCCAAAACCCTCAGCTACTTTCTCACATCCACAAATGACCTAAACCCAAAGCCAAAATCGGACACACCGATTCTTCCTATCCGGCGCCACCGATTCCAAAAGTCATAGCCACTGCCACAAACCCTAAGCAAATCGGTCTTACCGATAGGGATCTTGGTCTCACCGAGATGGGATTGTAATCTCTCTGTTTCCCTTCGTAACGTTTCGGTCTAACCGAAGTGAGTGATTGGTCCCACCGAGATTGCAATGTAAACTCTCTGTTTCCCTTTTGTAACATTTCGATCCCACCAAAAAGAGCAAATCGGTCCCACCGAGTTTACCTGACCAACTCTCTGGAAAGCTTATTACCAAAATCGGTCTCATCGAGTTTGTGTAATCGGTCTTACCGAGGTTACGTTATGCCCTAACCCTAACCGAATCGGTCTCACCGAGTTGCATGCCAGTCCCACCGAAAATCCTAACGGTCACTAGGTTTGCTAAATCGGTTCGACCGAGTCTGTTGAATCGGTCCCACCGAGTTTGGTAAATTGTGTGTAATGGTTAGATTTTGTGTGGAGGCTATATATACCCCTCCACCTCCTCTTCATTCGTGGAGAGAGCCATCAGAACAAACCTACACTTCCAACTTACCATTTCTGAGAGAGAACCACCTACTAATGTGTTGAGGCCAAGATATTCCATTCCTACCATATGAATCTTGATCTCTAGCCTTCCCCAAGTTGCTTTCCACTCAAATCTTCTTTCCACCAGATCCAAAACCTATGAGAGAGAGTTGAGTGTTGGGGAGACTATCATTTGAAGCACAAGAGCAAGGAGTTCATCATCAACGCACCATTTGTTACTTCTTGGAGAGTGGTGTCTCCTAGATTGGCTAGGTGTCATTTGGGAGCCTCCGACAAGATTGTGGAGTTGAACCAAGGAGTTGTAAGGGTAAGGAGATCGCCTACTTCGTGAAGATCTACCGCTAGTGAGGCAAGTCCTTCGTGGGCGACGACCATGGTGGGATAGACAAGGTTGCTTCTTCGTGGACCCTTCGTGGGTGGAGCCCTCCGTGGACTCGCGCAACCATTACCTTTCGTGGGTTGAAGTCTCCATTAACGTGGATGTACGATAGCACCACCTATCGGAACCACGCCAAAAACATCTGTGTCTCCAATTGCGTTTGAATCCTCCAAACCCTTCCCTTTACTTTCTTGCAAGTTGCATGCTTTAATTTCCGCTGCCTATATACTCTTTGCATGCTTGCTTGAATAGTGTGATGATTGCTTGACTTGTCCTAAGATAGCTAAAATCTGCCTAACTCTAAAATTGGAAAAAGGTTAAGTTTTTAATTGGTCAAGTAGTCTAATCACCCCCCCCTCTAGACATACTTCAAGGTCCTACAATAGTTCAAGGTACACAAGTCTTAATCCATTATATTGACGGATCTATTGCTCAGTTGGTAAAGCACAAAGCTCTTAACCTTGTGGACGTGGGTTCAAGCTCCATGGTGGAGATTACATCATATGATGTTATTATCAATGAATTATATACAAAGTCCCAGCTCAGTAATATCTTACTGAGCCAGCCCTTGGGGGCTACACGTTGCTGCTCCAGTTTACATGATAATATTTACAATGTCCCTGCTCATTATTGCATAATGACCCGGCCCTTGGGGGCTAAACTGGTTGAAGTTTTATGAGCATAAGGCAATTACAAGTCCCAGGTTGCTGCAAGCATGACAACCCGGCACTTGGGGGCTACAGGTGATATGCATATAAGGGAGGAATAACTTCAAATCCTCAGTTTTGAGAAAATCGGGTATTATATTATTATCGAAGAAATTTGCAAAGTTTATGACCCGGCGTCATCATAAGATTATGACCCGGCATCAGCAACAATTACATGACCCGATATCATTTGTTTATAACCCGACAATTTTTGCAATCATAAATCGGCAAGATCTACATCTTTAAGCCGGTTGAAAGTCAGATGAGTATTTCAAGGCTGATATTTTTTAAGCCGGCGTTTTGGAAGCTGACTCAAGTGGATTATTTCTTACAATATTTCTCTACAAGAAGACCAATGTCAGCAAATTGATTCTGAAGCTGGCCTGTTAGCCCGGATTTTTCAAAAGAAGTATCTGGATTTTTTGCATTGACAAAGTTGAAGCATATCTGTTAAAGAAGATTTTTCTATGAGGTTATGGACATATTTATATCAACAAGGAAATGATAAGGACTTAAAGATGTTCAGGTGCTGGCTTACAAGAGTATTTAACCCGGAGCACAACCTGTCAAATGTGTTCTTGAGTTATTTTGCAGGATCAGTTTAACAAGGATAAATCCAAATTAAACTGGGGGCTAATGTCGGGGATATACCCCGCGGTATGACCCGGCCGGATGGATGACCCGACTGGGACTTGGCGTTTCACTGATAACCCGCCGGAGGTTTGGCGACTTACGAGTCTGGCGGCTCACTGGTCTGACGACTCACGAGCCTGGCGACTCACGGATGGCCCCGACGACGGGTCAAACGGACGACAAGGCCCAAGGCCCAGTAGGCCAGTTCATGCGATGGTGGGCCGACTTAAGAAGAAAGGTATGAGGAATATTTCCCTACAAGGAATCAAGACCCGGACTTGTATCCGGCTTGTAGTAGAAGATAGGCTAGTCCTAGTCCTACTAGGACTCCACATGTAACCCGCCCCTCTAACTTATATAAGGAGGGGCAGGGCTCCCCAAAGAGGGGCAAGCAAAAGAAACAATTTCTAGGGCTAGACACAAAGGGGGAGCCGGCTTATGCAGCGACTCTCTCATGAGCATAATGAGATCTAGCCACAAATAGCATGTAGGGTTATTACCGGATGATGTTTCCCGAGGCCCGAAGCTGTCTAAATCCTTGTCTTGTGTTGCGCCTCTCGATTCCGCTCAACCCCTCTCAAGCTACCACATAGATGCGTTGGCCTCGCGACTAAGTCCTCACACTAGGACATCTGCCGTGACAATTCCACGACACAAGGGTTACTTGCATCATGAGTTGAGGTAGTTAGAGATAGGTTGTTTTCTGTTCAAATCTCTTTTATCTCTCTCTATCCGGAATCTTTCTCTCTTTGTAACCTGTTCGGTTGCCTCTCCAATCGATTGCCTTGTAACTCCACGTGAGATCTTCTCACCAGATTAATATAATCCCATGCGGGCTCCCTATTGTGGGTTGAGACACTTCGTCATTACTTTCATCCCCAACCCACTCGAGCACATGGTTCCGAAAAACTATGTGCGATTGAGGGTCCTAACCGTATGAATAGCCCTAAATTATAGTAGTGACTCCTACTAAGTTGATGCATCTCCATCAAAACGTAGGATAGCTCGTGTTTGTTTTGGTGATGAAGAGTCCACATCTTGATGAAAAATGTGTCCATTTTTGACATGGAAATACTGATTGTCGCGGTCCAGCGTCAATTTCACACCACCCTTTTCTGGAAAAGCCTTCATGATATACAATTTATATTGTGCTCTGTGGAGTTGTGGTGGTGGTTGGCTATTTGATTTATATGTTGGTTGGCTCCCATGCTTTTTGTATAAAAAATTCCTTAATATGGATTAGATATGAAGTACTTTAGGGTGTTTTCCTATTAAAAACATGCTCTATTCTTACACACTCCAATATTTGTGGGGAATAAATTTACTTATGTGATGGTATTATTGTTTCAATGCCCATATGGGATAAATTAATAAAATAATATGATTGTGTATGTCATGCATTAATGCACAAAATGGACAAATAGATGTATACAAAGTAGTGTATACTTAAAATCAGACGACCAAATCTTAACTATTTTAATGGATTGTGCAAATTATATGTTTGCACCAAATTCCTTTAATGTACATACACCAGAATACAATTTTAAATCCCCTATGCACAAGATTAGGGTTTCCTTCCTCTTAGGCGATTGCGATCGTCTTCGAGTCCAACCTACCTGCGTTCGGCCTGAGGTCCAGGATCCCCATTGTCCGTCTTGGCCGGCCCTCCTGACCTCCGCCGGATGAAGATCCCCTCTAATGCTCACTCCGCCACGAGCGGCGGTGGCGCGGTGGCCGCCAAGGCTGATCTTGGTGACTTTTTTTATCAACTTGTTCTTAATGACGAAGAGTTCGATGATGTCGTGGTGGATGAGGATGATCTAGAGATTGGCCTTCAGTGCCTGGCTCTAGCTAGGGTTCATACTCAGAAAACCTTTAGCCAATCTGTGTTCTATAGAGACATGAGAGCGGCTTGGAATCCGGTGCAAAGTGTAAGGTTCCGCTCTGTTGGACCTAACCTATTTGCAACTTATCGAGTTATTTTTCACTTTAACGATGCATTGGAAGCGGAGATTCATACACTCATACAAGGGATGACCCTCGCTATCCAACATACAACTCTTTCAGTTATGGTTTAGTCGGATTCTTATGAAGCACTATCAATTCTATCAAACAATGCATTGATTCGTTCGGCATACGAGCATTTAGTTTATGAAATAAAAGAGTTGATGTGTAATAGGGGGTTTTGTCCACAGAAGATTCACCAGTCAGAATAGAGTTGTAGATCGGCTAGCCAACTATAGCTGCTCCGAATTTATCACTGATGTCCGTTCCACCTTCTATTGAGGATTTGTGGCCTCTCGACAGTAACACTACTACAATGCAGTAAAACTCCCTTTACCAAAGAAAACATACACCAGAATACAAATACCCATGATTATGTTTTTCCTTTTTTTTTTGCAACTTGTTAGAAAAAGAGATAAGGGGAAAAAAAGGGAATGCGAATCAATCCATGTTGGAGTTAAACATTTTTGTCCTTTGCTTCAGGTAGTTGACAGGCGTGTGAGTGCTCCCCTAGCTTTGTTCTCCCTCCCTTCCTCCAATGGCCACCACCGCATCCAAGTACCCCCAACACTACGACGACGATGAGGATGACGACGATGAATTCGAGGACGACGACGACGATGACGAGCCCTCCCGCCCGCTGCCCGCCGGCAGCGCGGAGGATCGCCTCGAGGCCGTTCTTCGCCGCCTCACGGCGGACGAGGTCCGGATCCGGGTGCACGACGTCGCGATCCGGGGCTGCGCCCGCACGCGCCGGGCCGCCGCGGAGGCAGCGGTGGGGCCGGACCTCGCGCGCGCCGCTACCGTGCCGGAGCTCCTGCGTGCCGCCGCAGCGGCCGGTGAGCGGCTCCGTCGCCTCGGCGCCTTCGAATCCGTCTCCATCACCCTAGACACCGCGCCACCGGGGGTCCCTGCGGACGCGAGAGGCGGCGCCGTCGTCGTCCTTGTCGACGTCACCGAGGCTCGGGGCCGCGCTGCCGGCGGGCTCGGCGTATTCGCCAACACGGAGGTCCACACCGATCTCAATGAAAATGTCTTCCTTCTGTTGAACTGGGCTGACTTGCACGATTGATTAATTTATTAACATCAGACCAATACAGCCTTAATTCAATTTAGGGACAAGTCTAATTTAGCCAATTGAGGCATTCAGCTAAAACATTAGAGAATGGAGCACTTGAAACTGATTTGTATTTAGCTTCTTTTTTTCCACAACGACTAGATGATGCTTTCCCTTGGTATGTAGCCTTTATCTAGAAGGTAGTATATGCAATGCCTGGGGTGATGGATAGGAATGGGACAAATTGAGGTGTATGTGTAAACGTGTTTTGTTTCAAAAGAATGGAGCATGCAGTTCTTGCATTTACTTTGGAAAAACGATAAATTGTTCTTATTTAGCAAAGGAATGGACTGTGATTGTTCTTGTGTCGACCTGCTACATGCACTTTGTGGCGTCACACTGTAGTTTGCTAACATTTCCTAGTTTTTCTACACACAAATTATAGGTTCCTTTTAATGATTTCCTGTTCTAGCCCTTCGTGTGGAAGCCGTGTTTATGTTAGTACAGCCATGGCCCACTGCATAACTGGGTGTAGGTTTGTGTGGGTCCGGGGTGGGGGTTGTGTTAATCATGCAATAACTGGGTGTAGGTTTGTGTGGGTCCGGGATGGGGGTTGTGTTGCAAGGGTATTTCTAACGATCTCTTCTGGTAGGGAGTAGGATGCCATGGTGGTTATTATCAGCTGTACTATCCCAATGCATCCTTGAAGTTACTCATGCCATTAATTTCTCCCCCTTCAAATCTCTTGCAGACTAGATCATGCTCAGTTGAAGGTTCACTGAGGTTCAAGAATCTATTTGGATACTGTGAGACCTGGGATGCATCTGGTCTTCTTGGTTTAGATCAGACAATGGAGCTCAATGTTGGAGCCATAATACCGAGAATTGGACCAATACCCACTCCACTGATGGCTCGAGTGTCATTTCTCTCTGAGGACTGGTTGAAGTCCTCACTCAGAGAACACCTGATGGGGGTTTCTGTTGGGTTGCTCTCCACGATGAACCATAACCTTGCTTACAATCTCTCATGGAAAACTATAATTGACCCGGCGCGGTTGTCCTCCAGTTCCATAAGGGATCAGTTAGAGCATAGCCTACTATCCTCTATCAAATATACATACAAAATTGACCAGAGAGATTCAAGCATAAGACCTACATGTGGATATGCTTTTCTTTCGTCTTCTCAAGTCGGAGGTCTTGCCCCAGACAGCAAGAACACGCGTTTTGTTAGACAGGTATGTCGAAAATCTTTATGTTTGTAGTCATACTTTGTATTCCATTTCAGGATGTAGATTTTTTGTCCTTCCTTTTCAATCTTCTCTCCTGCTTGACAAAATCAGCAACTTTGACTTTGAATGGAATAGTCTCCGTCGTTATTTTCTAGAATATAATGTGGTATACATTAGGGAAAATATTATCTTTAGCAACTGAATCTATTCAAACGGAAACATCTAGAAGTAGCAGAAAACATACATTTTCATTTGTCATTAGCATAACTCATTTTTATTCACCCTGCATTAGGAATTTGATCTTCGGGTAGCTATGCCACTGGGTGTGTGGAATGGTGCTCTGAATACCGGAGTGGCTGCAGGGGTCATCCATCCATTGGTCACAGGATCAACAGGCTCTATCTCATCACTTCCAGAACGCTTTTACTTGGGCGGCAATAAGTCTCTTGTTTGCCGATTGGGTGGACCATCATCACTATTGGGCTTCAAGTCAAGGGGGCTAGGACCAACAGACTCACAAGCCTGTGCCCCCAAGAATTCTGAAAATGCTGCTCCCATTTCTCCTGAGCTAGATGCACTGGGAGGTGACATAGCAGTCACAGCCTTTGCTGATCTTTCATTTGATCTACCTCTGAAGCCACTCAGGGAGCTTGGGATTCATGGCCATGCATTTGTCTCAGCTGGGAACCATGCTAAGTTCACAGAGCGTGACATAAGAGGATTTTCCGTTACCGAGTTCCTAAAAACGTTCAGGAGTTCTGCAGGATTTGGTGTGGTTGTGCCAACCAGATTGTTTCGCATAGAGGTTTGTGCTCGGCATCCCTCATCTGCATCATTGAAGTAATTGGTGAAATTACATTATTTTGTCAATGATATACAGTATAAACATATTAGTTTTTTGTACTGAATAAGCGTTTTCCTTTTTTTCTCCAGATGAACTACTGCCACATCCTAAAACAGTTTGATAATGACAGGGCGAAGACAGGCATACAGTTCAACTTCTCTTCGCCCTAATTTATTTTGCTACACCTTTCTATGAAGATGAATATTTGTATTAATTTTTCTTAATATGACCCCACTTGTCATTCTTTTTTTCCCAAGAACTTGCGAGCCTCTCTAGAAATTCACAAACTGTAGGTGACGATGAATTCTTGTCCTGGCTTGTTGATTAATTGTTGTGGCCTGTAAAGTCTCGAATCTGAATGAAAATAAGAGATAGAGGGATTCAGTTTTCAATGCTTATCAACATGCTTCTTGAAGTGATAGAAATAGTGATGTGATGTGTACGGAGAAAGATTGTACAGTGCATTGTGTAAATATTTTCCTGGAATCATGTTTTGGAAATTCTTATGAATTGACTGCTGGCTATCTTACCGTTGTGATTGCATAGGCAGAAATAGACATCTACTATGATCTTCGTCATCTTGCCGTGTAAAACATTAGCCGATTTTGTTTTTTGGTGTAGAGTAGAGGAGAAACACAGGTCATTTTCAGCTGTTACGGAACAACTTTATTGCTGATCTCAGACGGAAGAACATATACATGTGTATCCAGACGGAACAGTAGATTCAGATTTCTAAGAGGACGGCGACATCTCTATCCAGGTGCTACGTACATCTCTCTTTTTCTGCAGTTGCAGGTAAGGCAGCTGCCACCCTGTTTGACATAATATGCCACGGGTTTGGTGAACCTAAACATTGCTGATTATGTTTGGCGTACTGTTGATCGAATTCTCCATTTTGTCACAGTCAGTACCTGCACCCTTAACTAATTTCTTGTTGCTACCATATATATTCTTTCTTTGTGGAGATTCTCTTGCAGTTTCTGTTTCAGTCTACCTCTTCTAAGCTTCCTGTTTCTTTGCAATATCAGCCTGCATGAAACAGATAAATTTATTATTCTGTTTGATGATCTAATTAATTACAAAGTAAATCGGACAGATTAAGTAAATGGACTATTATTGCAGCTAGGACGATTAGCTGTCCAAGTTAGCTGGTCTTTGAAACTGGGATGATGAGGGAAAAAGAGGATTCTTTAATGTAGATCAAAAAGGCTAGTTCCGATTTGCTTTGAAAAGAATTTAGCATGGAATGGAATTAAGGATTCGCTTTGTACCATGCAAGTGTCAATAATGGCAATAATGCAAAACGGAAAATTGGACATGCTTTGTTATGTCATTCATTCATATAAAGCTATATTGTCATTCTCTCTGAAAAAAAAAAACATATCTCTATATGCTCTACTCGTGCATGTTTGCTGAGATTTTCTCCTTTCATTTTCTTTCTTGAAATGATTTTGTCTGGTGGTCGATAAGTTTTGTTTACTTAGAGCTCAAAATGCATAAAATATAGGAGAAAATCTGAAGGAGTTTAATCAAGGAGCACCAGTACACCTATTGAACTACCTGTACTATTTGCACTGCCAAGTAGTGGTATATCTGCGGAGATGTCACTTTTTTTTAAAAAAAAAGGGAAGAACGAAGAGAGTCAAAAAGAAGAATTTAATTGTGTACAAGTACCCTAAAGGTAAAGTGCTATCAGTTTATTGAACACCATTCAACAAAAAGTTTGATTAATAAGGTGTCCAATGCGTGTCAGGGTTACTACACTATATGTACTACAGAGGATTGTCCTTTAGTTATGTCCATAATACATCTGGAGTACTCCCTCGGTAAAGAAATATAAGAGCGTTTAGATCACTAAAACGCTCTTATATTTCTTTACAGAGGGAGTATGTAGGTGCACTTGGTTTGATTTGTGCCCACAGGACTTTGAGGAAATTTGCTACTCTGGTACGAGATGCAAATACACTAATTTGTTCAAACCATGGCACTTTGTCAGGGTGTTTATGGGTTGATTGTGAATGTTACATTCAAACTTCATTAAAAAAATATGGAAACGCTAAAAGTCCGACGTCAGATTTTTAAGCATGGCAAGTGGAACGTTTTATGACAAAAATATGTTGTTGCGAGGATAACAATTTTCTTTAGCGAGCAAGGCAATTCCTTACAAAAAGCTGAACATGGCAAAGGATTTGCCAAGTTGGTGATTATTGCCAACTAGCAGTATGTATGTCCAAGCTGCAGGAGGGAAAGATGAGATGTGGATGTTTACGTGCATGGCATCGCCTGCAGCTCTCTAGTTGGTCAATTGGAGAACCCACCTATCTAGCTTCTATAGAGCTCCTTGCTCTCTGGTCCATGTTATATTATTGCCTAAAACAAAGTCGGTATGAAAGGTTATATTCTTGTAAGCGCTTTGGCTATTTCCTACTAGTATAGACTAAATTTCGTGTTTTGACCCTTTTCTGAAACCTATTCAAGATTTGACCCTAGTTTGAAAAAAATTCGAGATCTGACCCTTTTGCTACCGCCAGAGTCCATGGCGGTAGGGTCTAACAGCCTACCGCCAGGGACCCTGGCGGTAGGGTTGCATGTCCTACCGCCAAAAATCTCTAAGTATTGAACACAGTGCGTGCTCGTGCCTACCACCAAGCGCCTTGGCGGTAGGGTTGTGCGGGCTACCGCCAGCCCGTTTGGCGGTAGCGATGTTTCCTACCGCCCAAGTCCCTGGCGGTAGGCTGTTAGACCCTACCGCCATGGACTCTGGCGGTAGCAAAAGGGTCAGATCTCGAAATTTTTTCAAACTAGGGTCAAATCTCGAATAGGTTTCAGAAAAGGGTCAAAACACGAAATTTTGCCACTAGTATAGCTTCCTAGTAGTGACCAAACTGCATGCAGTACTGCTGGTCCAGTCCAATATATATGATGATGCCAACAAGTCGTCAATGATGTACGTACATCCATGGGTCATGGTGTAGGCGTACGTTCAACCTCAAAAGGCATGTAGCTTCCCTTTTTGTTTGTTTGATTGAAAGGTCTCTCGTCTCCAACCTAGTCAGTTGCACGTCCTATTCCAGTTCTGAAATGTATGTCTTCATGGGATGAGTGGTCAAGCTTTTGGAAGTTTGACTACCAAGATCTGCCGAATCGCATCGATAAATCCTCTCTTTGAAAATAATATTGCATTAGCCTCGTCTTGCAAAATCCTTCTGAGCTATGCAATTTTTGTTGCTTATCAAATCGTACCGCAGCAGTCAAAGATTGTAGCCAAGCCTTGCATTTTGAGGACATACATGAAAAAGTCAGAAACATACATTTCTAAATACAGGGAAACAAGAGTACATGTGCTTCATCAATTCTTCTCAAAACATAGAGTACAGCTGATATGTATGTACACATATAGATCTGTATCAGGTTTCATGGACACATGTACCCCAAAGATGGCAGCGAGTGCATGCACTCACACGTACACATATGTGCAGTGACTTTGCTGGACATGCTAGAAGTTTGTTAGTCTTGGTTCTTGGGGGTACTTGTCTCCCCCCTCTCGTTTTCGCACCTACTGGCTAGCTGGAGACCGCAGAAAGCTACAGGCCAAAATGCAAGTTAGGAACCCAAGACTTTGGACAGTACTTAACTTTAATCACTAGCCTCTTAGCCGTGCCTCCTTTTTTCTCAAGGAATTATTGTCCCCTCTCTTCTCCTTGGCTAGCACTAGAGGCTAGTGTCAGTGATCGACCAGCACGGCAGCACGTACTGGTTAGTTTTGCCTTTTCCCTTTCCGATGGACAGGAGCCGGCAGTACTGGCCAGTACTGTAAAGTTTTTGGGCGGTTATTACAACTGCATCTTTCACCTTCTCCAGATCGATCTATCTGCTATCTATCTATCTGCCCTTGCAGATGTAATGTATATATGCTTCCTTCCAAGGGCCAGCCACCCACATAAATATGAGTGAGATCATCCCTTGCTATATCGTCTCGCACACGCCAGCTTAAATTCCCATATGCATCTTGACAAACCTTTCTAGATAGATAGACAGATAGAATTGAGCCGTGACCTCACCCTTAATTTGGCCCCTCTCTCTTTCTCCACACGACTGATCACTGCGATATCACCACTGACGAGATGGAGGCAGCGGCACCAAGGTCCTCGTCAACTAGCTACTAGATCGTCCGGTCATCCGTTGATCTCCCATGGAGGCGAGCAAGGGAAGCGATGGGAGCTCGGGCGCCTCGGCGAGCAACGATGACAGCACGGTGGAGGAGGAAGGAGTGGGCCGTGAATCGCAGGAGGACGCCTGCAGGGGGAACTCTTTGTCGTCCTCGTCGGTGCGCCCCTACGTTCGCTCCAAGAACCCGCGCCTCCGCTGGACGCCGGAACTCCACCACTGCTTCGTCCGTGCCATTCATAGGCTCGGCGGCCAAGATCGTAAGGCTCAATTCAGTTTCCATCATCTTATATTATTCCTTAGCTAACCAAACCCCTCGACCATGTTAACTCCATGTTTTGTGGGTGTATTTATATAGGTGCAACTCCGAAGCTCGTTCTTCAGATGATGAACGTCAGAGGGCTTAGCATAGGCCATGTCAAGAGCCACCTCCAGGTTTACGTTAATCAATTCTTAAAACATCCATGTGCAACTTAGGTTTTCTTTCTTTTATGATGATCTTTCCCTGCCTACTTTGTTTACTAATTAATTAACATATGTGTCCTCTTGCATGATGCTGTAAATTCAATCATCTTCAGATGTATAGGAGTAAGAAGATTGATGACTCAGGCCAGGGTATGTTGTGGGAGTAAAAATGAATGATTTTTCTTTCCTTGCTTTGGTGTTTTTCTGATCGATCTGATAGAGTTTGTTTTTGCAGTCATAGGTCATCTCCCCTTGCCCCATGCCTTCCATCATCGCCAGAGTGGTGCGGGCACCATGTCGTCAAGGTAGTTGGATCCATTAATTTGGTCTATACACCTTCAATCTGTTGCGTGGCTAGCAAATCATTCAAGTAAGCAGTCCTTAGCTAGCATGTCGACCGGCTGATCTCCTTGGTAATTATGAACTAGGTTTGGTGCTGCTGCATGGCCTCCATGGAGAAGCTTCCATGAACCATACTGGGCCCATGGTCGCCCCTTCCTTGGATCGAGGACCTACAACTCTTTAGAAGCTGAAGCCGAGGCGGCTTTCCTTCGGTCCCGAGCTCAACATGTAGCTCGAGCTGCATCTAGCAATCCAGGATTGATGATGCAATCAGGCTGTGCATCTCTGAACGATCATCATACCATGAACCACCAGCATAAACGACTGCTGCAACCGACAGTGCGCAATGACGACGATACCCATGTTCCTCTTGATCTTGATCTCGATCTCTCGCTCGGTCTCCCCGTGCCGAGGGGGGAGGCGAAGCGGAAGAGATCGGGCTGCGGCTGGGTGAAAGAAGGCCCTGATGAGAATGGAGCCGATGAAGAACAAGTGGATGAGATCAGCACTGCCACTATGCTATCTCTGTCCTTGTTCTCTCCTGGGGATGCTCCTCGGATGATGAGTAGTACTAGTGCTAGTGATCGTGCAGTAAATGTCAGTGTGGATATTAAGAGAGGAGGGAAAGATGAGCATGCTACAAGGAGGGCAAGTACTCTTGATCTCACCATATGATCAGTATGTAATGTGGTGATATCTCGTGGTACTTTTCCATACATCCATATATGTTATATTATGTAGAGCGAACATATATATACCTATGTTTTACCATACATACTATGTTATCTTCTAATTAATGTTCGTTGGTTTATAGCTGCATCTAAATTAATGAAGATATGCCCTACTATACTAGGACGTATATGGTCTTAACCCTCAGAAAAAAGTTGTATGTTATTACGCTGGCTTTTCGAAAGAATTGTTTTTCCATTTTAGATCTAACAGTTAGTTTGAAAAGTTATTTTTTATGGTAAACAAAACCATCCTAACTTAGGGCAACCCAGGAGATCCAACCATCATTCTTGAGGCGGTTGTATCACATGATGTGCGGATCTTGCATTCATACTTTGGGATGCCTGGCTCGCACGGTGACCTCATTGTCCTCCGGAGATCTCATCTATTTGCAAAGGTTGTAAGAAAATACAGAACCTTGGAATTATATGTTGTATTGATCTGACCCTTGTAGGGGTATACATAGAGTACATGAGGGATAGAGGCTTGAAGTATTAGACAAGTCATATTTTGTTTAAGCTATTCTATCTTTGCCTCCTTATCTCTATCTTAAACAGAGTTATATTTCTAACATTCCCCCTTAGTCGTAGCGGGAGTAAAGTGGACGATTGCAACTGAATTTGAAGTCTTGCGCTTCTGTCGTATTCTCCGCTGTGTCATCATTAATTGTGTCTATATATGATGGGTCGGCACCTAGGGCGGTGACTACGTCCCTTCTAGTGCCTTCCTTGTCTCTCCTCTATTCCCTCCCGAAGTCACAGCGGGAGTTGAGTGGATGCTAGTGACAATGCAGACTGGAGTTCTTGCCAATGAGTAGCTGTAGACGTGGCTCTGTATGTCGATGTCGAGGTAGCTGGTCCTGGTGATGTAGCTGTGGTCGAAGTAGTTGTGGTCAATGATGTAGTCATCGTGGATGAAGCCACACAAAGCCGGAGGCGCAAAAAATGCGCTATGTTGTAGATGACGGAGCTGCAGTCATGAACGATGCACCTTGTGGATGTCAGACGGTGCCGTCAACGATGAGTCCATCGGTTTTTCCAGAACCGGAGGAAACCCATCGAGCACACATCAATTTTGCAAGAACTGTGTGGCCATGTACGGATCGTCACGGTAGTGATGCCATGTCGATGCAGTCATGCGTAGCTTACACGATCATTGCTGTCGTCGAGGTCGCGTCTTGCAGATGTACTGTCGGAGGACGCTGAAGATGTCCATCTCGTGGACGGGGCGGCGGTGGTGTCTTGTGAAGATGTTGATGAAGACCACTTGATGAAGACCTTGTCAATGAAGTATCGGTGCTTGGCATTGCGGCAGCGTGTCGATAATGATGCGTCGCTTGAAGGCGTCCGTTTGTGGTGACGGCGTGTCGATGCCATGTTGTGCCGAAGAAGTATGTTGGCTCGTAGCCTAGCATAGTCATACAGCTCGATGAAGTGGCATTGGGTTGGCACCTAGGGCGCTAACACGTCCCCTTCTAGTGCCTTCTTTGTCTCTCCTCTATTAAGCTTGCTGCTCGTGGAGCTTCACCTTGCAACTATGTTGTAAATTGGCATGACTATCACATGGGCTAGTGCACCTACATTGTCGGTGGACTCTATCCGCCATGAGTCACATTTCTGAAGACAATATAACGTCCACAAGGCAACAAGAGATCTCACTTTGTGGCGTGCCAAGAATCCGTGAGAAAGTATGTTGAGTTGTGCTTCAAAAACTCTATGTGATTGTCCATGACCCTGCTGAGTATTTGAAGCCTTAGAGATTATCAAAGATCATGCCAACATGTGTTATCTTGGAAAACATGATCATCAAGGATGAGAGCGAGAGGACCCGAAGAACTTGCGGTTCATCTACAATGGTGGCCTGGTTGAGCCGTAACATCACTGAAAAATGATCTAAGCATTCCTCGAAGCACATAATGGATCGAGAGCCAATAAACTCACAACCAACTCTAAGATGATCTTGTTGAGTACCATTGGCAACTTTATAGCACCTGATTCTTGTACTTTTATCATGTTTTATTCGGATACTAGTTCATTCGGACCGTATGGTGTGTTGGAATTTGAAAACATTGATTTTGATATGTATTTGAATTGTGTGTATTTGAAATCTCAAGTGTCGAATTAATATGACGTGAAAATATATGTTCAAATGGAGTTTGTATGCAAACGTTTATTAAAAACAACAAAAGTTTTTTTTAGAGGATCACATTTTAGGGCTAAATGCAAAAAAGTTTAATTTCTCAATTTTTAGGGGATTAAAGGATAGGGGAAATTTATACATGAACTGTTTTTTCCGAGACCATACTTATATATGACCTTTTTTTGTGGGGCTCATGTATCACCTTGATAGCACAGTATGTCATGTTTACTTTCAGATGGAGCACAGTACGCAGTCAAATTTACTACAGTATGCATGTTTGACAAACAATATTTATTACATCTTTTCTACAGAACATGACGCTGAAGTTCAAGATATGAAATTATCTACAAGTCCGGCCACATGAAACTAATTAGCACGGTTAGGTACAGAACTGACTATGCGCAGTCCGTGCGAACTTCTTGCCAGCCTTTTCATGCTTCTCATCCATGGAGAAGTTTTCAGAAAACGACGGTTTGGATTCAACGCTAAACGCCTGATTCGGTTCGGGGACAGTTTCTTTCTTTTCGTTCAGTTCACGGAGAAAATGGAGGCATTTGTTTTGTCATGTTGACACCCAACTTAAGGTACCGTCAATCATTTTGTTCTCGTTAGGCAGGTTTTTAAAATGTAATTTGTATTCCCTTCATTTACATCTGATTTAATCTTTTCTTTGACCAAGTTGCAGTCCTGAGCTTTGTTCATACTTTTTTTAGAGAAAAGGCGTAGGTCAAGCCTGAGAAAAAGCTCGAACTTAGCCCGGCTTAGAATTAATAGTCATCAACTGGTTAGAATTACATTGGACAACTTACAAAGAAAATAATAGACAAGAAACGGCAATGATACAAAGTGTTGTCGCATCTAACAGCCAAACAGTGATACAGATAACGAAAAATAGATAAAGGAGCCCAAGCTAAATCACCGAGACCAAACATCTAGAACAACAGCCACAACAAGCAACACCAACTTTAGTAGCGAACACCTCTTCGCTTACTCCGGCAGAGCTTATCAACAAGCCATCCAGTCTTACCTCCGAAGAGGACCACAGTCCTCTCGTCCTGACTCGAAGGGTGCCGTACCATCGAAAGGTAGAAAGATCACCCTAGAGCAGCATGAAAAATATCAACCAAGCATCCCGGGCATGAGGGACCCGAGCGCAAACCACAACCAGAGGGATCCCGCGACCTCACCGCGTACCACAGGCCAACCACACATCCAAACGCAAGCCAAAGAATATTACCACATGACGAAGAATGGTGGTAGAAGAAGTAGATTGATGCATAAGAAGCCACCACTGTTTGGGAACGTTGCATGGAAAACAAAAAAAATTCTACGCACACGCAAGATCTATCCATGGAGATGCATAGCAACGAGAGGAGAGAGTGTGTCTACGTATCCTCGTAGACCATAAGCGGAAGCGTTTATTAGCGCGGTTGATGTAGTCGAACTTCTTCGCAATCCAACCGATTAAGTACCGAACGTACGACACCTCCGCGTTCAGCACACGTTCAGCTCGGTGACGTCCTCGCCTTCTTGATCCAGCAAGACGGGCGAAGTAGTAGATGAGTTCCGATAGCACGACAGAGTGGTGACGGTGATGGTGATGCTATCTTCGGAGGACTTCGGCTAAGCACTACGAAAATATGACCGAGGGACAAAACTATGGAGAAAGGCGCCACACACACGGCTAGGGTAATGTCGTGGGTGTGTGGCGCCCCCTCCCTCATGTATATATAGGTGGGAGGGAGGAGGGGAGGCAACCTAGGGCACCCCAAGGGGGCCGGCGGCCAGCCTTGGCCCCTGCCCTGCTGCGCCCCCCCCCTCTTTCCTTCTATGCACACGGGAGGAAGGCAAGGGGAGGTGGCGCCCCCCTTTCCTTTCTATCATGAGGAGGGAAAGGCAGGAGGGGCCAACCCTCCTCCTTTCCTTCCACTAGGGCCTACGGCCAGGGAAAGAGGAGCACCGACCCCTTGTGGGCTGGTGTGTTCCCTCTTTGGCCCATTAAGCCCATATAGCCTCACGGGGCTTCCCAGAACCCCTTTCGGTGATCAGATGACTACCCGGTACCCCCAAAACTCTTCCGTTGTCCAAATATCATCGTCCTATATATCAATCTTTACCTCCGGACCATTCCGGAGCTCCTCGTCATATCTGTGATCATCCGGGACTCCGAACAACATTCAGTCACCAAATCACATAACTCATATAATACTATATCGTCAACGAACGTTAAGCGTGCGGACCCTACAGGTTCGAGAACTATGTAGACATGACCGAGACACTTCTCCGGTCAATAACCAATAGCGGAACCTGGATGCCCATATTGGTTCCTACATATTCTACGAAGATCTTTATCGGTCGAATCGTTATGACAACATATGTAATTCCCTTTGTCCATCGGTATGTTACTTGCCCGAGATTCAATCGTGGGTATCTTCATACCTAGTTCAATCTCATTCCCGGAAAGTCTCTTTACTTGTTCCGTAATACATCATCTTGCAACTAACTCCTTAGTTACTTTGCTTGCAAGCCTTCTTATGATGTGTACTACCGAGAGGGCCCAGAGATACCTCTCCGACACTCGGAGTGACAAATCCTAATCTCAATCTATGTCAACTCAACAAATACCTTCGAAGATACCTGTAGAGCATTTTTATGATCACTCAGTTACGTTGTGACGTTTGATAGCACACAAGGTATTCCTCCGGTATCCGGGAGTTGCATAATCTCATAGTCGAAGGAATATGTATTTGACATTAAGAAAGCAATAGCAATAAACTAAACGATCAAAATGCTAAGCTAGCGGATGGGTCTTGTCCATCACATCATTCTCCTAATGATGTGATCCCGTTATCAAATGACAACTCATGTCTCTGGTTAGGAAACCTTAACCATCTTTGATCAACGAGCTAGTCTAGTAGAGGCTCACTAGGGACACAGTATTTGTTTATGTATCCACACATGTATTTAAGTTTCCAGTCAATACAATTCTAGCATGAATAATAAACCTTTATCATGATTAAGGAAATGTAATAATAACCATTTTATTATTGCCTCTTTGGCATATTTCCATCAGCCACCAACCGTCCCCAATCCAGCAACAAAGCGCCAACCTTGATTCCATGAACCTTGGATGACGCCTTCAGTAAGGGGTGCAACAAGGGCATGCGCCGCCATCTTCAATGAGAACTAGAGCTTTCGCTGGAAGGAGAGCAAGGAGGAGAACATGAGGGGACCTTCAGAAGGCCTCTGCCGATGACCAAGGGTTTGCCCCGGTCCCACTCCCCATCCCAATCAACCGGCCATAGAACTGACCAGGGGAGCAAAGTCCACTAGAGAAGGACGATGGACTTTTGTCAAAAGCAGACATGCCGGACGATGGGGCACCCCGACCCACTGTAGTACACTCCCACCGCAACCTCGTCATCCACATGGGTGGCCATTTGGTCCAAGGTATCCTCGTTGGTGGTGGCTTGGCAATCGCCTCTCAGTCCTGCCTCAATGCCGAGGCGAGGGCTAGGGATGTGCAGCACCATGGGGGGGGGCATTGCGAGGTCTAGAGCATGCGACGGAGCGGGTGGTGGGTGTGCGAGGAGAGAGGCATGTGAAGAGATCTTGGGGCCAGGGCGGGGGGGAAACGTTGGTCTCCAAATTGAATGCTTGTTCCTGCCTGCACAGGCGATGCCACTACCAAGTGGTTCCGCGGTCCTGTCTCATCATTAGTGGGGACCATAGCAAAATCTGTGATCAAACATGTCTCCCCCAGTTTACATCACAAATGGTGGGTTCCACAGGGTGTGGTTGACGTAGCGAAATTGCGAAGAAAATCATTGCCCCAAAAAAGAAAAATCCGATAAGGGACTATAGAAACTCCAAAGATCACGAAAGCTAACCGAATTTTGATGGATCCACTCAAAACCAAAACCGAGCATATCCTGGAAGACCCGTTGGGGATACAGCTCTACACGTCCTTCGCCGACAATAAATACACCAATAGGATGGGGATAGGATGGGGAGAAACTTATTCCTACAAAGAGATGGCGTCATCGTCAAGCCTCCCTAACCAAAACCCTAAGATAACCTAAGACCCGTCGCCGCCTAGGATCTTCCGTGAATCCCCCTTATCCAATGACTAGGCTAGGCCGGGCCGCCACTGAAAGTAGTCAATGTGCGTAGCAGCCGACCGACCCTTTCTGCAAAATTGTGTGCCCCACCAGGGCACCACATCTAAAGGATCTCTCCCTCGCCACTGGCGCCGCGTCGGCTTCGCCGAACGGCGCACCGTATTAGTGGCGAGAGGAGAAGAGGCGATCTAGGTTTTTTTTGTGGCGTCGACGAGCCGACGTGGTGCACCGTGTTAGTGGCGAGAGGAGAAGATGCGATCTAGGTTTTTTTTGTGGCGGCCACACACTGCTGTAGGAATGCCCAACAGTGGCAGGCGCAAAAAGCCTAGCAGTGGCGGGCCAGGCTCTTAGGGCCACCCGCCACTCACCTCCTGCCACTTCTAAGATATCATCATTTCATTTTTTTAATTTTTATGGTTATACTCAAGTTTTTTTGTCAAAACCCACAATTTTTTAAATTGGTAAACTTTCTTCAAAATCAATGAACTTTTTTCTAAATCCACTAGCTTTTTTCATTAACTTTTTTGCAGACTCACAATCTGTTTTGAAGTTTTAGGCTTTTTCATATTTGTGAACCTATCTTGCAAATCTATGAACGTGGTGTTTTTTGGACATTCTTGAAATGATCCCAACTTTTGCCAGGAGGTGGGAATGCACATGATAGTCGTACATGTCAGGTGGGAATGCACATGATAGTCGTACATGTCAGGTGGGAATGCTTCTCCGCCTCCAACTCAAGCATCTTGGCTTGCTTCTCCGTATCCAACTCAAGCATCTCGGCTTGCTTCTCCACCTCCAACCCGAGCCTCCTCCTTTGGATCTCCATGAAGGCATTCATTTTCTCATTTTTATGATGAGCCACCGGCTACCAGTGTGGCATTGAGGTTGATGGGCGCGGGCACGGGCGTGGAAGGCACCACCACGCTCACGTCGGGCGAGCACTCACCGGAGAGGCGGGAGGCTTGCGGGTACAGGTGGAATCAGGGCATTGAGGTGCAAGCCGACGCGCGGGGCGAGTTGGGCAGCACCATCCAAGGGAACGCGGACGAGCCGGTGCTGGCCGCGGCAGCCACGGCGGCGTTGACGATGTTGGGGAACGTAGTAATTTCAAAAAAATTCCTACGCACACGCAAGATCATGGTGATGCATAGCAACGACAGGGAAGAGTGTCGTCCACGTACCCTCGTAGACCGTAAGCGGAAGCGTTATGACAACGCGGTTGTGTTGGGGAACGTAGTAATTTCAAAAAAAATTCCTACGCACACGCAAGGATCATGGTGATGCATAGCAACGAGAGGGGAGAGTGTTGTCCACGTACCCTCGTAGACCATAAGCGGAAGTGTTAGAACAATGCGGTTTATGTAGTCGTACGTCTTCACGATCCGACCGATCCAAGTACCGAACGTACGGCACATCCGAGTTCAGCACACGTTCAGCTCGATGACGATCCCCGGACTCCGATCCAGCAGGGTGTTGGGGATGAGTTCCTTCAGCACGACGGCGTGGTGACGATGATGATGTTCTACCGACGCAGGGCTTCGCCTAAGCACCGCAACGATAAGACCGAGGTGGAATATGGTGGAGGGGGGCACCGCACACGGCTAAGGAACGATCACGAAGATCAACTTGTGTGTCTAGAGGTGCCCCCTTGCCCCCGTATATAAAGGAGAAAGGGGGGGAGGCCGGCCGGCCCTTGGGGCGTGCCAAGGAGGGGGGAGTCCTCCTCCTAGTAGGATTAGGACTCCCCTTTCCTAGTCCAACTAGGAAGAGAGAAGGGGGAAGGAAAGAGAGGGAGAGGGAGAGGGAAAGAGGGGCCGCGCGCCCCTCCCCTAGTCCAATTCGGACTCCTTATGGGAGGGCGCGCGCCACCTCCTGGGCTGCTGCCCTCTCTCTCCCCTCAAGCCCACTAAGGCCCAATACTTCCCCGGGGGGTTCCGGTACCCCTCCGGCACTCCGGTTTTCTCCAAAAACACCCGGAACACTTCCGGTGTCCGTATATAGTCATACAATATATCAATCTTTATGTCTCTACCATTTCGAGACTCCTCGTCATGTCCGTGATCACATCCGGGACTCTGAACAACCTTCAGTACATCAAAAATCATAAACTCATAATATAAATGTCATCGTAACGTTAAGCGTGCGGACCCTACGGGTTCGAGAACTATGTATACATGACCTAGAACTGTTTCCGGTCAATAACCAATAGCGGAACCTGGATGCTCATATTGGCTCCTACATATTCTACGAAGATCTTTATCGGTCAAACCGCATAACAACATACGTTGTTCCCTTTGTCATCAGTATGTTACTTGCCCGAGATTCGATCGTCGGTATCCAATACCTAGTTCAATCTCGTTACCGGAAATTCTCTTTACTCGTTACATAATGCATCATTCCGTAACTAACTCATTGGCCACATTGCTTGCAAGGCTTATAGTGATGTGCATTACGGAGAGGGCCCAGAGATACCTCTCCGACAATCGGAGTGACAAAACCTAATCTCGAAATACGCCAACTCAACATGTACCATTGGAGACACATGTAGAGCTCCTTTATAATCACCCAGTTACGTTGTGACGTTTGGTAGCACACAAAGTGTTCCTTCGGTAAACGGGAGTTGCATAATCTCATAGTTGTAGGAACTTTGTATAAGTCATGAAGAAAGCAATAGCAACATACTAAACGATCAAGTGCTAGGCAAACGGAATGGGTCAAGTCAATCACATCATTCTCCTAATGATGTGATCCCGTTAATCAAATGACAACACATGTCTATGGTTAGGAAACATAACCATCTTTGATTAATGAGCTAATCAAGTAGACGCATACTAGTGACATTATGTTTGTCTATGTATTCACACATGTATCATGTTTCCGGTTAATACAATTCTAGCATGAATAATAAACATTTATCATGATATGAGGAAATAAACAATAACTTTATTATTGCCTCTAGGGCATATTTCCTTCAGTCTCCCACTTGCACTAGAGCCAATAATCTAGATTACACAATAATGATTCTAACACCCGTGGAGTCTTGGTGCTGATCATGTTTTGCTCGTGGAAGAGGCTTAGTCAACGGGTCTGCAACATTCAGATCCATATGTATCTTGCAAATCTCTATGTCTCCCACCTGGACTTGGTCCCGGATGGAATTGAAGCGTCTCTTGATGTGCTTGGTCCTCTTGTGAAATCTGGATTCCTTTGCCAAGGCAATTGCACCAGTATTGTCACAGAAGATCTTCATTGGTCCCGATGCACTAGGTATGACACCTGGATCGGAAATGAACTCCTTCATCCAGACTACTTCATTTTCTGCTTCCGAAGCAGCTATGTACTCCGCTTCGCATGTAGATCCCGCCACGACGCTTTGTTTAGAACTGCACCAACTTACAGCTCCACCGTTTAATAAAAACATGTATCCGGTTTGTGATTTAGAATCGTCCGGATCAGTGTCAAAGCTTGCATCGATGTAACCATTTACGACTATCTCTTTGTCACCTCCATAAACGAGAAACATATCCTTAGTCCTTTTCAGGTATTTCAGGATGTTCTTGACCGCTGTCCAGTAATCCACTCCTAGATTACTTTGGTACCTCCCTGCTAAACTTATTGCTAAGCATACATCAGGTTTGGTACACAACATTGCATACATGATAGAGCCTATGGCTGAAGCATAGGGAACATCTTTCATTTTCTCTCTATCTTCTGCTGTGGTCGGGCATTGAGTCTGACTCAACTTCACACCTTGTAATACAGGCAAGAACCCTTTCTTTGCTTGATCCATTTTGAACTTTTTCAAAACTTTATCAAGGTATGTGCTTTGTGAAAGTCCAATTAAGCGTCTTGATCTATCTCTATAGATCTTGATGCCCAATATGTAAGCAGCTTCACCGAGGTCTTTCATTGAAAAACTTATATTCAAGTATTCCTTTATGCTATCAAGAAATTCTATATCATTTCCAATTAACAATATGTCATCTACATATAATATCAGAAATGCTACAGAGCTCCCACTCACTTTCTTGTAAATACAGGCTTCTCCAAAAGTCTGTATAAAACCATATGCTTTGATCACACTATCAAAGCGTTTATTCCAACTCCGAGATGCTTGCACCAGTCCATAAATGGATCGCTGGAGCTTGCACACTTTGTTAGCACCTTTTGGATCGACAAAACCTTCTGGTTGCATCATATACAACTCTTCTTCCAGAAATCCATTCATTAATGCAGTTTTAACATCCATTTGCCAAATTTCATAATCATAAAATGCGGGAATTGCTAACATGATTCGGACAGACTTAAGCATCGGTACAGGTGAGAAAGTCTCATCGTAGTCAACCCCTTGAACTTGTCGAAAACCTTTTGCAACAAGTCGAGCTTTATAGACAGTTACATTACCATCAGCGTCAGTCTTCTCCTTGAAGATCCATTTATTCTTGATGGCTTGCCGATCATCGGGCAAGTCAACCAAAGTCCATACTTTGTTCTCATACATGGATCCCATCTCAGATTTAATGGCCTCAAGCCATTTTGCGGAATCTGGGCTCATCATCGCTTCCTCATAGTTCGTAGGTTCGCCATGGTCTAGTAACATGACTTCCAGAGTAGGATCACCGTACCACTCTGGTGTGGATCTTACTCTGGTAGACCTATGAGGATCGGTAGTAACCTGATCTGAAGTTTCATGATCAATATCATTAGCTTCCTCACTGATTGGTGTAGTTGTCACAGGAACCGGTTCTTGTGATGAGCTACTTTCCAATAAGGGAGCAGGTACAGTTACCTCATCAAGTTCTACTTTCCTCCCACTCACTTCTTTCGAGAGAAACTCCTTCTCTAGAAAGGATCCAAATTTAGCAACGAAAATCTTGCCTTCAGACCTGTGATAGAAGGTGTACCCAATAGTCTCTTTTGGGTATCCTATGAAGACACATTTCTCTGATTTGGGTTTGAGCTTATCTGGTTGAAGTTTCTTCACATAAGCATCGCAGCCCCAAACTTTAAGAAATGATAACTTTGGTTTCTTGCCAAACCATAGTTCATAAGGCGTCGTCTCAACGGATTTTGATGGTGCCCTATTTAACGTGAATGCGGCCGTCTCTAAAGCATAACCCCAAAACGATAGCGGTAAATCAGTAAGAGACATCATAGATCACACCATATCTAGTAAAGTACGATTACGACGTTCAGACACACCATTTCGTTGTGGTGTTCCGGGTGGTGTGAGTTGCGAAACTATTCCACATTGTTTCAAATGTAGACCAAACTCGTAACTCAAATATTATCCTCCACGATCAGATCGTAGAAATTTTATTTTCTTGTTACGATGATTTTCCACTTCACTCTGAAATTCTTTGAACTTTTCAAATGTTTAGACTTGTGTTTCATCAAGTAGATATACCCATATCTGCTCAAATCATCTGTGAAGGTGAGAAAATAACGATACCCGCCGCGAGCTTCAATATTCATTGGACCACATACATCAGTATGTATGATTTCCAATAAATCAGTTGCTCGCTCCATAGTTCCGGAGAACGACGTTTTAGTCATCTTGTCCATGAGGCACGGCTCACAAGTACCAAGTGATTCATAATCAAGTGATTCCAAAAGTCCATCAGCATGGAGTTTCTTCATGCGCTTTACACCGATATGACCCAAACGGCAGTGCCACAAATAAGTTGCACTATCATTATCAACTCTGCATCTTTTGGCTTCAACATTATGAATATGTGTATCACTACTATCAAGATTCATTAAAAATAGACCACTCTTCAAGGGTGCATGACCATAAAAGATATTACTCATATAAATAGAACAACCATTATTCTCTGATTTAAATGAATAACCGTCTCGCATCAAACAAGATCCAGATATAATGTTCATGCTCAACACTGGCACCAAATAACAATTATTTAGGTCTAAAACTAATCTCGATGGTAGATGTAGAGGTAGCGTGCCGACCGCGATCACATCGACTTTGGAACCATTTCCCACGCGCATTGTCACCTCGTCCTTAGCTAATCTTCGCTTAATCTGTAGTCCCTGTTTCGAGTTGCAAATATTAGCAACAGAACCAGTATCAAATACCCAGGTGCTACTGCGAGCATTAGTAAGGTACACATCAATAACATGTATATCGCATATACCTTTGTTCACTTTTCCATCCGTCTTATCCGCCAAATACTTGGGGCAGTTCCGCTTCCAGTGTCCAGTCTGCTTGCAGTAGAAGCACTCAGTCTCAGGCTTAGGTCCAGACTTGGGTTTCTTCTCTTGAGCAGCAACTTGTTTGCTGTTCTTCTTGAAGTTCCCCTTCTTCTTCCCTTTGCCCTTTTTCTTGAAACTGGTTGTCTTGTTGACCATCAACACTTGATGCTCCTTCTTGATTTCTACCTCCGCAGCCTTTAGCATTGCGAAGAGCTCGGGAATAGTCTTGTCCATCCCTTGCTTATTATAGTTCATCACGAAGCTCTTGTAGCTTGGTGGCAGTGATTGAAGAATTCTGTCAATGACACTATCATCAGGAAGATTAACTCCCAGTTGAATCAAGTGATTATTATACCCAGACATTTTGAGTTTGTGTTCACTGACAGAACTATTCTCTCCATCTTACAACTATAGAACTTATTGGAGACTTCATATCTCTCAATCCGGGCATTTGCTTGAAATATTAACTTCAACTCCTGGAACATCTCATATGCTCCATGACGTTCAAAACGTCGTTGAAGACCCGGTTCCAAGCCGTAAAGCATGGCACACTGAACTATCGGGTAGTCATCAGCTTTGCTCTGCCAGATGTTCACAACGTCCGGTGTTGCTCCTGCAGCGGGTCTTGCACCTAGCGGTGCTTCCAGGACATAATTCTTCTGTGCAGCAATGAGGATAATCCTCAGGTTACGGACCCAGTCCGTGTAATTGCTACCATCATCTTTCAACTTAGCTTTCTCAAGGAACGCATTAAAATTCAACGGAACAACAGGACGAGCCATCCATCTACAACAAACATAGACAAGCAAAATACTATCAGGTACTAAGTTCATGATAAATTTAAGTTCAATTAATCATATTACTTAAGAACTCCCACTTAGACAGACATCTCTCTAGTCATCTAAGTGATCACGTGATCCAAATCAACTAAACCATGTCCGATCATCACGTGAGATGGAGTAGTTTCAATGGTGAACATCACTATGTTGATCATATCTACTATATGATTCACGTTCGACCTTTCGGTCTCCGTGTTCCGAGGCCATATCTGTATATGCTAGGCTCGTCAAGTTTAACCTGAGTATTCCGCATGTGCAACTGTTTTGCACCCGTTGTATTTGAACGTAGAGCCTATCACACCCGATCATCACGTGGTGTCTCAGCACGAAGAACTTTCGCAACGGTGCATACTCAGGGAGAACACTTCTTGATAATTAAGTGAGAGATCATCTTAAAATGCTACCGTCAATCAAAGCAAGATAAGATGCATAAAGGATAAACATCACATGCAATCAATATAAGTGATATGATATGGCCATCATCATCTTGTGCTTGTGATCTCCATCTTCGAGGCACCATCGTTATCACCATCTTCACTGGCGCGACACCTTGATCTCCATCGTAACATCGTTGTCATTTGCGCCATCTATTGCTTCTACGACTATCGCTACCGCTTAGTGATAAAGTAAAGCAATTACAGGGTGTTTGCATTTCATACAATAAAACGACAACCATATGGCTCCTGCCAGTTGCCGATAACTTCGGTTACAAAACATGATCATCTCATACAATAAAATATAGCATCACATCTTGACCATATCACATCACAACATGCCCTGCAAAAACAAGTTAGACATCCTCTACTTTGTTGTTGCTAATTTTACGTGGCGGCTACGGGCTTAGCAAGAACCGTTCTTACCTACGCATCAAAACCAAAACGATAGTTCGTCAAGTTAGTGCCGTTTAACCTTCGCAAGGACTGGGCGTAGCCACACTCGATTCAACTAAAGTGAGAGAGACAGACACCCGCCAGTCACCTTTAAGCACGAGTGCTCGTAACGGTGAAACCAGTCTCGCGTAAGTGTAGGCGTAATGACGGTCCGGGCCGCTTCATCTCACAATACCGCTGAACCAAAGTATGACATGCTGGTAAGCAGTATGACTTGTATCGCCCACAACTCACTTGTGTTCTACTTGTGCATATGACATCTACACATAAAACCGGGCTCTGATACCACTGTTGGGGAACGTAGTAATTTCAAAAAAATTCCTACGCACACGCAAGGATCATGGTGATGCATAGCAACGAGAGGGGAGAGTGTTGTCCACGTACCCTCGTAGACCGTAAGTGGAAGCGTTAGAACAACACGGTTAATGTAGTCGTACGTCTTCACGATCCAACCGATCCAAGTACCAAACGTACGGCACCTCCGAGTTCAGCACACGTTCAGCTCGATGACGATCCCCAGACTCCGATCCAGCAAGGTGTCGGGGATGAGTTCCGTCAGCACGACGGCATGGTGACGATGATGATGTTCTACCGACGCAGGGCTTCGCCTAAGCACCGCAACGATATGACCGAGGTGGAATATGGTGGAGGGGGGCACCGCACACGGCTAAGGAATGATCACGAAGATCAACTTGTGTGTCTAGAGGTGCCCCCTTGCCCCCGTATATAAAGGAGAAAGGGGGGAGACCGGCCGGCCCTTGGGGCGCGCCAAGGAGGGGGGAGTCCTCCTCCTAGTAGGAGTAGGACTCCCCTTTCGTAGTCCAACTAGGAAGAGAGAAGGGGGAAGGAAAGAGAGGGAGAGGGAGAGGGAAAGAGGGGCCGCGCCCCCCTCCCCTAGTCCAATTCGGACTCCTGGGCTGCTTCCCTCTCTCTCCCCTCAGGCCCACTAAGGCCCAATACTTCCCCGGGGGGGTTCCGGTAACCCCTCCGGCACTCCGGTTTTCTCCGAGAACACCCGGAACACTTCCGGTATCCGAATATAGTCATCCAATATATCAATCTTTATGTCTCGACCATTTCGAGACTCCTCGTCATGTCCGTGATCACATCCGGGGACTCCGAACAACCTTCGGTACATCAAAACTCATAAACTCATAATATAACTGTCATCGTAATGTTAAGCGTGCGGACCCTACGGGTTCGAGAACTATGTAGACATGACCTAGAACTGTTTCCGGTCAATAACCAATAGCGGAACCTGGATGCTCATATTGGCTCCTACATATTCTACGAAGATCTTTATCGGTCAAACCGCATAACAACATACGTTGTTCCCTTTGTCATCAGTATGTTACTTGCCCGAGATTCGATCGTCGGTATCCAATACCTAGTTCAATCTCGTTACCGGCAATTCTCTTTACTCGTTACATAATGCATCATTCCGTAACCAACTCATTGGCCACATTGCTTGCAAGGCTTATAGTGATCTGCATTACCAAGAGAGCCTAGAGATACCTCTCCAACAATCGGAGTGACAAAACCTAATCTCGAAATACGCCAACTCAACATGTACCATTGGAGACACCTGTAGAGCTCCTTTATAATCACCCAGTTACGTTGTGACGTTTGGTAGCACACAAAGTGTTCCTTCAGTAAACGGGAGTTGCATAATCTCATAGTTGTAGGAACTTTGTATAAGTCATGAAGAAAGCAATAGCAACATATTAAACGATCAAGTGCTAGGCTAACGGAATGGGTCAAGTCAATCACATCATTCTCCTAATGATATGATCCCGTTAATCAAATGACAACACATGTCTATGGTTAGGAAACATAACCATCTTTGATTAATGATCTAGTCAAGTAGAGGCATACTAGTGACATTATGTTTGTCTATGTATTCACACATGTATCATGTTTCCGGTTAATACAATTCTAGCATGAATAATAAACATTTATCATGATATGAGGAAATAAATAATAACTTTATTATTGCCTCTAGGGCATATTTACTTCAGGTTGATGTAGTTGTACGTCTTCACGATCGACCGATCCTAGTACCGAACGTACGGCACCTCCGCGATCTGCACACGTTCAGCTCGGTGACGTCCCACGAACTCACGATCTAGTAGAGCTTCGAGGGAGAGTTCCGTCAGCATGACGGCGTGATGACGGTTTTGATGAAGCTACCGTCGCAGGGCTTCGCCTAAGCGCCGCTATGATGTGCCCGAGGTGGATTATGGTGGAGGGGGGCCCCGCACACAGCTAAAGATCAATGATCAACTTGTGTCTTGGGGTGCCCCCTGCCCCCGTATATAAAGGAGCAAGGGGGGAGGCGGCTGGCCTAGGAGGAGGGCGCGCCAAGGGGGGAGTCCTACTCCCACCGGGAGTAGGACTCCCCTTTCCTAGTAGGAGTAGGAGAAGGGGGAAGGGAATGAGAGGAGAAGGAAGGAGGGGGCGCCGCCCCTCCCCCTAGTCCAATTCGGACTAGGCTGGGGGAGGGGGGGCGGCCCAGCCCTAGCAAGCCCCTCTCTCTCCCCTAAAGAACATTAAGGCCCATATACTCCCAGGGGGTTCCAGTAACCTCCCGGTACTCCGGTATTTATCTGGTGACCCTCGGAACCCTTCAGGTGCCCGAATATAACCTTATTGTTGGAAATGTGCCCTAGAGGCAATAATAAAATGGTTATTATTATATTTCCCTGTTCATGATAATTGTCTATTGTTCATGCTATAATTGTATTGATCAGAAACCGTAATACATGTGTGAATACATAGACCACAACAAGTCCCTAGTGAGCCTCTAGTTGACTAGCTCATTGATCAACAGATGGTCATGGTTTCCTGACCATGGACATTGGATGTCATTGATAACGGGATCACATCATTGGGAGAATGATGTGATGGACAAGACCCAATCCTAAGCATAGCACAAGATCGTGTAGTTTGTTTGCTAGAGCTTTTCTAGTGTCAAGTATCATTTCCTTAGACCATGAGATTCTGTAACTCCCGGATACCGTAGGAGTGCTTTGGCTATACCAAACGTCACAACGTAACTGGGTGACTATAAAAGTGCACTACAGGTATCTCCGAAAGTGTCTGTTGGGTTGGCACGAATCGAGACTGGGATTTGTCACTCCGTATGACGGAGAGGTATCTCTGGGCCCACTCGGTAATGCATCATCATAATGAGCTCAATGTGACTAAGTAGTTAGTCATGGGATCATGCATTACGGAATGAGTAAAGTGACTTGCCGGTAACGAGATTGAATGAGGTATTGGGATACCGACGATCGAATCTCGGGCAAGTAACGTACCGATTGACAAATGGAATTGTATACGGGATTACTTGAATCCTCGACATCGTGGTTCATCTGATGAGATCATCGTGGAACATGTGGGATCCAACATGGGTATCCAGATCCGCCGTTGGTTATTGGCCGGAGAGCTGTCTCGGTCATGTCTGCATGATTCCCGAACCCGCAGGGTCTACACACTTAAGGTTCGATGACGCTAGGGTTATTAGGAAGATTTGTGTGTGATTACCGAATGTTGTTCGGAGTCCCAGGTGAGATCCTGGACGTCACGAGGAGTTCCGGAATGGTCCGGAGGTGAATTTATATATAGGAAGTTGTCATACGGTCACCGGAAATATTCGGGGGCATACCGGTATTGTACCGGGGCCACCGGAGGGGTTCCGGGGGTCCACCGGGAGGGGCCACCTGTCCCGGAGGGCCTCATGGGCTGTAGAGGGAAGGTAACCAGCCCCTTGGAAGGCTGGGCGCCACCCCCCGAGGGCCCATGCGCCTAGGATTGGGGGGAACCCTAAGGGGGGGAGCCTCCCTTGCTTGGGGGGGCAAGCCCCCTCCCCCCTTGGCCGCCGCCCCCCTCTAGATCCCATCTAGAGGGGCTGTCCCCCCTTCCCCCTTCTCCTATAAATAGAGGGGCGAGGGGAGGGCTGCAGCACCACATCCAAGGCGCAGCCCCTCCCCTCCCCAACACCTCTCCTCCTCCGCAAGAGCTTGGCGAAGCCCTGCCGGAGAACTACCACTCAATCACGACCACGCCGTCGTGCTGCTGCTGGAGCCCTCTTCCCTAACCTCTCCCTCCTCTTTGCTGGATCAAGGCGCAGGAGACGTCACTGGGCTGCATGTGTGTTGAACACGGAGGTGCCGTTGTTCGGCGCTTAGATCGGAGTCCACCGCGATCTGAATCGCTTTCGAGTACGACTCCTTCATCCATGTTCTTGCAACGCTTCCGTCTCGCGATCTTCAAGGGTATGAAGATGCACTTCCCTCTCTTTCGTTGCTAGTTACTCCATAGATTGATCTTGGTGATGCGTAGAATTTTTTTATTTCTGCAACGATCCCCAACACTTATAATATATCAATCTTTATGTCTCAACCATTTCGAGACTCCTCGTCATGTCCGTGATCTCATCCGGGACTCCGAACAACCTTCGGTACATCAAAAACACATAAACTCATAATACCGATCATCACTGAACGTTAAGCGTGCGGACCCTATGGGTTCGAGAACTATGTAGACATGACCGAGACATGTCTCCGGTCAATAACCAATAGCGGAACCTGGATGCTCATATTGGCTCCTACATATTCTACAAAGATCTTTATCGGTCAAACCGCATAACAACATATGTTGTTCCCTTTGTCATCGGTATGTTACTTGCCAGAGATTTGATCATCAGTATCTCAATACCTAGTTCAATCTCGTTACCGACAAGTCTCTTTACTCGTTCCGTAATGCATCATCCCGTAACTAACTCATTAGTCACATTGCTTGCAAGGCTTATAGTGATGTGCATTACTGAGAGGGCCCAGAGATACCTCTCCGACAATCGGAGTGACAAATCCTAATCTCGATCTATGCCTACTCAACAAGTACCATCGGAGACACCTGTAGAGCACCTTTATAATCCCCTAGTTACGTTGTGACGTTTGGTATCACACAAAGTGTTCCTCCGGTATTCGGGAGTTGCATAATCTCATAGTCATAGGAACATGTATAAGTCATGAAGAAAGCAATAGCAACAAACTAAACGATCAAGTGCTAAGCTAATGGAATGGGTCAAGTCAATCACATCATTCTCTAATGATGTGATCCTGTTAATCAAATGACAACTCATGTCTATGGTTAGGAAACACAACCATCTTTGATTAAACGAGCTAGTCAAGTAGAGGCATACTAGTGACACTTAGTTTGTCTATGTATTCACACATGTACTAAGTTTCCGGTTAATACAATTCTAGCATGAATAATAAACATTTACCATGATATAAGGAAATATAAATAACAACTTTATTATTGCCTCTAGGGCATATTTCCTTCAGTCTCCCACTTGCACTAGAGCCAATAATCTAGATTACATAGTAATGATTCTAACACCCATGGAGTCTTGGTGCTGATCATGTTTTGCTCGTGAGAGAGGCTTAGCCAACGGGTCTGCAACATTCAGATCCATATGTATCTTGCAAATTTCTATGTCTCCCTCCTTGATTTGATTGCGGATGGAATTGAAGCGTCTTTTGATGTGCTTTGTTCTCTTGTGAAATCTGGATTCCTTTGCCAACAATTGCATCAGTATTGTCACAATAGATTTTCATTGGACCCGATGCACTAGGTATGACACCTAGATCGGATATGAACTCCTTCACTTGTTATTTCCGAAGCAGCTATGTACTCCGCTTCACATGTAGATCCTTCCATGACGCTTTGTTTAGAACCGCACCAACTGACAGCTCCACTGTTCAATATAAACATGTATCTGGTTTGTGACTTAGAGTCATCCGGATCAATGTCAAAGCTTGCATCGACGTAACCATTTACGACGAGCTCTTTATCACCTCCATAAACGAGAAACATATCCTTAGTCCTTTTCAGGTATTTCAGGATATTCTTGACCGCTGTCCAGTGATCCACTCCTGGAATACTTTGGTACCTCCCTGCTAAACTAATAGCAAGGCACACATCAGGTCTGGTACACAACATTGCATACATGATAGAACCTATGGCCGAAGCATAGGGAACACCTTTCATTTTCTCTCTATCTTCTTATGTGGTCGGGCATTGAGTCTGACTCAACTTCACACCTTGTAACACAGGCAAGAACCCTTTCTTTGCTTGATCCATTTTGAACTTCTTCAAAACTTTATCAAGGTATGTGCTTTGTGAAAGTCCAATTAAGCGTCTTGATCTATCTCTATAGATCTTGATGCCCAATATATAAGCAGCTTCACCGAGGTCCTTCATTGAAAAACTCTTATTCAAGTATCATTTTATGCTATCCAGAAATTCTATATCATTTCCAATTAACAATATGTCATCCACATATAATATTAGAAATGCTATAGAGCTCCCACTCACTTTCTTGTAAATACAGTCTTCTCCAAAAGTCTGTATAAAACCATATGCTTTGATCACACTATCAAAACCTTTATTCCAACTCCGAGATGCTTGCACCAGTCCATAGATAGATCACTGGAGCTTACACACTTTGTTAGAATCCTTTGGATCGATAAAACCTTCAGGTTGCATCATATACAACTCTTCTTCCAGAAATCCATTCAGGAATGCAGTCTTTACATCCATTTGCCAAATTTCATAATCATAAAATGCGGCAATTGCTAACATGATTCGGACGGACTTAAGCATCGCTACGGGTGAGAATGTCTCATCGTAGTCAACTCCTTGAACTTGTCGAAAACCTTTTGCAACAAGTCGAGCTTTGTAGACAGTAACATTACCGTCAGCACCAGTCTTCTTCTTGAAGATCCATTTATTCTCGATGGCTTGCCGATCATCGGGCAAGTCAACCAAAGTCCACACTTTGTTCTCATACATGGATCCCACCTCAGATTTCATGGCCTCAAGCCATTTCGCGGAATCTGGGCTCATCATCGCTTCCTCATAGTTAGTAGGTTCGCCATGGTCAAGTAACATGACCTCCAGAACAGGATTACCGTACCACTCTGGTGCGGATCTTATTCTGGTTGACCTACGAGGTTTGGTAGAAACTTGATTAGAAGTGTCATGATCATTATCATTAGCTTCCTCACTAATTGGTGTAGGGATCACATGAACTGTTTTCTGTGATGAAATACTTTCCAATAAGGGAGCAGGTACAGTTACCTCATCAAGTTCTACTTTCCTCCCACTCACTTCTTTCGAGAGAAACTCTTTCTCTAGAAAGGATCCATTTTTAGCAACGAATGTCTTGCCTTCAGATCTGTGATAGAAGGTGTACCCAACAGTCTCCTTTGGGTATCCTATGAAGACACATTTCTTCGATTTGGGTTCGAGCTTATCAGGTTGAAGCTTTTTCACATAAGCATCACAGCCCCAAACTTTCAGAAATGACAACTTTGGTTTCTTGCCAAACCATAGTTCATAAGGCGTTGTCTCAAAGGATTTAGATGGTGCCCTATTTAATGTGAATGCAGCCGTCTCTAAAGCATAACCCCAAAACGATGCCGGTAAATCAGTAAGAGACATCATAGATCGCACCATATCTAATAAAGCGCCATTACGACGTTCGGACACACCATTATGCTGTGGTGTTCCGGGTGGCGTGAGTTGTGAAACTATTCCGCATTGTTTCAAATGAAGACCAAACCCGTAACTCAAATATTCTCCTCCACGATCAGATCGTAGAAACTTTATTTTCTTGTTACGATGATTTTCTACCTCACTCTGAAATTCTTTGAACTTTTTAAATGTTTCAGACTTATGTTTCATTAAGTAGATATACCCATATCTGCTCAAATCATCTGTGAAGATGAGAAAATAACGATACCCACCGCGAGCCTCAATATTCGTCGGACCACATACATCAGTATGTATGATTTCCAACAAATCCGTTGCTCGCTCCAGTGTTCCGGAGAACAGAGTTTTAGTCATCTTGCCCATGAGGCATGGCTCACAAGTACCAAGTGATTCATAATCTAGTGATTCCAAAAGTCCATCAGAATGGAGTTTCTTCATGCGCTTTATACCAATATGACCCAAACGGTAGTGCCACAAATAAGTTGCACTATCATTATCAACTCTGCATCTTTTGGCTTCAATATTATGAATATGTGTATCACTACTATCGAGATTCAATAAAAATATACCACTCTTCAAGGGTGCATGACCATAAAAGATATTACTCATATAAATAGAACAACCATTATTCTCAGATTTAAATGAATAACCGTCTCGCATCAAACAAGATCCAGATATAATGTTCATGCTCAACGCTGGCACCAAATAACAATTATTTAGGTCTAAAATTAATCCCGAAGGTAGATGTAGAGGTAGCGTGCCGACCGCGATCACATCGACTTTGGAACCATTTCCCACGCGCATCGTCACCTCGTGCTTAGCTAATCTTCGCTTAATCCGTAGTCCCTGTTTCGAGTTGCAAATATTAGCAACAGAACCAGTATCAAATACCCAGGCACTACTGCGATCATTAGTAAGGTACACATCAATAACATGTATATCACATATACCTTTGTTCACCTTGCCATCCTTCTTATCCGCCAAATACTTGGGGCAGTTCCGCTTCCAGTGACCAGTCTGCTTGCAGTAGAAGCACTCAGTCTCAGGCTTAGGTCCAGACTTGGGCTTCTTCACTTGAGCAGCAACTTGCTTGCCATTCTTCTTGAAGTTCCCCTTCTTCCCTTCACCCTTTTTCTTGAAACTGGTGGTCTTATTGACCATCAACACTTGATGCTCCTTCTTGATTTCTACCTCAGCAGCCTTTAGCATTGCGAAGAGCTCGGGAATTGTATTGTTCATCCCTTGCATATTATAATTCATCACGAAGCTCTTGTATCTTGGTGGCAGTGATTGAAGAATTCTGCCAATGACACTATCATCCAGAAGATTAACTCCCAGTTGAATCAAGTGATTATTATACCCAGACATTTTGAGTATATGTTCACTGACAGAACTATTCTCCTCCATCTTGCAGTTGTAGAACTTATTGGAGACTTCATATCTCTCAATCCGGGCATTTGCTTGAAATATTAACTTCAACTCCTGGAACATCTCATATGCTCCATGATGTTCATAACGTCATTGAAGTCCCAGTTCTTATCCGTAAAGCATGGCACACTGAACTATCGAGTAGTCATTAGCTTTGCTCTGCCAGACGTTCACAACGTCCGGTGTTGCTCCTGCAGCAGGTCTTGCACCTAGCGGTGCTTCCAGGACGTAATTCTTCTGTGCAGCAATGAGGATAATCCTCAAGTTACGGACCCAGTCCGTGTAATTGCTACCATCATCTTTCAACTTAGCTTTCTCAAGGAACACATTAAAATTCAACGGAACAACAACTCGGGCCATCTATCTACAACAACATAGACATGAAAAATACTATCAGGTACTAAGTTCATGATAAATTGAAGTTCAATTAATCAAATTACTTAAGAACTCCCACTTAGATAGACATATCTCTAATCATCGAAGTGATCACGTGATCCAAATCAACTAAACCATGTCTGATCATCACGTGAGATGGAGTAGCTTTCAATGGTGAACATCACTATGTTGATCATATCTACTATATGATTCATGCTCGACCTTTCGGTCTCAGTGTTCCGAGGCCGTATCTGCATATGCTAGGCTCGTCAAGTTTAACCCGAGTATTCTGCGTGTGAAACTGACTTGCACCCGTTGTATGTGAACGTAGAGCTTATCACACCCGATCATCACGTGGTGTCTCGGCACGACAAACTTTCGCAACGGTGCATAATCAGGGAGAACACTTATACCTTGAAATTTAGTGAGAGATCATCTTATAATGCTACCGTCGAACTAAGCAAAATAAGATGCATAAAAGATAAACATCACATGCAATCATTATAAGTGATATGATATGGTCATCATCATCTTGTGCCTTTGATCTCCATATCCAAAGCACCATCATGATCACCATCATCACCAGCGCGACACCTTGATCTCCATCGTAGTATCGTTGTCGTCTCGCCAACTATTGCTTCTACGACTATCGCTACCGCTTAGTTATAAAGTAAAGCAATTACATGGCGATTGCATTTCATACAATAAAGCGACAACCATATGGCTCATGCCAGTTGCCGATAACTCTGTTACAAAACATGATCATCTCATACAATAAAATATAGCATCATGTCTTTACCATATCACATCACAACATGCCGTGCAAAAACAAGTTAGATGTCCTCTACTTTGTTGTTGCAAGTTTTACGTGGCTGCTATGGGCTAAGCAAGAACCGTTCTTACCTACGCATCAAAACCACAACGATATTTCATCAAGTATGTGCTGTTTTAACCTTCAACAAGGACCAGGAGTAGCCACACTCGATTCAACTAAAGTTGGAGAAACTGACACCCGCCAGCCACCTGTGTGCAAAGCACGTTGGTAGAACCAGTCTTGCGTAAGCATACGCTCAATGTCGGTCTGGGCCGCTTCATCCAACAATACCACCGAATCAAAGTATGACATGATGATAAGCAGTATGACTAGTATCGCCCACAACTCACTTGTGTTCTACTCGTGCATATAACATCTATGCATAAACCTGGCTCGGATGCCACTGTTGGGGAACGTAGTAATTTCAAAAAAATTCCTACTCACACGCAAGATCATGGTGATGCATAGCAACGAGAGGGAAGAGTGTCGTCCCCGTACCCTCATAGACCGTAAGTGGAAGCATTATGACAATGCGGTTGATGTAGTCGTACGTCTTCACGATGGACCGATCCTAGTACCGAATGTACGGCACCTCCGCGATCTGCACACGTTCAGCTCGGTGACGTCCCACGAACTCACGATCCAGTAGAGCTTCGAGGGAGAGTTCCGTCAGCACGACGGCGTGATGACGGTGTTGATGAAGCTACTGTCGCAGGGCTTCGCCTAAGCACAACTATGATAAGACCGAGGTGGATTATGGTGGAGGGGGGCACCGCACACGGCTAAAGATCAATGATCAACTTGTGTCTTGGGGTGCCCCCCTACCCCCGTATATAAAGGAGCAAGGGGGAGGCGGCCGGCCTAGGAGGAGGGTGCTAAGGGGGGAGTCCTACTCCCACCGGGAGTAGGACTCCCCTTTCCTAGTAGGAGTAGGAGAAGGGGGAAGGGAAGGAGAGGAGAAGGAAGGAGGGGGGCCGCCCCTCCCCCCTAGTCCAATTCGGATAAGGCTTGGCGGGGCGCGCGGCCCAGCCATAGCCAGCCCCCCCTCTCTCTCTCTCCCCTAAAGCCCATTAAGGCCCATATACTCCTCGGGGGGTTCCGGTAACCTCCCGGTACTCCAGTATTTATCCGGTGACCCCCGGAACCCTTCTGGTGCCTGAATATAACCTTCCAATATATCAATCCTTATGTCTCGACCATTTCGAGACTCCTCGTAATGTCCGTGATCCCATCCGGGATTCCGAACATCCTTCGGTACATCAAAAACACATAAACTCATAATACCGATCGTCACCGAACATTAAGCGTGCGGACCCTACGGGTTCGAGAACTATGTAGACATGACCGAGACACGCCTCCGGTCAATAACCAATAGCGGAACCTGGATGCTCATATTGGCTTCTACATATTCTACGAAGATCTTTATCGGTCAAACCGCATAACAACATACGTTGTTCCCTTTGTCATCGGTATGTTACTTGCCCGAGATTTGATCGTCGGTATCTCAATACCTAGTTCAATCTTGTTACCGGCAAGTCTCTTTACTCGTTCTGTAATGCATCATCCCGTAACTAACTCATTAGTCACATTACTTGCAAGGCTTATAGTGATGTGCATTACCGAGAGGGCCCAGAGATACCTCTCCCATAATCGGAGTGACAAATCCTAATCTCAATCTATGCCAACTCAATAAGTACCATCGGAGACACCTGTAGAGCACCTTTATAATCACTCAGTTACGTTGTGACGTTTGGTAGCACACAAAGTGTTCCTCAGATATTCGGGAGTTGCATAATCTCATAGTCATAGGAACATGTATAAGTCATGAAGAAAGCAATAGCAACAAACTAAACGATCAAGTGCTAAGCTAACAGAATGGGTCAAGTCAATCACATCATTCTCTAATGATGTGATCCGTTTAATCAAATGACAAATCATGTCTATGGTTGGGAAACACAACCTTCTTTGATTCAACGCGCTAGTCAAGTAGAGGCGTACTAGTGACACTTTGTTTTTCTATGTATTCACATATGTACTAAGTTTCCGGTTAATACAATTCTAGCATGAATAATAAACATTTATCATGATATAAGAAAATATAAATAACAACTTTATTATTGCCTCTAGGGCATATTTCCTTCAGACGAGGTCTGCTGGCTAGGGTTTAACCCTAGCATATAGAGCGCCTCCTTGTTGCCACCGCGAAGCGGGCGTTGGTGACCTCCTGCTGCGCGACGGTGGCGACAGTCGCGACGGCTTCACCCCTCGTGTCCGCGGCGTGCCTCCGACCCTTACTCTTGGCCAACTCCGTCACCCGCTGTTCGGGCGTCAGCGTCTTCTTTGGCTTGGTCGCGGCGGTGGTCTTGCACGGGGCACGAGGCTTGCCTTTGCCGGAGGGGGCGGTCTTCATGCCGGACGAGGCGAGGCCAGCGGCGGCGTCGAGGTCGAGGTCGTCGTCCATGGCGGGTGTGGGGCGGGAGCGTGCGCGGACGGGAGGGTTTT
>NC_041389.1:294991829-295002308 GCF_002162155.2 Triticum dicoccoides
GGGATGATGCTGGCTGCCACCGACCGGCGGGCCCGGGGAGAAGAGTAGGCACGCGCGCGTGTCCGTCTCGTGTCCGCGCCGATGCAAATCCGTCTTAAAAATGGGCCCGGAATGGGTCCCCCGCGGACGAAAAGCGGACGCGCATCCGTTTGGGTCGGCGTGTTGGGCCGCCTTTTCTATCCGCGCCGACCCAAACGGACGTCGGCGGACGAAATGGGTCGCCTCGTTGGAGTTGCTCTAACTGGCCAGGAAGTAAGAAGTGTTGTTTTTGTACTCACGACGAGACAATCAGACACATCTTTTTTCAATGCAAGTTTGCACATTCTACGTGCTCAGTCATCCAAATAGCATCGAATTTGTATCCGCCGACAGGTGTTGCCAATATTTTTGGTCATTGGTTGGACGGTATTTTAAATAGGTTCAAAACATTGATAAGGATGGGAGCGTATGCCTTACTATTGTCGCTTTGGCTAGGTAGAAATGATTTGGTTTTAAATGGCAAAAATGCTTCTCCTCTGTAGGTTATTTTTCGTTGTACACACTCGTTTTATATGTGTTCTATGCAACGAGCGGAGTACCAACTGCTATTCAAGGCGGTGTGTACGCGATTGGAGCAAGTGGCTATGGAGGTTTTTACCCAACATGAGTGGCAGCATAAATCTCCGGATCAGCCCACCAGCCGTTTCGACATAGGCATAGTCTATAAGACTCTAGTCTACTGTTGCCGAATTATCGTTTTTTTCCTTCCATTTTATTAGATTTTTGGTGTTTGGCTATGTGCATTCTACCGGGTGATACTCTAAATGCTTTGTATCGACTTGATGCTACATTTTGAGATGATAAAAGTGTCTTTTATTGAGAAAAAAAATCCGAAGTCATAGAGTTGGTATGTTCTTTAAAAAAAAATCGAAGTCATTGCCACACACACGACAGTCCTTGCACGATTTATGGACGACAGAGTCAGCTAAGCCTTTGATCAGGTCTGATCCGTGAATTTGCACCTTTATTAGATCACCGGTCGTGCAAGCATCGTGCAAGGAGTGTCGTGCTTAAAGTAGTTTCGATCTCACTTAGTCCACTCTCAGAGCCACATGGGAAAGTTAATGAGCAAGAATTAATCAATAGCTCCATTAACTATATACACACAATTTGACATTGACGAGGACAATGGCAGCTAGAGATTGGCGATAGCGTATTTATTATAGCACAACTGTCTCGGTCTTCCTGCAGGAGCCACAAAACTGTGAAGAAAGGGTTGAGCTTTGCGTATCTGTCATTCTGTCTTGGTCTTCCTGCAGGCTCTGCCGCAGCCACAAATCTGTGGGAAAAGGCTTGAGCTCTGAGTTCCTGTCTGCGAGTTACGTGGGGCTAAGCGTTGGTGGATCCATGTGGCCGGAGAGCCCGCTTCTCCGGGACGCCGGCGCTGCCGTGCTCACCGGATGCGTCGCCATGGCGGTGCTCCGCTTCTGGGAGGAGGTCGGCAACCGCGCCCTCTTGGACCAAGTAAGCTCTGCTCGCCACCTAAATAATTCCGTTTTTGTTGTTGTTGTTGGGGATCGATGATTCTTTCAATTTGCACGGAGAAATTCAAACCCTAAACTGCACAAGCCAATTAACAATCATCTCTCACTTAATGTTATCTCTCGGCTTCTAGTTGTACTCCTTTTGCCCCACTGGCCAATCATGTAATTAGAAGGCGAAATTAAGCTACCAAAATTACTTAGCATGGTCGAAAAGTTTGGAACATTACTAACCTGGTGGTTTGGTTACCAAGACAATGGAGACTCGCATGCAAATTATTGATGAGAGATTGATTGGGGTCCTTTGCTCTGCATTTTCAGAAACTCTGCAGGAAGCTGGTGCACATCAGTGTTGGGCTGGTATATTTCCTCATGGCCCTTGTTCAGGTAAATAAGAGCACCAACGAACAAAGCTCTTCATTTGGCATAAACTATGCGCATTACCTTTCTAACATGTCTTCCCCATTGCAGTGCAGATGATGTCTATGCTCCATTTCTCGCTTCAATTGTCATTGCGCTCAATATCATAAAGGTAACCTTGATTGGATCTGGTGTAGTTAAAGATGACGGCGTGGTTAACTCGATGACAAGAAATGGAGACTACAGGTAGCCTCTCTTTTTCCCCATCTGTGTTACTGTATGTATCACCGTGTTGTTTACATTTACAATATGAACTGACTACATCTTCATGTTTTCTCCATTGTTTCTAGAGAGCTTCTCAAAGGTCCACTCTATTACGCGTGTACTATAACCCTCACTACCGTAATCTTTTGGAGGACGTCTCCCATTTCCATCGCTGTAATTTGCAACTTGTGCGCGGGGGACGGTACTAGTTCTTTCTCATACAATTACACCCTCGTCCCATAATATAAGAATGTTTTTTAAACTGTTTTAGCTTGGAGAACGTTCTTATATTATGGGACAGAGGGAGTACATTTTTGTCCGGTACTGCTACCCAATCCAATGATTCTTGGAGCGAAGGTTTCAGAAAACAGCATGACTTTGTATGCTGCTTCTTTCAGGTGTGGCTGACATAGCCGGGAGGCGATTCGGGCATGTAAAGCTCCCTCACAATCCTGACAAATCCTACGCCGGAAGCATTGCAATGTTCTTCGCCGGCTTCATCGCATCGATCCTGTAAGCAACAAGATATGCATACATCCTACTTGACCCTGAAGCCTGAAGTCATCTCTTGTTTTACAGTCTGAAAGACCGCAACTAATACTGGATGTGGTATGCCTGCAGTTTCATGTGCTACTTCCACCTTTTCGGATTCGTGGAGCAGAGCTGGACCATGGTCGCTGCCTTCGGCATCACGTCGCTTGCAGCGGCGATTGTCGAGTCACTTCCGGTCAGCACGCTCTTGGACGATAATCTGACGACTTCGATCGCCTCTGCGCTCGTCGGCGGCCTGGTTTTCTATTATGTTGGTGGTGGTGGCGGCGGCGACGGGAGCAGCATCTTGGCGACTGCTGCGATGGTCTTTGCAGGCAGTAGCTAGTGTTAGAATTAATCCGAGGCCACCATTGATCTACCGAAGACCAAGCAATCACACGAAGCACGACACCGAGATTTGTTAACGAGGTTCACCGATATGGCTACACCCCGGGGCATGATTACGGGCGCTCCTCCCCGTGACACCGTCACAATACCGCACCCCAGCCGCCCGGGTGCCGGCACATGCCGCCGGCTCCCCCGCGTGCCTGTGCTATTATGTTGGCATAGGTTACATCGTGTGTCTACCCCCGATATATATGAGAGGCCTAGGATACAAGTGTCCTATTAGGACACAATTCCTACCCTGTCTACACACAGTCCAAAACCAAGTCCAACTGTAACCTACCTTGTACAATAATATTCGACACAACTCTAACAGCTAGTACAGTAAGGGCTAAGGAGAAGTTGCAGTGAATTGAAAGAATTTGGTGGTGTGATGATATACTGCAATGAGTTCCAGTTGCTGAGATGGTCTTTGCAGGCTGTTACTGGGTGTTGGTTAATCCGGTTTGTGTCTCTGATAAAGAGCTCTGAATTAAATTTGGTTTGACAGTGTCATTGTGTGAGCAGCACTGTTCTAAGTTCTGAATAACATTTGTAGACAGGGTAAAATGTGACACTCCGGGTTCCGGGAGCGGCACTATATACTGTAGATATAGGACCCTCCGCTAGCAAATGTATAGTATCAACCCAGGACTGAAACAGACACAATGTGGATGCTACATTCATACACGCAATGTGCACCCCATGTGGGTTAGACGGCAGGTATCATAAAAGAACACTACTACATAACTGCAACAGTATATATACAACAAGTCTCGAAAAGTCAAATTAACAAAAGAATGCAATAAAAGGGTTTTATGATCAAATTGCAGCTCTCACAACAGAAGCAAAATATACCTTACACGAGTAAAATTTAACAAATATCTTAAAAATGCTAAGGAAAAGCAGATGACGTCTATAACCCTTTTAGACCGACTGTGTGAGAGAACCATAACAAATGCCTTAGGCCAACTCCAACGCACGACCCCATCATGTCTGCGTTTGTCCGTTTGGGCCAAAGCGGACATACGGCATGGCCCAACGCACGGCCGCATCCGCAAATTTTGTCCGTTTCGCTTCCGGCCCGCCCCATTTCCGGCGCAAACATGTGCTCGGTTTGCGGCCACACAGATGTAGAACGGACGGGCACGCGCTTGCTCGTCGTCCGCGGCGGCCGGCCACCTACCTCCACCGCCCAAATTCAATGTGCACGAGCGGCGGGCCCTGGTTGTCACTCACTCGGGAGGAGGGCTCGTCTTCCTTCTTAAATGGGAAGCCGTGGACCGGCCAGTCCACAGCTTCCACTTCCTGGTCGTCCTACCTCCTCGAGCCCAGACACGGGCAAACCCTAGCCGCCGGCGCATCCCACTCGCCCACCTCGCCGCCGGCGCCATGGGATGGCATTGGATCCGCCAGGGCAAGCATGACCACGAGGCCGGCTCCTCCTCTGGCCGTCGCCGCTACAGCAGGTTATCGCCTCCCCACTACCTTCTTCGCCCGCACCACCGGCCTTTCGGATCGCGCCGTCGGTGGCCGGCCGGCACAACAGGCCCTACGTCCATGCAGCTTCCGTGGGGAGATGTCCATTTGCCAAACAATTGGCATTACTCCGCGGACCGCGTGCCAATCCCAGCGCTGCCGGTGAGTGGCCGTGCCCGTCGCGAAGAGATCAACCGTCGTCGCGCCCGCCTGCCACCGGATCTCCTGCAGGATTCTGGGTACGCCATTGACTCATCGCTGTGGGACACGTGGTTCCGCCACGAGCACGACCTGCGGCAGCGGTCCTTCTTTGCTGGTCGTCCTTCGAGCCCGCGCGCACCGCGTCCGGCTCGTCCAGACAGCCCGCCCAAGCGTGCGGCCGTAGGCACGTGTGCGGCATCTCGTCGTCGCCGTCGCCATCTCCGCCCCCTCCACCGCTGCCACCCATGATCGAGGAGGAGGAGGCCCGGCTCATGAGGCGTGTCATGGAGGACTCCATGAACACGCACGACGAGCGGCAGTGGGAGGGCCTGGAAACTGCGTTGGCCTTCTCTGCGGCAGGCGACGTGGCCATCCCCGAGGTAGATGTCGTCATCAAGGAGGAGGTGCAGGAGAAGCAAACACCCGTCACGTGGAACTCACGTCTGGTGGGCTAGCGGTGGAGCTGGTCATGCACGACGCCGGAAATGGCCGACTCGATGGGAGTCGGCCCATGGTCAGCCATGATACGTCTCAAACGTATCTATAATTTTGATTGTTCCATGCTTTAGAGTTTCGGTCTACTTGAGAGTTTTTTCCCTGTTTTAGAGTTTCGCAGAAAAGGAATACCAAACGGAATAAAACTTTTGCGATGATCTTTCTTGGACCAGAAGCAAACCAGGAGACTTGGAGGTGAAGTCGGAGGAGCCACGAGGCGGCCACAAGGGTGGAGGGCGCGCCTAGGGGGGTAGGGAGCCCCCTGTCTTCTGGGCCCCTCGTGGGTCTCCTGACCTAATTTCTTCGCCTATATATTCCCATATACCCCCAAACCAACCGGGGCATCCACGAAAACACTTTTCCACCACCGCAACCTTCTGTACCCGTGAGATCCCATCTAGGGGCCTTTTCTGGCATCCTGTCGGAGGGGGATTCGATCAAGGAGGGCTTCTACATCAACACCATCGCCCTTCCGATGAAGCGTGAGTAGTTTACTTCAGACCTACGGGTCCATAGCTAGTAGCTAGATGGCTTCTTCTCTCTCTTTTGATTCCCAATACCATGTTCTCCTCAATGTTCTTGGAGATCTATTCGATGTAATACTTTTTTGCGGTGTGTTTGCCGAGATTCGATGAATTGTGGATTTATGATCAGTTTATCTATGAATATTATTCCAATCTTCTCTAAATTCTTATATGCATGAATTGATATCTTTGTAATTCTCTTCGAACTATCAGTTTGGTTTGGCCAACTAGATTGGTTTTTCTTGCAATGGGAGAAGTGCTTAGCTTTGGGTTCAATCTTATGGTGTCCTTTCCCAGTGACAGTAGGGGCAGCAAGGCACGTATTATATTATTGCCATCGATGATAAAACGATGGGGTTTTCATCATATTGCTTTAGTTAATTCCTCTACATCATGTCATCTTACTTAATGCGTTACTCCGTTCTTTATGAACTTAATACTCTAGATGCATGCTGGATAGCGGTCAATGTATGGAGTAATAGTAGAAGATGCAGAATCATTTCGGTCTACTTGACACAGACGTGATGTCTATATTCATGATCATTGCCTTAGATATCGTCATAACTTTGCGCTTTTCTATCAATTGCTCGGCAGTAATTTGTTCACCCACCATATTATTTTCTATCTTGAGAGAAGCCTATAGTGAAACATATGGCCACCGGGTCTCTTTTCCATCATACAAGTTTCCGATTTACAATTTTAGTTTCCGATCTACTATTCTTGCAATCTTTTACTTTTCGATCTATAAACCAAAAATACAAAACAATTATTTACTTTATCGTTTATCTATCTCTATCAGGTCTCACTTTTGCAAGTAACCGTGAAGGGATTGACAATCCCTTTTCTCGCGTTGGGTGCAAGTTTGTTTGATTTTTTGTGTAGGTATTCGGTAATTTGTGCGTTGTCTCCTACTAGATTGATACATTGGTTCTCAAACTGAGGGAAATACTTATTTCTACTTTGCTGCATCACCCTTTCCTCTTTAAAGAAAAAATCAACGCAAGTTCAAGAAGTAGCAAGCCACACCACCGCAGTCACTGGAGCAGGAGCAGGAGCCATGGGAGGAGGTGCAGGCGCCTCTGGCGCCTCTGGTCGGCCAGGGGCCGCCAGCCCATCTTTGGCAGCCACCTCCCTACGTCGACCTCTCCAGCGACGATGACGCGTAGAAGGGCGGCTCCTGGAGACGACAGTGGCCTCACCCGCGATGGCGGCGACCATTTTTATCTATTTTTTAAAGTCTTTTATTAAGTTTCAGTTTAATTATGAACTATGGCGGACTTAGGTGCTGCGGCCGTGTGGCCTTTTAATGTTTATATTTGTGTTTTCGTATTATTTGCAGATCTATTTGGTTTTTTTTTGGCACAAATGCAAGTCCAAGACGCACAGACGTTTTGGGGTGAGCCGTGCCGGTTGGGCGCACCGATGGATGCACGACCGCAAACGGACGGCCGTGTCCGTTTTTCTATCTCAAACGGACGAAAAGCGGATGAAACAGACGTCCATTTGGATCGTGCATTGTAGTTGGCCTCAAGAAGGCTAAGGAAAAGCACATACGCTCGTACCAAAGGCTGTATTTTGTTTTGGACTCCAGCCCAATTCTGCACCAGTACGAGCGACCATGCTTGTACCAGAGGTCGTCTTTCTTTTTGGACTCCGAAGAACATCGGCTCAGTACGAGCCTCCCTGTTCGTACCGTGCACCGTCTTTTCTCCTGGACTTGCTAACCTGTTGTGGAGATATTGTATGATACCTGAGGCTGTTTGATAACCTTTGGTTGTTTCGTATTAGTGTCTTTTGAAAAAAATGCTTGCATTTAGGCGGCGACACAACGACGTGCTCGTACAAAGCCCTATCTTTTTCACGGATTCTCCTATGAACACCCAATTTAGTTCCCATTTGTTTTGATCTCTTCCTAACGCCTCCCTCAAACCTAATCTCCGGCATTCTAGGGTTTCTAACCCTTTATAAGAGCAAGTAAGCCACACCCTTGGCTCATTATTCATCTAATCCACTGCCGGGTCTTTATGCCTCTTGTCCAACAGACATTCCTTTACAAGATCAAGAAGGTGTCAGTTTCCATAGCTTCTGAGGATGCTCAAAGCACATCCATCAGCGAGAAGGGGTCTTCATCGAGCTCTTCGTCAAGCAAGATCATACCTCTCACAGATTGGAAGGACATGACCCCGAGGAGCTGGGAAGAACTCCGAAGGATGGGTGCCCAAGAGGAGAAGCCGGAGGAGGTGAAGCTCAAGGAAGAAGAGGAAATAATAGAAGAGAAGAAAAACAGACACCCTCTGGACACCTAAAGGTACAACATACAAGGATCTTGTCCTAAATCTCCTCTAGGGCTCACACCTCGCGAACCCAAGAAAGAAATATCGAACCCCAATGGGATTAAGGAAAAGATCGTTGAACTGGAAAGGTTTCTGAATCGTGTGTTAATACAATCGGAGAAGGGATAGATGTTTATTGGATGATGAGCAAAGAACTTGAAATCAAGGTTGATGGTATCTACAAATGCCCTTGTTGATGTAACCACTAAGCTTTCTACAGAGTCTAACTTCCTTTTGAAGGTGGTCTCGACATATTAGGGATGACATCTCGCTTCCATTGTATTGCTCTCGCCCATAGCATGAAGAAGCCTGAGAAGGAAAAGAAGGAGGATGCGCCCGTTGAGCCAGATCAAAACTAGGTATTAGCATCCAACCAACTTGATTGTAAGTTTGGGGGAGATTTGAGAATACCTTGTGTCTTTACTTTTTTTAGCTTGTTTATCTTTTTCGTAAAGACAAGACTAGTCGTCTTAGCTCGTGGAATAAAAGTTGAGTTATCAAGTTCCTTAGGAGCATGGGATGAATCTTTTCCGATGACTAGTGGATATTTACGATGTGAAGTTTTATTGTATACTCAAATCAAGTATATCAGATTCAAGATAAAACTTGAGTACTACTGCACTTCTATTAATAAATAATCATAAGTCTTCCACATAACTATTGATTAGTGAAAGTCGGCAACTGTATGGAATAGATCATCATTTTTTCACACTAGTAGAAAACGGGCCAATGGTCCAGGCCGGCCCAGCCCATTAGTCCCGGTTCAATCTAGAACCGGGACCAATGGGGGCATCGGACCCGGTTCGTGAGCCCCGGGGGCCGGCCGGGCCACGTGGGCCATTGGTCCCGGTTCGTCTGGACCTATTGGTCCCGGTTGGTGGGATGAACCGGGACCAATGGACCTCGCTCCTGGCCCAACACCATTGGTCCCGGTTGGTGGCTTGAACCGGGACCAAAGGCTGCCCTTTAGTCCCGGTTCAGGCCACCAACCGGGTCTAAAGGGTTGGTCCTCGTTGCGGTCAGAGTTTAGTCCCACCTCGCCAACTAAAGGGGGCTCACACCAGTTTATAAGCCCCTCCCTCTCTGCCTTATTGAGCTCCTCTCAAAATGAAAATAGATGCCCTTATACAGGGAATTTAACCAAAATTCATACTGAATTTCTCTGAAGTTAGTAGAAATTTATTATGAATTTAGGTTGAATTTTCTCTATAAGCGCATCTATGCTCATTTCTGAGTAGTTTTTTATATAGTTTTTTTAGTAAAGTTAATCACAACTATTTTTTCTTCTATTTATTTCTGAGTAGTTTTTTATATAGTTTTTTTCTTTTCTGCTATATTTATTTTTTTCGTTTTATTTCTGAGTTGTAATAAGTCATTAAAAATAAGCATCTATGCTCATTTTTTAGTAAAGTTAATCACAAATATTTTTTCTTCTATTTATTTTTTCTTTTTATTTCCGAGTTGTAATAAGTCATTAAAAAATAAGCATCTATGCTCATTTTTTTAGTAAAATTAATCAAAATTATTTTTTCTTCTATTTATTTCTGAGTGGTTTTTTATATAGTTTTTTTCTTTTCTACTACATTTATTCTTTTCTTTTTATTTCTGAGTTGTAATAAGTCATTAAAAATAAGCATCTATGCTCATTTTTTAGTAAAGTTAATCAAAACTATTTTTGCTTCTATTTATTTCTTAGTGGTTTTTTATATAGTTTTTTTTCTTTTCTGCTATATTTATTTTTTTCTTTTCATTTCTGAGTTGTAATAAGTCATTAAATATAAAAAAGAGGCGCAATGCTCATTAATTTGCTTCAAGCCTTTCGGAATAGTGTCAACTGCACTGCACATAGCTCTATGCAGTCTACCCTATTCCTCAAGGCTTGAAGCTAACCAACGTGCAGGTGAGCATTGAGCCTCTTCGTTATCGTCTCTACACTCAGGGCTTATAAACAGCTGCGAGTGCCTCTCGCTTGGCGAGGTGGGACTAAAAAAATAGCTGCAGGAAGAATCAACTAAAAACAGCTGCAGAAAATAAAAAAGTAGTTAGACGGGTCCATTGGTACCGGTTGGTGGCACCAACCGGTACCAATGCCCCTCTTTGGTCCCGGTTGGTGGAACCAACCGGGACCAATGCCCCTCTTTTGTCCCGGTTGGAGCCACCAACCGGGACCAAAGGTCTTCGTTTCCCGCCCTTTGGGCTGCAGAAAAGAGGCCATTGGTCCCGGTTGGTGGCTCCAACCGGGTCTAAAGGGGGGCATTAGTCCCGGTTGGTTTCACGAACTGGGACCAAAGCCTTTGCTATATATACAGCACTTAGCGCGACTTCGATCTCTCCTCATCCACTCCCGTCACCGCGTCTACCTGCCGCCACCTCGCCGTCTCCGCCCCG
>NC_041389.1:295002318-295003197 GCF_002162155.2 Triticum dicoccoides
TTTATTTTTTTCTTTTTATTTCTGAGTTTTAATAAGTCATTAAAAATAAGCATCTATGCTCATTTTTTAGTAAAGTTAATCACAAATTATTTTTCTTCTATTTATTTTTTTCTTTTTATTTCTGAGTTAATCAAAACTATTTTTGCTTCTATTTATTTCTGAGTGGTTTTTTATATAGTTTTTTTCTTTTCTGCTATATTTATTTTTTTCTTTTCATTTCTGAGTTGTAATAAGTCATTAAAAATAAAAAAAAGGCGCAATGCTCGTTAATTTCCTTCAAGCCTTTCGGAATAGTGTCAACTGCACTGCACATAGCTCTGTGCAGTCTACCCTATTCCTCAAGGCTTGAAGCTAACCAACGTGCAGGTGAGCATTGAGCCTCTTCGTTATCGTCTCTGCACTCAGGGCTTATAAACAGCTGCGAGTGCCTCTCGCTTGGCGAGGTGCGACTAAAAAACAGCTGCAGGAAGAATCGACTAAAAAACAGCTGCAGAAAATAAAAAAGTAGTTAGACGGGTCCATTGGTACCGGTTGGTGGCACCAACCGGTACCAATGCCCCTCTTTGGTCACAGTTGGTGGAACCAACCGGGACCAATGCCCCTCTTTTGTCCCGGTTGGAGCCACCAACCGGGACCAATGGCCTCTTTATTGGTCCCGGTTGGTGGCTCCAACCGGGTCTAAAGGGGGGCATTAGTCCCGGTTGGTTTCACGAACCGGGACCAAAGCCTTTGCTATATATACAGCACTTAGCGCGACTTCGAACTCTCCTCCTCCACTCCCGTCGCCGCGTCTCCCTGCCGCCACCTCGCCGTCGCCGCCCCGCCCCGCCACGCCCCGACGCGGTCGCCGTCCTGCCCAGCCCCGCCCCGCGCGCCATC
>NC_041389.1:295004046-295134304 GCF_002162155.2 Triticum dicoccoides
TTAGATTTTTTTGTTAGATTAGATGTGTAGTAATTAATTTGTTCATATTATGTTAGATTTTTTTCTGTTAATAGATTTTTTTGGTGATATTATTATTGAATATGCATGTTTGGTGATATTATTGTTAATAGATTTTTTGGTGATATTTAGATTGTGTAATTAATTTTGTTCATAGAATTTTAATGATTTTTTTGTTCATAGTATTTAGAATAAGGAAAAAAAAGAAGTAGTTTATATATAGTTGAACTAGCTAATTGATTTAATAAACTAATTTATTTTACTATATATAGAAGTAGTTTGTTTTTAGTAAGTACTACTTATTTATTTATAGTAAGTGCTTAGTAGTTGAACTAGATAGTTGATTTAATTAATAAAAATACTTTATTTAACTATATATAGAAGTAGTTCCCGCATCGACGTCGGCGATGCCTATCCCGCATCCTCGTCGTCGTCGACTCGGTGGTGGGGGCCTGCTTGATTAGGGCCATGTTCGGGACTGGGCTTCGCCGGGTTGGTATTGGGAGGTGCTACCTTCCGGGGGACGTAGGTTGGTGAGGAGGCAGCCCGTTGTTGACCCGATCCTTGTTTGATGGCAGTCGCGTGGGCCAGTGACGGTGGTGAGGCTTCCGGACACCGCGGAGGTGGTACGTCACCGTGTCAGCGAGGAGGACGAGCACGTCCGTCGCTACATGGTTGCATTGGAGGGCAGGTTCGACAATACCTGACAGGTTCTTCAGGGATCTCACTGGAGCTATGATCCTGTGATGGTTCCTTATCTTTGGGTTTCCACCGCCCGCGTTGATACCCGTCGGGCGCTATGGTTCTAGTTGTATTAGTGATAATATTCGACGATGTACGGACACCAAGAGATGATGTACTTTTGCTTATAATTATTGAATGCATGCTAATTTGAATACTACACTTTATTTGATGATTTGGTTTTGCTTATTTTATGATTTGGTTTTGCTTATTGAATGCTCATATTGGATAAGTTCTCCTTCATTCCCGTGTGCTAGACAATTTGGTATAATAATGCATTCGGGAATGAAAGGAGGAGCTACGTACATCGATCATCGATAGTCAACCCGTGATTAATAATAATGATCTAGTTTAATATTTGAATTATGAACATAGGCCGGGAATGTCGTACTCATCGGACGACAAAAACCGCCCGGGGGAGTGCGACTGGTGCCACGACGACCGAGGTATCTGCGACAGGTTCATTGAGCTGGACGAAGATCGGCGCTTCAGCATTAAGCTCGAGGAGACCTGCGATGTTCATACGGTACGCAACGACAACAATAGTTTTTTTCGTAATTAAGCACGACTTCAACTATTTTAACGTGTATTTTTTCATCTTTTCCAATTCGACTAGCTTATCCCATGCTTTGCAAGACGCTATGTCTTGGAGAGGATGGGTTTTGAAGACCATGAAAGTTTCGAAACCAAAAAAATTATCCTAAGTACCCATCATGGTGTGGATTTTCAAGTAAAGCTGTACAATGCTCAGAGTGTAACCCATTTTGGTTGCAAAAATTGGGAAGCACTTTGTAAGATGTATGGTCTTGATGAGGGTATGCTTGTCACCATGGATCTTGGTGATCCTACAATCGAGCAAGAGAGACCTTCGATTTGGGTCCTTATGGATACACCTCCAATTCTTCCCCCATGCGAGCTTAACATAGTTATTAAGTAATTTATATTGTTTATTTCAAAATATATAGTTGACAACTTATCTCCATTGACAACTTATTTTCATTCTTCAAAGAATGTGCGGAAGATGGTAGACAGAACCTATTACACCGAAGGCTCCGAATTAACTTATCAGGAGAAAAATCATCTGGTCGCATTTTATACTGATCTTGAGAATTACAATATCTACAATCAAACTCCTCAACATTATGGTCAATACGTGCCACTAGTGCACGTGTTGAACTACGGTAACTACCATGGAGATACCCTGGTAAGATTATTTTTTACTATTACAACATCCGTGTATCTTTTTGCACACTTCTAAAACTAGTACATCATTGCTAACTACAATGTTATTACTATGTTTTTCAACAGTTAATCCCGAATGATTGTGTGCCTCATCTGATGTATACGCATGGTAGCCTTCATGTTTTGAACATACAACCAGGTCGTCCTACGAATCTCAACTGTCCATACCGGGTTTCTAAAAGAAGTGGAGACATTACAATCAAAGAATGGAAAAAATGTATGGACAGTCGTAAGGAGCTTCTTGGAAGCAAAAAGCAGCGAAGGGCAAGAATTGGAGACAGGATGATCTCCATTCTTCACAATGGAGAGTCAGGGGCTATATTGTTTTATGCTATTTTACGTGTTTAGGTCCTACCTGATACTGATGATCATGTGCTAAGAACAATTATGTAGGGTTGGGTTCGATGACTATGAGGATGACGATCGTATGAGTTATTATTAATAACGAGTAGAAGTTGTATGATGATGCATGATATTAATTAGTAGGACTTGTTATTATATATATATGATGATGTATGATGCGAGCATGCATGAGCATGTTATAGCAGCGGGTGAAATGAATATATATAGCAGCAGCGTTGATAAACCAAGGACGAAGATAAGAGAGGACACTTCTCTCTATTAGCTAGCTAATAACAACCTAAAAATAACCCACAAAACCCCTAAAGCAGCCACTTTTCTAAAAAAACATGGACTTTTGGTCCCGGTTGGTGCCACCAACCGGGACCAAAGGCCCCCCTGACTGGGCTCGGTGGACCGGCCACGTGGAGGCACATCTGTCCCGGTTCGTGTTTGAACCGGGACTAATGGGTGGAGGCATTAGTAACGACCCATTAGTCCCGGTTCATGAACCGGGACTAAAGGCCCTTACGAACCGGGACTAATAGGTGTTTTTCTACTAGTGTCAGTTGTCTTATTAAAAGTGTCACGCAAAAATAAAGAATAATTCCTTGAGACATGGTTCCAAATAAAAACAAATTAGCAAGAGCAAGAAGCTAGAAAGGTTGAACTCTCAAGTGCTATATGATCACTGAAATTTGAGAGATCGGTTTTTCATTGATCTTGCTAAGAATACTTAGCTTACATGTCACAAGTTAAATAATAAATGATTGTGACAAGGAAAATAAGCCTGCTAGCTGGGAGAAGGTGAAAAATAAAAGCACATGAATTAGAAGAAAACAAGTGTACAAATACTTCTCGAAAGAAATGAGAGCCCCTCGCAACTTGCTCAACTAAAGCACATATGACTTATTGCATGGAAGTTGTTAAACCTCTACTAATGAATTGATCAATAAATGTGTGGAAGCCTTCATAGTTATCTTGGTAGTAAAGTTGTGCTAGCATCCATCTTGATCATGTATCTAATGCAGATATTCACTTGATGAATAGACTCTTTCATTTACGTTTATCCCCACCTCACAGACATGATGACCTTGTTCTTCAAGCTGTGGTACTGGCTCTGGGACGAGAAAACTCTAAGTTTGGGGAGTTGTGAGTCCAAAATTGCAAGAGTTTTTATCTTTAGTTTTTTTGTCGTAGTCATAGGATCGTCAGAATTTATCGCGGTCACGCACCCTTTTATTTGATTTCACCAGGATCTTAACCGAGGAGGAGATCTGGAGCATTAAAGAGGAGACCACAAGTATATGGGGCGAAAATCATGTGTTAAGGCATGTCTCTCTCTAAGTAGTTTTGGTGATTGATGACAATGCTTTTGCGGACTAATCGTGTGTGTTGAGTATTTCAGAGATTCATTCATTGGCACGAGACGATTCCTTCCCCTCGGAGTTTTAAGTGAAGACGGTGTAGTTTCTTTCGTTTCGGTTTTAGTGGACTTGATTCATAGGAGTCAACGTACTATCAAGAGGGGCTCCGCATTGGAAAGGCTAGGGTGGAATCAACACGTAGACATCTCCTTTGCACCCACTGGTCCTTTCCGCTTCAATGGAGGATCTTTTGTTGCCTCTTTTATGAGCTTGTTATAGTCCCAACGATAGTACTGCAGCTCCCAGCGGAAGTACCGCTCAAGAGCCACAAGCGGCAGTACCACCCAGTTTCACAGGCGGCAGTACCGCTGCCCAGCGGTCGTATCGCCAGGGGCCTCTCAGCCGTAGTGCCGCTGAGGTGTTGTGCTACTACCGCCTCGACTCGAAAGTTTCGCCTCTCGTGTCGGGTTTTGCGGCACTGGCAGCGGCAGTAGAGGCGGTAGTACCGCCCCTACCACCGCTGCTAGTACCACCCTGGGTCTAGATCTCGCTCCGCCTCAGGTCTCCCCCAGTCTTCACGGTAGTACTGCGAGGGGCAGCGGTAGTACCGCTACGCCCAGCGGTAGTACCGCTACCCCCAGCGGTAGTACCTCTCTGTGCGGGCTGAATGAGGGGTAACGGTTGGTTTTGCTCTCCCACTATAAAAGGAGGTCTTCTTCTCCAAGTTGACTTACCACTTTTCCCCCAAGCTCCATTATTGCTCGAAAGCTCATTTTCGCCCGATCTCTCTCCCTAGCCAATCAAACTTGTTGATTCTTTAGGGATTGGTTGAGAAGGCCTGGATCTACACTTCCACCAAGAGAAAATTTGATTCCCCCCACTAATCCCTTGCGGATCTTGTTACTCATGGGTGTTTGAGCACCCTAGATGGTTGAGATCACCTCGGAGCCACATTCCATTGTGGTGAAGCTCTATGGTATCGTTGGGAGCCTCCAATTGAGTTGTGGAGATAGCCCCGACCTTGTTTGTAAAGGTTCGGTCGCCGCCTTCAAGGGCACCAATAGTGGAATCACGACATCTCGCATTGTGTGAGGGCGTGAGGAGAATACGGTGGCCCTAGTGGATTCTTGGGGGAGCATTGTGCCTCCACACCTCTCTAACGGAGACATACTTCCTCTCAAAGGGAAGAAACTTCGGTAACACATCCTCGTCTCTATTGGTTATTTTCTCACCTTTACTTGTGCAAGCTTATATTGTGTTGTATCCCTTGCTTGCTTGTGCGCTTGTTGTTGTTGCATCATATAGATTGCTCACCTAGTTGCATATCTAGACAACGTACTTTGATGCAAAGTTTAATTTGGTAAAGAAAGGCTAAAAATTGTTAGTTGCCTATTCACCCCCTCTAGTCAACTATATCGATCCTTTCAATTGGTATCAGAGCCTCTTCTCTTTATTAAGAACTTTACCATCCGAAGAGTATGGTTGACACCGTAGACCGTGAGGAGGAGCACCCCGGTGTGAATCCATCCACGTCTACGGTCGATGGGAGACCCTCGGTCTCATGTGAGGAATTCAATGCGGCTTTGGACACATTGAAAACCTCCATGACGACCGAGGTCAAAGGCATGCTCAATGAGTTTCTTGATGGTCTTAAGTTATCCACCGCACCGTTGGAAGTGGTTGATCCTGCTACCAAGGTGACGGATGCTAACTCCGATAAGGGGGAAGCTTCTAGTGATAAAATTCCTTTGCCTAATGGTAGTAGTGGAAACAACATCTTTGCCCTTGTTGAACCACCTCTTACTTATGGAGGACCGGTTCCCTCCACTCATTTAAATCATGTTGGTCCTCCTCCTAAGTTTGTGAAAAATGAGGATTTTGCTTATTGGGTCTACCGTTATAAACGTCATCTTAATCATAATTCTACTAACCTTTGGAGAATTATTGAGCAAGGTTTCTACACGCATGACCCAAGCAACCTCACTCCTCGAGAAGTCGCGGATCATCAATTCAACGAGTCCGCTCTCTTCATTATTCAAGATGCTATTCCAACCGAAGATATTGCGCATCTCCGACCTTTCACCATGGCCAAGGAAGCTTGGCAACATGTTGTTTCCATTTATAAGGGAATCACAAGTATTCAATGCTCCAACTATGAATCGGTGCAAGATGAAACCGATGAGTTTGCGATGTATGAAGATGAAGAACCTCGTGAGCTCTACCGGAGATTAACCACTCTTGCAGTCTCACTCCGAGATCATGGGAGCTAGGATACGGATGACAATTGGATCAAGCGCAAGTTTCTCAAGGCCATGATGCCTACCATAAGGCCATGTCATCTGTCATCTGTCAAAGGCCGGACTTCCATACCTTGTCCTCAAGTGAAGTGTTGGATGAGTTTGTTGCTATGAGAATCTTGGACAAGACCGCCGACAATGCGGTGATGCGCTCTCAAAGGGCGAAGAAACCCAACCTTCCTTTGAAGGCCAAGGCTAGTATGGAAGAATAGGAGGTAGAGGAGGAAGAGGAGAGTAACCCCGAAGATACAAAATATGATTACCATGAGCACATGGCTCTCGCTTCAAGGCAATTTTGGAGCAAGAAGAACTCAAGGCCGAACTTCAACAAGAACAACTCACGTGGCATCAAGGGCAAGCAACATGTGAGGACATGCTATAATTGTGGCAATGTGAGCCACTTTGTTGCGGAGTGCCCTTACGAGAAGCGGGAATACAATGGTGGCAAGCTTCTCCGAAAAGACAAAGCCAAGTCCTTCCCCAACAAGAACAACTTCACCAAGAAGACTCCTCCCAAGGGGTTGGTGGCGCAAGAGGAGTACAATGAGGATGATGATGATGATGAAGACGGCGAGACGATGGCCATGTCCTCCGTTGCCATTGCCACAACTCCATGGGTGTCCCTCTTCGACTCACCCAACGAGAACACCACCGCCAAGTGCCTCATGGCCAAAGCCATCAACAAGGTAACCCCCAACATCAAAACTACCATCACTACTAATCCTTCCTTGACAGATTGCAATGATGAAAGTGAGGGGTCTAATGAGGAAGTAAATGAATTTGAGTCTTTTATGAGTAAGCTCAAGGGCAAATCCAAGAAGCACTTTGTTGCTCTCTTGGAACAACTTGGTGAAGCCAATGACATGATCAAGGCTCATGAAGAAACCATCTCTAAGATGGAAGGACATAGTTGTGACTATGCCGATGAGATATCGGATCTCTCTAATGCGCTTGAGGAAGAGCGTGGTTATCGTTTGGATCTTGAGGAGTCACACAATGATGATCATGCTAAATTAAAGAAAGATCTTGATCAATATGCTCTTTTTGTATCTCGTGTGCTCAATTCCGAGAAGGCTAAACTTGGGGTTGACCATGCTAGACTCAAGGAGGAGTTTGATATGCTTGACAAGGCTCACAGGGCCTTGAAGGGTGCTCATGCTATCCTCAAGGAGTCTCATGATCAACTCCAAGTGAAGCTAACCAAGGAGAAAGTCACTTCTCCTCATATGGTCTTAATTGATAATTCAAATGCTACTAACCTATGTTGTGAGCATGTGCATCTTGTGGAGGAGAATGCGTGTCTTGCATACAAGGTGAGAAGAACCTCAACGATCTTTTGAGCAATCAAAAGGAAGTTGTGGGCAAGGAGGGAATTGGGTTTGCACACAAGTCCAAGAACAAGAAGAAGAATGACAAGGCCAAACAACCTCTTCCTCTCAAGCAAACTTTTGTGAAGGAGGGAGAGGGTGATCCTAGTGAGAAGAAGAAGAACAATATGAAGGGTGGTGGTGTCAAGAAGGGCATTGCCACTCCTTCCAACAAAGCCGGCGACTTTAACCCTTCTTATGTGCTATGTTGTGCTAGTGATGGGCATGTCTATTCATATTTGTTAGTTCTCCTTATGAGTACATTGAATGGCTATTTGGGTTCCTAAGAACCTTGTTACTAACATCAAAGGACCCATTACAAAATGGGCACCTAAAACCAAGCATTGATCTCTTGTAGGTGTTTGCTTCCGGTGGGGGATCATGGTTGCTCGATAGTGGAGCCACAAATCATATGACTGGAAGCAAGGACTTGGTGGTGGACGTGCACATGGTCTCATCTATGCCCACCAATGTCGAGTGGGGTGATGCCTCGTCTTCTAAGGTATTGAGTCTTGGCAAGGTTGTCATTTCTCATGATCTCATGATCGAGAAAGTCATGCTTGTTGAGTCCCTAGCATACAATTTACTTTCCATTCGTCAACTTGCACTCATGGTCTTTGCCACTTTCTTTGATACTGATATCGTAGCCCTCTTGTGGAGCAAGACTCTTAAAGTAGCCTTTGTTGGGCACTCTGTTGGAAAAGGAAGTGCCTAGGAGGCGCTTAGGCACGCCTAGGCGCTAGGCAATGGCCAAACACCTCGCCGGGCATAAATGGAGGTCTAGGCAGGACAGCAAGGAATTGCGTACCCAAGTAAGAAATCATGCCACATACTGCACTGATATGCGAAACGGGTTATATTCCAATGGCAGTAGACGGTAATTAACTTATTTATATGCCCTAAACTAATATCAACACCCATATAATAATCACAAATACACTATGAATAAAACTATATTACCGCCTAGGCCGCACCTAGGGTGCTTAGGCACCGCCTAGGCACTAGGCGAAGGCCAACCGCCTCGCTTACACCTACCGCTTTTTCCAACCTTGGTTGGGCATGCCTTTGATTAACTTTTCAGAGTGACCCACTAAGACCGCGACATGCCTAATGGCTAAAGTTGATGTGGGATGGCTTTGGCATCACCGTTTAGCCCACGTCAATATGAGATCTTTGCAAAGTCTTCTCAAGGGGGACCATGTCCGTGGACTAACAAATGTTAGTTTTGCCAAAGATCGTGCTTGCAGTGCTTGTATGGACGGAAAGCTACATGAGAATGCTCACCCTCCCATGACTATCATCTACTCGAAGAGACCCTTGGAGCTCCTTCACTTGGATCTCTTTGGGCCTCCATCCTTTGATAGTCTTGGGGCGTAGAAAGTATTGCTTGGTGATTATGGATGATTATTCAAGATATACTTGGGTATATTTCTTCAAGAGGAAGAGCGAGACTCAACAAACCGTCATCGACTTTGCAAATGAAGCTCAACGTCAAAACAATGCAAAGATTTTGACAATAAGAAGTGATAATGGTACCGAGTTCAAGAACTACACCTTGGATGAGTTTCTTAGTGATGTGGGGATCAAGCATCAATATTCCACACCTTACACCTGTAACACCCCGAGAATCATGCTATAGTAATCCCCTTCTAATGATGCCTTGTCATCATTGTTCCTGTTGCTAATCTTCACTTGTTCCAAATCACCGATTCAAATTCAAATCCAATCTAAAGTCAAAAACTCTTATTTGTCAGACAGGAGATCTAAAATGTTCATCTTGTGGCAAATAGTCATTTGTTAATATTGGTGATGAACCAACATTTTTGCAAGGTGTTTAAATGGCCTAAGGCAATTAAAGTAGTGGCTAAAACAATAGTTTAAATGGCTTTTTACTTTATAAAAAGTTCAAACTATTTCAAAAGCCTCACAACCTTTTTGTGGCAGTGCTAACTATTGCAATGTAATTATGTGGCCAAGTCCCACATTTTACAAAATCCTTTTGGCAGCCCAAATATTTCCATGCTTTTTTTGTAAAAAGAAAAGAGCAAAAGTAAAAGTAAAAGAAAAAAAACCCTGACCCCCCTGGGCCTTAGTCATCTGGGCGGCCCAACCCAGCAGCCCACCTCCCCCGGTTGCCTCCCTCCTCTCTGTTCACCCGACCCAGCGACCGCGCTTGCCGGTCGCCATCGAACCCTGTCGTCGTCCCTGTCGGGGAAGGGATAAGGGCGACGTCCCCTCGACCCCTCGGGCTCCCCACACCCACTCACTCCCCCTGGACGCCCCCTCTCCCCTCTCTCCCTCTGGCCTCGCCCCCTTCTCCAGATCCCCCTCGCCCCGACGCACTATCGTCGCCGCGTTGCTGCGCCACCGCGGCCATCGTGCCCTCCTCGCCGCCCCAATGTGTCCACGAGCCCCACGACCGTCTTCTGCTTCATCTGCACCAACGACCTCAAGGCGGGAGCCACCCAGCGCCGGATCCCCTTCGTCTTCCTCCTCGATGGCCACCACACGACCTCGCGGCTGATCTGCTTCACCGGACATCCCCGAGCCCTCTGCCTAGACCCCACGCTCCCGCGGTGACCTCCTACGCTGAACGCGTCGTCCCCTGCCCTCTCTAGCCGCCCGTAGAAACTACACTGGCGAAGCCCGAACCACCGTCGTCTCGTTTGGTCGCCGGCACGTCTCCGGTGACCTTTTGGTCAAGGGCTCACGACCATTGGCTGCCGCAACGCGTACGCTCTGCCCCGCCTCTCCGTTCGCTCGCTAATGCACCGCATCACCATCGCCGTTGAGCGCCCAAAGGCCACCGCCGCCCGTGCTCCACGCCGACGCCGTTTCCGGCCGCCCCGAGGCCGGCCACCACCGCGGTTAGCTGCGGCTCGCCGCTCCCGTTCGAACGGCGTCGGCCGCGTCCATTTTGGCCCCCCTGTAGACGAATCCCGACGAGGCCGGGCGCCCTCCGCCGCGTTTTCGTGCTCGCCGGCGTTCAGCCGCCGGCCCGCTGAGCTGGCACACCTGGGGCCACCCCCTGGGTCACTGCCAGTGGGGCCCCTGGCCCCCTGTTGACCAGTTGACCGGGTCAACTGTGCTGACTGGGCAGGCCCCAACCACTGACGTGCGGGCCCCACCGCTTCAATAAACTAATTAAAATGGTTTTATATTTAAAAGTAATTAGTTTAGCTAATTAGTCACTGACATGTGGGGCCCAACTGCTAATGAACACCCTGTTATTATAAAATAACCCATTGTTAGCCCTCTATCTATGACATGTGGGGCCCACTGGTCAGTTTGACCTGGTGAGCGAGTCTGTTGACTGCTGACGTCATCGGCACGTCATGCTGACATCATTTTATCTTTTCTCTTAATTTAAATAAATCCAGGAAATGGTTTAATCTTTGAAAATTCATAGAATATAAACCGTAAGTCGGATGAAAATGTTTTCTATATGAAAGTTGCTCAGAAAAATCCAACGAATCCGATTACGCGGTCCGTTCATCTATCACATGCCCCTAGCATGCTGAAAATGGAACATTCCCCCTCCGGTCATCTGTCTGACACAGGTCTGGAATCGGGAGTACATTCCCGGTTGAATTCCCCCTTCACCTACATCGTGTAGCCTTACGTTAGGTCACACTCGGCACAACCTATTGCCATGTTATGCATTGTGATGCTTTGTTTGCTTTATATTTACTGTTTCTTCCCCCTCTTCTCTCCGGTAGACCCCGAGACTGATGTTGCCCCTGTGATCGACTACGTCGACGACGACCCTCCTTGTCTGAGCAACCAGGCAAGCCCCCCCTTTGATCATCCTGATATCGCCCATTCTATACTCTCATGTTTGCATTAGATTTTGCTACTGTTATTGTTTGCTCCTATTATTGTTTGCTCCTATTCTGATGCATAGCATGCTTTTGTACCTGCTATTGTTACCTACCTGCTTATCCTAAACTACTTAGTATAGGTTAGCTAGTGATCCATCAGTGACCCCCCACTTGTCCTTGTTGCCCCTGCTTCATCATCGACACGTCGATCGACGTCATCGATGACTAGAGCCTGACACCTCATTTCACATCACGCCCCCTGTCGGTGTCAAAACCGGCGGATCTCGGGTAGGGGCTCCCGAACTGTGCGTCTAGGCGGATGGTAACAGGAGACAAGGGACACGATGTTTTTACCCAGGTTCGGGCCCTCTCAATGGAGGTAAAACCCTACTCCTGCTTGATTAATATTGATGATATGGGTAGTACAAGAGTAGATCTACCACGAGATCAAGGAGGCTAAACCCTAGAAGCTAGCCTATGGTATGATTGTTGTAATGGTTGTTCGTGCTACGGACTAAAACCCTCCGGTTTATATAGACACCGGAGAGGGCTAGGGTTACACAGAGTCGGTTACAATGGTAGGAGATCTACATATCCGTATCGCCAAGCTTGCCTTCCACGCCAAGGAAAGTCCCATCCGGACACGAGACGAAGTCTTCAATCTTGTATCTTCATAGTCTTGGAGTCCGGTCGATGATGATAGTCTGGCTATCCGGACACCCCCTAGTCCAGGACTCCCTCGGTAGCCCCTGAACCAGGCTTCAATGATGATGAGTCCGGCGTGCATATTGTTCGGCATTGCAAGGCGGGTCCTCCTCCGAATTAATCATAGAAGATTGTGAACACCAGGATAGTGTCCGGCTCTGAAAAATAAATTCCACATACCACCGTAGAGAGAATAATATGTACACAAGTTCAATCTGCTGACGTATTTCATGGCATGACATCACGCCACTACCAAGCCTTTACTTGAATCATTTTTATTATACCACCTCAGCGCGTTTAGCGAAGCGGTTTCCTTGGCACGTCTTGTCAAAGCAGAGATCGTGTTCCCCTTATTCCGGGATTCCCATCAATACAGACGTGGGTAACCCAACCGCGCCATTGATTGTGGCGCTTGGGAGATAAGCGAGTTTTACCAGGCTTTTAGGGACGCATAGTCTTCGTCCGCCCATATATAAGGGGATAAGGATCCACCTGTTTTACCTATGCCTTCTTCCTTCTTTGCTTATCCATCTCCGCGCACTCGAGCTCTAGCGCCCAAGTCCGCACATCTCAACCTTCTCCAGCCATGTCCGGAGCGGGAGGCAAGTGGATGGCCTCCTCCATTACGGAGGGGCACATCGAGAAGCTGTGCGGCGCTGGATACCTATCCAGCGACATCGCGCACCGGCTGCCCGACGAGGGGCAGCTCATCCCCACCCCCAGGCCTCATGAGAGGGTCGTATTCCTTCCCCACTTCCTCCGCGGACTGGGCTTCCCACTTCATCCCTTCATCCGGGGGCTCATGTACTACTATGGCCTGGACTTCCACGATCTGGCGCCAAACTTCATCCTCAATATCTCGGCGTTTATCGTCGTGTGCGAGGCCTTCCTCTGCATCCAGCCCCACTTCGGCTTGTGGCTAAAAACCTTCAATGTCAAGCTGAAGGTAGTGATGGGCGTCCAAGCGGAGTGCGGAGGCGCCATGGTGGGAAAAATTCCCAACGTCATCTGGCTCGAGGGTGCCTTCGTGGAGTCCGTCAAAGGGTGGCAATCAGGGTGGTTCTACATCACCGAGCCGCGTGACCCTAAATGGGCAGCGGCCCCCAAGTTCAGATCTGGTATCCCCATGCAGCTCACCTCCTGGAAAGAGAAGGGCTTGCTATGGGGTAGTTCGGAGGAGCTGACAGGACTCCAGTCCCGTCTCCAGACCCTGGTGAACAAGAAGCTTAAGCTTGTCAATGTGATCCAGGTCATGCTTGTCCGCCAGATTCTCCCCTGCCAACAACGGGCCTTCAATCTGTGGGAGTTTGATCCGGCACAGCACCGGACCCTTAGCGGGCTCTTCGACACAACCTACGAAGCGGCCTGGAGGGTGCTGTTCAAGGGGGGAGAAGCCCCTGCATCCGCAACTGAAGATCGCGGATTCAGCACGCAGCGCCCGGCCGGTGCGGTAAGATATGTTATCCTTTATGGGACATTTATTTCTTTCATAGTTTGACTCTATTGTGGGATCTAAAATTCCCAATGCCTTTAACAGGACTAGCAGAGGACGTCCGGACAGGTTAACTGTCTGGCTCCCCTCCCCAAAGACCCATCGGACACCCGTTTAACGGGGCTACTAGTCCCGGCACTTTACGTGGTGCCGGAGAAGAAGGCCAAGAAGAAGGCCACGGGAATCCGAAGAAGTTCCCAGCGCCAGGTGGTATCAGACTCGTCGTCCGATGGCTCCAAGGCGGACTCCTCCCCCGAGGACGAGGAGGAAAAAGAGGACTCTCCCTAAGAGGGAGGAGAGAAGAAAAGGAAGGCTTCCCCAACGGAGGAGGCCGAAGGGTCCAAGAAGGGAAGGACCCTTCCTCCGGACTGTTCCGCCAACGCCGGCGACGACGACGGGGAGTGGCCCTCAAGGGCCAAGCCCCCGGCAAGATCGTAAGCATCCGGATTCCTGAATGATTTATAATTTCTCTTTGTGCCACGTAGTGTCCTTCTAATGCCGCACACTACCTGTAGTCCGGCCGAGGATGATCTTCCAGCTTCATCGAGCGGGTCCTTGGCTCCGTCGGATGTGGATTCCCTTCCGACCGCCTAAACTCCCCGTGGCGCTAACGACGCCGAGGTGGGATCCTACGAGGGGACCCATCAGGAGGAGGAGGCTCCGGAGGTGCCGCAAGGCAGCCTCCCGGACTTTGCGCCGGACTCCGCACCGGAACCAGTAGTGGTTCCGGAGTCCGGCAGGCAGCCCCTTCGTAAGAAGGGCAAGACCGTGACACCGGCGGCCTCCGTCCAACCGGAGGCGCCGGACAAGTTGTTGGAGGCGCTCAACGGCGCTTCCATCGAGGAAGAACACCGCACTATAATGAGCGCGGTGATTCAGAAGGTTCAGCTCACCAAGAGCGGGCTGACCGAAGCCTGCGGCAGCCGTCTAACGGGCTTTGAGGTAAGAAAATTAAAAATATGTAATGTAATACCGCATAGACAGTAGCCCCTGATGCTCGGTTCGGTGTTCGGAAAGAAAAGCCGGACTGAGGATCTAAAAAGATATACGCAGGAGGTCTAAAAAATTATGTCAATATGGGATTGCAGGCTGCGCTGCTGACCTCCGCCGCACTGACTACGGAGGTCGATGCTTTGAAGTAGAACCTCGAGCGGTCCGAGAGTGAGCTCGGCCGTGCCAAGAAGCAGCTCGAGGACAGGGAAGGTGAGTGACACCGTGTTAAATTTGTACCTTACAGAAAAGGATTTTGGTTGCAAGAAAAATAACAAGGATAACGTGGGTACTCCATGGGCCACGAACGAGGTGGCGACCCTTAAGGAGGCCGTGTCCGTGGCCGAGCGCAATGCGGCCACGGAGCGAGCCGAGCGGGAGAAGCAGGAGGCGAGGGTGGCGGAGGTGCAGCAAGAGGTCCAGGTTCTTATGGAGAAGCACAAGAGTTTGGAGCGCGACTCGAGGACTCGAGAGTCCGAGCTTGCCTCAGCTCTTGAGAGTGCCAAAGCCGCTAAGGCCGAAGCCCACAAGGCCCTCAAGGAGGCGGAAGATTTGAAGAGAATAGTGGTGGGTAAGGCTTTTTTCATGCAAAGCAAGCATGTGAAAGTGAATTACCTGTTACTTACCCGAATTCGGAGCTATCCAGGAGCGTTTGCAGATCTACCTTGCAGCGTGTCCGATGCCGCCGCATTCTACTGGGCCGAGGAGGCGAGCTCAACAGAGAAGGTCTTCTGGTCTCAATATGCTGAGGCCGGACATCCGGTGCCCCTTTGCGACCAGCTAAAGCAGCTGGTTGAGCTCCACAAGGTAGCCGAACAGGCCATGAAGGGCCTCATAGTTCGGTTGTGGCCCGGGGAGGCAATGCCTGGGATCTACTTCGGCTTAGTGCGGCGGCTGGTGGATGCGTGTCCCTGGGTGGAAGTCGTCAAGCACTCCGCCTGCATTGAAGGTGCCCGTCGGGCCCTTGCCCGTGCAAAAGTGCACTGGGGCAGGCTGGATGCTGAGAAGCTTCTAACGGACGCGCCGCCGGCGGGCAAGGAGTATCGCACGCCCGAAATGTACTATAAGAGTGTCCTGAAGGGTGCCCGCAAGATTGCGGACGAGTGCTCCAAAGATGTAATATTTGAGTAGACTCGCAATGTGTTATCCTGTGCGCTGAAAACTTTGTTCGTATGCGCCAAGCAACGCTTATTAATTTAAAATATTACCTTCTGTGCGGCCGTTTATAAAATCTGAGTGCTGGGGTGTTCGGTATAAACTTGAGCGCTCTTGTTCCCATTTTTGGGTCCATCTAGGGAGGCGCTCAACACGACGAACAAGGCAACCGGACTTATAATGCTTGAACACTCTCACTTAGCCATATAATTCTATAATTTTAAATTTCGGCGAAGCCCCTAGTATTCGGAAGACCGAGTTCGGGGCGCTATCCACGCCTGGGCCGGACAAAGCCGGTTTCTCGCTCTAAGCGGCATAAGTCTTTAGGGACTCGAAAAGACCTCTCGAACAGCGACCAGCTCTCGCCTTATCATGACGGTCAGTTTTAGCTTTCTCCACTGAGGCGCTCACCTAGCTCAACCGGGGCGCAATCGCAGTGGTTCTCCCAGTGCTACCTTAGCCGATAAAATGGAAGTAAGGTACCAAAACATGGGAGCCGGGCAAACCCAACTATTGACCCAAGACATGATTCGGAGCCGATGCATATAATGCTATAAGTTCGGGGTGCCGCACTTGGGAAAGTGTTCGGACTTATCACACCATAATGCGGGGAACATAAGCCCCTGGTGTATTCGGCCGTACCAAAGTGTACGGATGCAGGATGCCGCAAATGAACATATGTATATAAAAAGAAATGCAGCTATAAGAAAAAAGCGATGCATTATTTATTCAGAAATACTGCCATGAATGTGGAGCGATACAACTAGTGCGTTAAGCAAGGGATTGGACTATTTTAACATGTCCCCCTCCAGGGGTAGGCTGCGGAATGGTGTATTAAACAGATTTAATGCTCGTAATGGAGACCACCTTAGTTTTCGTTGTAGCCTTTCTCCTTCCCTGGCTGTTGTATCGTGAGTTCGGCAGGTCTACTGCCGGATAAGGCCTCTGGTGAACGGAGTCCTGTGATAAGAAAAAAGAAAAAAAGAAAAAGAGCGACGCACTTGGGAGCCCCTGGTGTGGTTGAGCCGCACTCTGGGCCTGTCATGGTCGTACCCCTCCCCCTATGCCCATGGTATCTCCGGAGCGTAATGATGTACGCGAAGGACTAGTCTTGCAATCATGCAAGGGCAAGGGTTGGGGCCGCATTGCTATGCGTGCTCGGAACGGGCCCGGCGGTCTTGTTGTACATTACTCCGGGCGCGTTTGGCCATGTCCGGTCGCTTAATGGCCGGACTCGAAAATTGCCTTGAGAGGCTGTTCTGTACTTCTGCCGCGAGAGCCACTGTGTGTTCCTCCGTTCGGAGGGAGCGTTCAGTGTTTCCATCGACCGTGATGACTCCACGAGGGCCTGGCATCTTGAGCTTAAGGTATGCATAATGCGGCACCGCATTGAACTTTGCAAACGCGGTTCGTCCGAGCAGAGCGTGATAGCCACTGCGGAACGGGACTATGTCGAAGATTAACTCCTCGCTTCAGAAATTATCCGGGGATCCGAAGACCACTTCCAGTGTTACTGAGCCTGTACAATTGGCCTCAACACCTGGTATGACGCCTTTGAAGGTCGTCTTTGTAGGTTTAATCCTTGAGGGGTCTATGCCCATCTTGTGCACTGTATCTTGATAAAGCAGGTTCAGGCTGCTGCCGCCGTCCATCAGGAGTCTAGTGAGGTGAAATCCATTGACGATTGGGTCTAAAACCAATGCGGCGAATCCGCCATGGCGGATACTGGTGGGGTGGTCCCTTCGATCGAAAGTGATCGGGCAAGAGGACCATGGATTGAACTTCGGGGCGACTGGCTCCATCGCATATACGTCCCTAAGTACACGCTTCCGCTCCCTCTTGGGTATGTGGGTTGCGTATATCATGTTTACCATCCGCACTTGTGGGGGAAAACCCTTTTGTCCTCTACTGTTCGGCGGCCGAGTCTCCTCCTCGTCATCGCTATGCAGCCCCTTGTCATTGTTTTCGGCAATTAACTTGCCGGCCTACTTGAATACCCAACAATCCCTGTTGGTGTGGTTAGCTGGCTTTTCGGGGGTGCCATGTATCTGGCAAGAGCGATCGAGTATTCGGTCCAAATTGAACGGACCCTGAGTAGTTCTTTTAAATGGCTTTTTCCGCTGACCGGGTTTAGAGCCTCTGAATCTGGCGTTGACTGCCGTATCCTTAGTGTTATCACCGTTAACGTGGCGTTTGTTTTTGTTACGACGGGACCTGCCATTGCGGTCCTAGTTGTCCGGACTGCCAGAATTTTTGCTGAAGTTGTTACTGCGGGCTAGCCAGCTGTCCTCCCCCGCACAGAAGCGGGTCATGAGTGATGTGAGGGCTGCCATGGATTTTGGCTTTTCCTGTCCTAGGTGCCGGGCCAGCCATTCGTCGCACATGTTATGTTTGAAGGTTGCGAGGGCCTATGCATCCGGACAGTCGACGATTTGATTTTTCTTTGTTAAGAACCGTGTCCAGAACTGTCTGGCCAATTCGTCTGGCTGCTGAATTATGTGGCTTAGGTCATCGGCGTCTGGTGGTCGCACATATGTGCCCTGGAAGTTGTCGAGAAATGCGGCTTCCAGGTCCTCCCAACACCCAATTGACTCTGCTGGCAAGCTGTTAAGCCAATGCCGAGATGGTCCTTTAAGCTTGAGCGGGAGATACTTGATGGCGTGTAGATCGTCACCGCGGGCCATATGGATATGGAGGAGATAATCTTCGATCCAAACCGCGGGGTCTATTGTGCCATCGTAGGATTCGATGTTCACGGGTTTAAACCCTTCAGGGATTTGATGATCCATTACTTCATCTGTGAAGCATAGTGGGTGTGCGGCGCCTCTATACTGGGCAATATCACGACGTAGCTCAAGAGAGCTTTGTCTGTTGTGTTCGGCCCGGCCGGAGTTGCTATATCCGGCATGATGGTAGTCGTCGTGTATCGTGGGGCGCCCACGTGATCCGTAGATAGATCGTCATTGTTTTGCCTTGTCCTCCAATATGTCTCGCAAGTCCGGCGCATTCCCCCGTGGCTTCGCGCTTTTCGAGCGGTGCCGGGGTACGGTTCTGGTGGAGGGCCTAGATGCCTCTCTGTCGCGGCCACGAGGTGGTCGGTCTGCCGTATTGTGCGCTGGTGATGAAGGTTTATATGCCTCCTCCTCTAATCGGGGGAGCAACTTGCATTTTGGGTAGCTTTTGGAGGGGCGTTCGAGTTTGTGCTCTTCGGCCGCGAGGACCTCGGTCCATCTGTCGGCCAACAAGTCTTGATCAGCTCGAAGCTGTTGCTGCTTTTTCTTTAGGCTGTTCGCCGTGGCCATTAGCCTGCGTTTAAAACGCTCTTGTTCGACGGGATCCTCGGGCACGACGAATTCGTCATCGTTGAGGCTTGCCTCGTCTCCGGAGGGAGGAATGTAATTGTCATCCTCTATCTCCTCGTCTGTCGCTCTCTCTAGAGGGCTGGCTTCTCCGTCCTCCTGTGCTGAATCTTGCTGGAGGGGGTTGTCTTCGGCACTCTCTGGGGAGTTATTGTCTCCGGTGCCGGAATCTCCATTCTTGCTGTGGCGGGATTTAGAGCGGCGCCGCTGACGTCGGCGCTTGGGCTGTTTCTTAGAGGAATCTGCCTCTGCTGCTTCTTCGCCGTTCCCATCCTTTGGGATGTCCACCATGTATATATCGTATGATGAGGTGGTCTTCCAGTGGCCCGTAGGTACTGGTTCTTGATTGTCTCCGGCATCGTCGTCCATACCGTCGATGTCTTCGGAGTCATAGTCTAGCATGTCGGTTAGATCGTCGACAGTGGCTACAAAGTGGGTGGTGGGTGGGCTTTGAATTTCTTCGTCGTCCGCATCCCAACCATCCTGACTGCAGTCCGGCCAGGCCTCTCCTGATAACGAGAGATGCTTTAGCGAATTCAGGATGTCGCCAAAGGGTGAGTGCAATATCACGACGTAGCTCAAGGGGGCGTTGTCTACTGTGTTCAGCCCGGCCGGAGTTGTTGTATCCGGCGCAACGGTATTCATCGTGGGTCGTGGGACGCCCTCGTGATCCATAGATAGATCCGGATTGTCTTGCCTTGTCCTCCAATATATCCCGTAAGTCCGGCGCATTCCCCCATGGCTTCGTACTTTTCGAGTGATGCCGGGGTACGGTCCTGATGGAGGGCCTGGATGCCTCTCTGTCGTGACCACGGGGTGGTCGGTCTGCCGTATTGTGCGCTGGTGATGAAGGTATATATGCTTCCTCCTCTAGTCGGGGGAGCAACTTGCGTTTTGGGTAACTCTTGGAGGGGCGTTCGAGTTCATACTCTTCGGCCGCGAGGACTTCGGTCCATCTGTCGGCCAGCAGGTCTTGATCAGCTTGAAGATGCTGCTGCTTTTTCTTTAGGCTATTTGCTGTGGCCATTAGCCTGCGTTTGAAACGCTCTTGTTCGACGGGATCCTCAGGCACGACGAATTCGTCGTCGTCGAGGCTTGCCTCGTCTCCGGAGGGAGGTATGTAATTGTCATCCTCGACCTCTTCGTCTGCCGCTCTCTCGTGAGGGCTTGCTTCTGCATCCTCCTGCGCTGAATCTTGCAGGAGGGGATTGTCTTCGGCACTTTCTGGGGTGTTGTTATCTCCTCTGCCGGAATCTCCATTCTTGCTTTGGCGGGATTTAGAGCGGCGCCGCTGACGTCGGCGCTTGGGCTGTTTCTTTAAGGAATCTGCCTCCGCTGCTTCTTCGCTGTCCCCATCTTTTGGGGTGTCCACCATGTATATGTCGTATGACGAGGTGGTCTTCCAGTGCCCTGTAGGCGCTGGTTCTTGATCATCTCCAGCATCGTCGTCCATACCGTCGATGTCTTCGGAGTCGTAGTCTAGCATGTCGGTTAGATCGTCGACAGTGGCTACAAAGTGGGTGGTGGGTGGGCTTTGAATTTCTTCGTCGTCCGCGTCCCAACCATCCTGGCCATAGTCCGGCCAGGGCTCTCCGGATAGCGAGAGATGCTTTAGCGAATTTAAGATGTCGCCCAAGGGTGAGTGCTGAAAGATGTCCGCAGCGGTGAACTCCATGATCGGCGCCCAATCGGATTCGATTGGCAGGGGCGTAGGAGGTTCGGAATCCGGCAAGGAGTCCGGCACCTCGGAGTCACGAGCTTTGCAAAGGACAAGGTCGGTATTCGGCTCCATCACCATAGAGATTGCAGCTCCCGAGGCGTTGTCCAGCCACCTGTCCTCGATCTGCGCGGTCGGCTCCAAACTAGGGGTCGGAGCGGACTCATGTGCGGCTTCCAGGGCACTGTCCGGCGGCAGAGCTAAATCATGCCCATCGTGACAGTGCGGCACGCTCGGCTGTGGCTCGAATCCATCGAAGATCAAGTCTCTGCGGACGTCGGCCGTGAAGTTTAAGCTTCCAAACCTGACCTGATGGCCAGGGGCGTAGCTTTCGATCTGCTCCAGATGGCCAAGCGAATTTGCCCGCAGTGCGAAGCCGCCGAACACAAAGATCTGTCCGGGGAGAAAAGTCTCACCCTGGACTGCGTTGTTATTGATTGAAGAAGCCATCAAGCCTATCGGTGACGACATAGAGGAACTCTCAATGAAAGCACCAATGTCGGTGTCAAAACCGGCGGATCTCGGGTAGGGGGTCCCGAACTGTGCGTCTAGGCGGATGGTAACATGAGACAAGGGACACGATGTTTTTACCCAGATTCGGGCCCTCTCGATGGAGGTAAAACCCTACTCCTGCTTGATTAATATTGATGATATGGGTAGTACAAGAGTAGATCTACCACGAGATCAAGGAGGCTAAACCCTAGAAGCTAGCCTATGGTATGATTGTTGTAATGGTTGTTCGTGCTACGGACTAAAACCCTCCGGTTTATATAGACACCAGAGAGGGCTAGGGTTACACAGAGTCGGTTACAATGGTAGGAGATCTACATATCCGTATCGCCAAGCTTGCCTTCCACGCCAAGGAAAGTCCCATCCGGACACGGGACGAAGTCTTCCATCTTGTATCTTCATAGTCTTGGAGTCCGGCCGATGATGATAGTCCGGCTATTCGGACACCCCCTAGTCCAGGACTCCCTCACCCCCTTTTGGTGCTCGACTCTGCAAAGCTACTATCGAGTGCCGAGGGTGATCCCTCATAACGCACTCCTGATGATAATTTTGTAGTGTAACTATTCGGTCATGGTCATCGAGGGTGATTTCCTCTTTCACCATTCCCGATACGGCTTTGTCGTTTAACACCTCAAGTGTGAACCTCGAGGGTGGTCCCTCTTACGTTCACCTTGATGATTACATCGAGTGGAATCCTCCGAGGGTGATTCCTCGGGTTTTCCCCTTGATCTCTGGACACACAGTTACCTGGACTTTACTTGAGACCTTGGCGAAAGTCGGGCGGGCCCGGAGAGCACCCGCAAGATAATGACGTGGCACGGCCGGGCATTCTGAGCCCTTGTCTTAAGTCCACGAGACGGGGCGACAGGGTCACTCTCGATCGTGAGTCTCTGCTCGTCTCCGCAAGCTAATAATACACTATGGTTTGGGTATTTGTTCTGAGTTGGCCTCTGGCCTTTACGCACTAACCACCACGCGAGAATAGATATGGGCCTCGACGTCGTGGTATCAGCCGAAGCTTTGTCAGACGTCCCGTTCAGCATTGTGGCCGGGCCGGATCATGCCATCCACTTCACGGGTGGTGCTGGTATCCCCTTGCACACAACGATCCGAAGTGCAACAGGCGATGGGCCCAGACCCTGGAGTGCATAGGACGTAGACCAGCGGGGACCTCTCTGCTGAGCCTAGGTTGGGCTGCGACGTGTTGATCTTCCGAGGGCAGGCATTGACCCCAGAAAGGTGTGTCCGGCCAGAGTGATCGAGCGTGTTGGGTAACGTGGTGCACCCCTGCAGGGAAGTTTTATATTCGAATACCGTGTCCACCGTAATGGACGTTCAGACTTATATCCTGATCTTATACAACTACAAATGGATACTTGAGATATGTGGCTCCGGGATTGCTTTCTCGTAGGGAGTCGAGGAAGGATCTCGGGGCATTAATGTTACAACATGCTTGTTAAATATTAAACTGCTATTCTTTACTCTTCTACATGCTGCAAGATGCTCGTAGCTGCGTGAAGATGCTAGTCTTTGATAGGCTAGGCCTTCCCCCTTTATTCTGGCATTCTGCAGTTCAATCCACAGATACAACCTTCCATTTGATACCAATGCATACTTAGTATAGATCTGATGCTTGCGAGTACTTTGGATGAGTACTCACGGTTGCTTTACTACCCGTTTTCCCCCTTCTTTCTTCTTTCCGGTTGATGCAACCAGATGGTGGATCCTTGGAGCCATATGCCACCGCCGATGGATGCTACTACGTGAAGACCGCCGACATCCAGGAGTAGTTAGGAGGTCCCAGGCAGGAGGCCTTGCCTCTTCGATCGTTGTTGCTTTTGTGCTAGCCTTCTTAAGGTATCCTTGTTTAACTTATGTCTGTACTCAGATATTGTTGCTTCCGCTGACTCTTGTGTATCGAGCTTGTATTCGAGCCCTCGAGGCCCCTGGCTTGTAATATGAAGCTTGTATTATTTTATTTGTGTCTAGAGTTGTGTTGTGATATCTTCCCATGAGTCCCTGATCTTGATCGTACACATTTGCGTGTATGATTAGTGTACGATTGAATCGGGGGCGTAACAAGTTGGTATCAGAGCCGACTGCCTGTAGGATCCCCCTTTCCAACTCCTTTACCGAAGTTGAGTCTAGTTTTTGAAAAACTGATTTACTAACATGGCTGTGTGGCTTACGGGCCCACGTCTCCAATTGGGTGGTATTATGATCTTTTATTCCTCGTCTATACTCTTGGAATCTGATCTCTCTTCCATTCGGGTTAAATGGTTTTGCAAACTATAACTCTAGGTTCTCGTAAATACTTCTCCCAGAGAGCCCCTTCATTCCAGATGATGGCCCGCTTCACCAGAAGATTCTGAAGATACTCTCCGATGCTTTCTCGAGACCCTTGTGTCCTTCGCCGTTGCAATCCCTACCACCGATAAATCCTTATGCGTAACTACCTACGTTGTCGTTCATACCTTCATCCCCAGTTGCTCTTGTTATTAAGATGTCCTGAAATACTCTTCCATGTTCCGAGGATCCTTTATGCTTACTGCCCCGCAGTCCTTGCCGCATGAATACCCCTTCGGATAATTACTCGCTCTTATCGAGTATCCATTCACCCCAGTTATTTTTATGCTTCATAAGATACTTGGTAATACAATCCGAGCTTTCGATGACCTCTGTCTCCTATTGCTCTAGAAAGTCTTACCTCCCTACACTCCGGTTAATTCCATATGCCTAGCAGTATCCATTGACGTCCTTTGTCATTATCATCTTGAGTCTTTCGATTTGATATGTCTGTGTCGCAATCATCAGTTGATCCTTATAGATTATCTTTCCGGCTCAGACGTCTTTCCGAACATGAGCTGGTTCTCGGCCAATCAGATTGCCATCGATTGTGCCCTAAGTCTATTCAACTAAACTATCCTTGGTCAGAGCGTTTGCTTCTGATCCCTTGATTTTGGAAATCGTAATTCCCTTTGCATTGGACTCTGAATTAGTTAGTTGGTTCTATAGTCCGATATCCTTGCATTCTTTCTTCTTCTGGCTGAGTAGCAATACTCACATCAAATCCCTCGTGTACCACCAGATCCTTTGTTGGGTCCTATCCGACAGCGTCCTTCATTTTCAGTAACCTTGTGAGCTTTTCCTCAGATACATAATATCTTGTATCCCCTGCTTTTGTCAACCATGCTCTGCTTCCGAGCTTGAGTTATTTATGCCTAAGTTCGTGGTATATGCTCCTAAGATGCCCTGATGGGTTGAACCTATGCCTGCCATAATCTGTATGAACCCAAAAACTTCCACGGGTCATACTCTACTGGTGTTATGCCAGATAAAATCTCAACACTATGGCTTCGTCTAAAACGATAAGTGAAGAAAGGTTATGCATTGGAGAAGTGGGAGTCGACCTTGAACTTTGTATTCATGCCCATGGAAACGATGTAGACCTTATCATGGAAACTTCTTATAATATTAATTATCCCCTTGTGATAAGTTCATCTTGTTTCTATGTTTGGTCCTTTGCAACAGAGGTTCCAACCATATTGTTCTACTTTGATCCTATTTCTCGGACAAGTTAAAGTACTTGTCTTCTGCAGATCATTTCACCATTCCAACCTCTACTTTGATATACCTTCGAGTGTTACCCTCTGGTATCTCGAGAATATCACGGAACTACATAACCTCTTATGAGTTCTTCATGAACTATTAATTCTCGTTGATTCCAAGTTTCTATGGGTTCTGAGTTGTTAGACACTCCAGAACGCCGATAACTGATTCGATGTCTACACTTTCCTTTCCATTATTTGTTTAAACTTTCTTGTAACGTAACATATATGAGCAGTGATAATTCGATGCTTGTGTAATTGCCAAGATGTACAACTCTGTCAGTAAGACCTTGTTACTGTTGTTGATAACATTCCGGTAGCCACCGATGGACGAGAACTTTGCCTATTGGTCCGCCTTGTCTTAACGAGCAGGAAAATGGTTCTCTTCGTCCCTCGCCCTTGGTACCAACATTGTTGCCAACATAACTGACAGGCTATCCTCTGACCTGCCTTGCTATCATGACCGTGCATATGTTAGCGCCCTTCCTTCCTTTAACCCACATGGTGGGCCCATAACCCACAGTTCCATAGGATGGAAACCTGGCTCTCCTGTACATCTCTGTCTTCCAAAATTGTTCCTCATGCTTGGCTTCATATGTAATTCACGAGCCACCTTCTTGTGATCTGTTCTGCTATCAGATGCAATACTTAATTTTGATGCACTGAACCCCTTTCACACTCTGTTTCAGACATCGGACGATTGTCCATCCGCTTGAAGCTTCTTGTTGCTCCTTCTTACCTTGCTCTCAATGACTTTCTTGGATTTCAACTCGAGAGATGCCTCTATGCCATGTTCACTCAGATAGCCCCCAGGTACCTATCTTGTGTTGAGCTTCCTCCTTCCCGAGTCTTTCTCCCTTACTCCACCTCTTAAATCTCGGGACGAGATTTCTTGTAGTGGAGGAGATTTGTAACACCCCGCGAATCATGGTACAGTAATCCCCTTCTAATGATGTCTTGTCATCATTGTTACTGTTGCTAATCTTCACTTGTTCCAAATCACCGATTCAAATTCAAATCCAATCTAAAGTCAAAAACTCTTATTTGTCAGACAGGAGATCTAAAATGTTCATCTTGTGGCAAATAGTCATTTGTTAATATTGGTGGTGAACCAACATTTTTGCAAGGTGTTTAAATGGCCTAAAGCAATTAAAGCAGTGGCTAAAACAATAGTTTAAATGGACTTTTACTTTATAAAAAGTTCAAACTATTTCAAAAGCCTCACAACCTTTTTGTGGCAGTGCTAACTATTGCAATGTAATTATGTGGCCAAGTCCCACATTTTACAAAATCCTTTTGGCAGCCCAAATATTTCCATGCTTTTTCTGTAAAAAGAAAAGAGCAAAAGTAAAAGTAAAAGAAAAACCCCCTGACCCCCTGGGCCTTAGTCATCTGGGCGGCCCAACCCAGCAGCCCACCTCCCTTGGTCGCCTCCCTCCTCTCTGTTCACCCGACCCAGCGACCGCGCTCGCCGGTCGCCACCGAACCGTGTTGCCGTCCCTGTCGGGGAAGGGATAAGGACGACGTCCCCTCGTCCCCTCGGGCTCCCCGCACCCACTCACTCCCCCTGGACGCCCCCTCTCCCCTCTCTCCCTCTGGCCTCGCCCCCTTCTCCAGATCCCCCTCTCCCCAACGCACTATCGCCGCCGCGTTGCTACGCCACCGCGGCCACCGTGCCCTCCTCGCCGCCTTGATGTGTCCACGAGCCCCACGACCGTCTTCTGCTTCGTCTGCACCAACGACCTCAAGGCGGGAGCCACCCAGCGCCGGATCCCCTTCGTCTTCCTCCTCGACGGCCACCACACGACCTCGCGGCTGATCTGCTTCACCGGACCTCCCCGAGCCCTCTGCCTAGACCCCACGCTCCCGCGGTGAGCTCCTGCGCCGAACGCACCATCCCCTGCCCTCTCTAGCCGCCTGTAGCCACTACACCGGCGAAGCCCGAACCACCGCCGCCTCGTTTGGTCGCCGGCGCGTCTTCGGTGACCTTTTGGTCAAGGGCTCGCGACCGTTGGCCTCGCCGCAACGCGTACGCTCTGCCCCGCCTCTCCGTTCACTCGCTAACGCACCACATCACCATCTCCGTCGAGCGCCCAAAGGCCACCGCCGCCCGTGCTCCACGCCGACGCCGTTTCCGGCCGCCCCGGGGCCGGCCACCACCGCGGTTAGCTGCGGCTCGCCGCTCCTGTTCGAACGGCGTCGGCCGCGTCCATTTTGGCCCCCCTGTAGACGAATCCCGACGAGGCCGGGCGCCCTCCGCCGCGTTTTCGTGCTCGCCGGCGTTCAGCCGCCGGCCCTCTGAGCTGGCACACCTGGGGCCACCCCCTAGGTCACTGCCAGTGGGGCCCCTGGCCCCTTGTTGACCAGTTGACCGGGTCAACTGTGCTGACTGGGCAGGCCCCAACCACTGACGTGCGGGCCCCACTGCTTAAATAAACTAATTAAAATGGTTTTATAATTAAAAGTAATTAGTTTGGCTAATTAGTCACTGACATGTGGGGCCCAACTGCTAATTAACACCCTGTTATTTTAAAATAACCCACTGTTAGCCCTCTATCTATGACATGTGGGACCAACTGGTCAGTTTGACTTGGTCAGCGAGTCTGTTGACTGCTAACGCCATCGGCATGTCATGCTGACATCATTTTATCTTTTCTCTTAATTTAAATAAATCTAGGAAATGGTTTAATCTTTGAAAATTCATAGAAAATAAACCGCAAGTCGGATGAAAATGTTTTCTATATGAAAGTTGCTCAGAAAAATCCAACGAATCCGATTTCGTGGTACGTTCATCTATCACATGCCCCTAGCATGCTGAACATGGAACGTTCCCCCTCCGGTCATCTGTCTGACACAGGTCCGGAACCGGGAGTACATTCCCGGTTGAATTCCCCCTTCACCTACATCGTGTAGCCTTACGTTAGGTCACACCCGGCACAGCTTATTGCCATGTTATGCATTGTGATGCTTTGTTTGCTTTATATTTACTGTTTCTTCCCCCTCTTCTCGCTGGTAGACCCCGAGACTGATGTTGCCCCTGTGATCGACTATGTCGACGACGACCCTCCTTCTTGTCTGAGCAACCAGGCAAGCCCCCCCCTTTGATCATCCTGACATCGCCCATTCTATACTCTCATGCTTGCATTAGATTTTGCTACTGTTATTGTTTGCTCCTATTCTGATGCATAGCCTGCTTTTGTACCTGCTATTGTTACCTACCTGCTTATCCTAAACTGCTTAGTATAGGTTAGCTAGTGATCCATCAGCGACCCCCCACTTGTCCTTGTTGCCCCTGCTTCATCATCGACGCCTCGATCGACGTGATCGACGACCAGAGCCCGACACCTCACATCACATCACGCCCCCTTTTGTTGCTCGACTCTGCAAAGCTACTATCGAGTGCCGAGGGTGATCCCTCATAACGCACTCCTGATGATAATTCTGTAGTGTAACTATTCGGTCGTGGTCATCGAGGGTGATTTCCTCTTTCACCATTCCCGATACAGCTTTGTCGTTTAACACCTCAAGTGTGAACCTTGAGGGTGGTCCCTCTTACGTTCACCTTGATGATTACATCGAGTGGAATCCTCCGGGGGTGATTCCTTGGATTTTCCCCTTGATGTCTGGACACACAGTTACCTGGACTTTACTTGAGACCTTGGTGAAAGTCGGGCGGGCCCGGAGAGCACCCGCAAGATAATGACGTGGCACGGCCGGTCATTCTGAGCCCTTGTCATAAGTCCACGAGACGGGGCGACAGGGTCACTTTCGATCGTGAGTCTCTGCTCGTCTCCACAAGCTAATAATACACTATGGTTTGGGTGATTGTTCTGAGTTAGCCTCTGGCCTTTACGCACTTACCACCACGCGAGAATAGATATGGGCCTCGACGTCGTGGTATCAGCCGAAGCTTTGTCAGACGTCCCGTTCAGCATTGTGGCCGGGCCGGATCGTGCCATCCACTTCACGGGTGGTGCTGGTATCCCCTTGCACACAACGATCTGAAGTGCAACGGGCGATGGGCCCAGACCCTGGAGTGCATAGGATGTAGACCGGCAGGGACCTCTCTGCTGAGCCTAGGTCCGGCTGCGACGTGTTGATCTTCCGAGGGCGGGCATTGACCCCAGAAAGGTGTGTCCGGCCAGAGTGATCGAGCGTGTTGGGTAACGTGGTGCACCCCTGCAGGGAAGTTTTATATTCGAATACCGTGTCCACGGTAATGGACGTTCAGACTTATATCCTGATCTTATACAACTACAAATGGATACTTGAGATATGTGGCTCCGGGATTGCTTTCTCGCAGGGAGTCGATGAAGGATCTCGGGGCATTAATGTTACAACATGCTTGTTAAATATTAAACTGCTATTCTTTACTCTTCTACATGCTGCAAGATGCTCGTAGCTGCGTGAAGATGCTAGTCTTCGATAGGCTAGGCCTTCCCCCTTTATTCTGGCATTCTGAAGTTCAGTCCACAGATACAGCCTTCCATTTGATACCAATGCATACTTAGTATAGATCTGATGCTTGCGAGTACTTTGGATGAGTACTCACGGTTACTTTGCTACCCCTTTCCCCCCTTCTTTCTTCTTTCCGGTTGATGCCACCAGATGGTGGATCCTTGGAGCCAGATGCCACCACCGATGGATGCTACTACATGAAGACCGCCAACGTCCAGGAGTAGTTAGGAGGTCCCAGGCAGGAGGCCTTGCCTCTTCGATCGTTGTTGCTTTTGTGCTAGCCTTCTTAAGGCATCCTTGTTTAACTTATGTCTGTACTCAGATATTGTTGCTTCCGCTGACTCTTGTGTATCGAGCTTGTATTCGAGCCCTTGAGGCCCCTGGCTTGTAATATGAAGCTTGTATTATTTTATTTGTGTCTAGAGTTGTGTTGTGATATCTTCCCGTGAGTCCCTGATCTTGATCATACACATTTGTGTGTATGATTAGTGTACGATTGAATCGGGGGCGTCACAACACCCCTCAAAAAAATGGTGTAGTGGAGAGGAAGAACCGGACGTGATGGATGCGGCAAGGACTTTGATGGCAGAGTTCAAGTCTTCCTACAACTTTTGGGCCGAAGCCATCAACACCGTTTGTCATGCGTCCAATCGGCTATATCTCCGCAAGGGCTTGAACAAGACTCCATATGAGATACTTACCGGTTGTCGGCGTTCTGGATATGGGGGTATCCAGACTTGCCTGCCTGCGGCCCACCATGTGGCTCCATCGAGGGCCTGGTACGACCCAGCTTCAACATCAACAACTCAATACCCTCGTGAGGGGCCAAGCCTCGTGAGGCGGACGTCGCCAAGACCCCCGAGGGGATCGGCCTCTTCAGGCTGACTCTTGAGGGGCGGAGAGTTCTATGCAAGGTGCACCTCACGAGGCTCAGCTGACGTGAGCCATGACGACCAAGGCCAGGCGTGCGCCAGCTGGCACAGAGCGCTAGTTTCCTCTTTGATGCAAGGGTGGCAAGCCACAGGCGCGGAGTCCCGAGGAATCAGCCAAAGGTTTCCATTCTGGTGCAATAAGACCAAGACCGCCAGGACAGCAGGACGGAGGTTATCACCGAGCCCACCACAGCGTCACGGCCAGGGGCTTTTCATAGGCGAAGACCACTTTAGTCAGGATAAGCTGTACTACTTGTCCCCTTTCAAATCCGGCCGTTGTGGGATCCCTTCCTACCAACATTTGGGAAGAGGACCAAGGCCGCTATAAATAGGACTTAGCCACCACCATAGAGAGGGATCCAATTTTAGGGCAACGGGAAGAGATCCACTCTCACCCGACCACCTCACCAGCTCTATTGAGCTCAAGAACACCTCACCTCCTGAGGCCTGTTCATCCACTGTACCAGTTCATTCTCAGCCCTTCGAGGCAATCCACCAAAACGTTGGAGTAGGGTATTACACCGCAAGGTAACCCGAACCAGGATAAATTGATGTGTCTCTTTGTCTCTTCAAGCTCGTCGCGCTAGGCTTAGGAGGACCGCAATAGGCGGGTTGGGTAGGTTGAGATCTCCGCACGCACCCCAGAGTTCAAACCATTCAAGGGTTTGCGGGACCGGTAATCCAACATCTGCCGCGCCAGGTAGGGGTGCGTCGGATCTTCTCTTTCGACGATCGATCCACCGCCACTCTGACACCTCCACGGCTGACGCAAGCCGAGCTCGCGCCGAGCACCGGGCCGCTATCGCCGCTCGCTTTGCTCAGACGGCTTCGAGCATGATGGTTATGCTCGTCGTGCTCCGTCTCCGGTGGCCAATGCCGCCACGGGCCCTGCCGGCCATGGGCAGCAAGCTTCTTCGCTGCACCCTTCGGTGCGCCGTGACGGGCGCACCGCCACTCCATCACTGACCCCGGCAGCTTCATCCTTCCACGCGCGTCATAGCCCGGCGAACGCGCATGCTGCTCTGCTCATGGCGCGAGAGCTCCTTCACTACCGCCTGATCGACGACTTCTACAAGGAATGGCTCGAGCGGATCGCTGAGCTCGTCAGCGCGGCTGGGGGCTCCGCTGCACCAGCCCGCTCACTGCCTCAGCAGCCGCCTGCCGCGGGCGACATGGCTCATGGGGCTCCTCCACCACCTCTGGCCCAGGGTGTGTCGAGCCAAGGCGTGTGGCACCACGGCGCGACCCGCCGCGCCAGGCGCCTTCACGAGAAGAAGTGAGCTGCCAGGTGGTGCAGCAGCCTCAAGGCGAAGCGCGCGTGCTTCCTGCACCCCCATGCCAGGCGCGCGTGCTGCCACATGAGTGGCGGCGGGCGTGCACCAGGACCGAGTTCCACCTCCTCGTCGGGCCCCCGTGGCCACAACAGGATGTCGCGCATTCACCTCGGAGCTTTTCAAGGTCATCTGGCCGAGCAAGTTCAAACCTGACCTGCCCCCACGCTACGACGACACTGCCGACCCCGCCGAGTTCCTGCAGCACTACGAGTTGTGCATCGAGGCGGCCAACGGCGACAAGAAGATCATCGCGAACTGGTTCCTCATGGCCCTCAAGGACGGCGCGCATTCTTGGCTCCTAAATCTCCTCGTGGGATCGGTCTCTTCCTGGGAGGAGATGCGCGACTGCTTCATAGCCAACTTCCAGGGCACTCGCGACCGTTCGCCAGCCGCAGGTGACCTGCGTCGCATCAAGCAGCAGCCAAGAGAGACCCTGCAGAAGTACATTCAGCACTTCAACAACGTTCACCTCAAGATCCCCAAGGTGTCGGACGAGGCCATAATTTCAGCATTCACTGATGGCGTCCGTGATGTCAAGATGAAGGAGGAGCTTGCCATCCATGAGGACCTCTACACGACCTTGGAGATGTTCAATATGGCGAACAAGTGTGCAAGGGCTAAGGAGGGGCGCCTCTCCCTCCTTGAGCTCCCCGATGCTGACCCCGAAGACAAGAAGGCCAAGGCCAAGGACGTAAAGCGCAAAGGGCCGGCCGTGCTCGCGGCCAAGCCAGAGATGAAGCGCGGTTGCGACCACCCCGAGTTGTCCAAAAGAAACCGACCGTTCTACGTCTTCCACAACGTCCACAGCCACAACACCAATGACTGCCAGGAGCTCAGGGCCCACCGCGACGGGCGCCTCAGTCGACGACCCGAGCGCAACGATCGAGGCTATGACCGTGGAGTGGCCGAGGTGGAGGACGCTGGGATGGACGCAACCATCATTAGGAGTGGCGCGACCATCCTCGGGAGGACCGTTGGCAGGGCCAACCTCGTGAGGGCGCCTGCAGGGAGCAGCCTCATGAGGAGCTCCCTCAGGGCAATGCCGATCTTCCTCCACTGCCTCCACCACCGAGAAGGAACGAAGATCATCACCCGGACGAGGGGGCTAGGGGTTGATACATCTCCAACGTATCTATAATTTTGATTGTTCCATGCTATTATATTACCCCTTTAGGATGTTTATGGGCTTTATTTTACACATTTATATAATTTTTGGGACTAACCTACTAACCGGAGGCCCAGCCCGTATTGCTGTTTTTTGGCCTATTTCAGTATTTCGAAGAAAAGGAATATCAAACGGAGTCCAAACGGAATGAAACCTTCGGGAGCGTGATTTTTGGAACGAACGTGATCCAGAGGACTTGGAGTGCCAGTCAAGAAGCAGCCGAGGCGGCCACGAGAGGGTAGGGCGCGCCCCCTGTCTCATGGGCCCCTCGGGGGCCACCGACATACTTCTTCCTCCTATATAATCCTACGTACCCCAAAAACATCCATGGAGCCAACGAAACACAATTTCCACCGCCGTAACCTTCTGTATCCACGAGATCCCATCTTGGAGCCTTCGCCGGCGCTCCGCCGGAGGGGGAATCGACCACGGAGGGCTTCTACATCAACACCATAGCCCCTCCGATGAGTTGTGAGTAGTTTACCACAGACCTTCGGGTCCATAGTTATTAGCTAGATGGCTTCTTCTCTCTTTTTGGATCTCAATATAATGTTCTCCCCCTCTCTTGTGGAGATCTATTCGATGTAAACTCTTTTTGCGGTGTGTTTGTCGAGATCCGATGAATTTTGGGTTTATGATCAAGTTTATCTATGATAAATATTTGAATCTCCTCTGAATTCTTTTATGTATGATTGAGTTATCTTTGCAAGTCTCTTCGAATTATCAGTTTGGTTTGGCCTACTAGATTGATCTTTCTTGCCACGGGAGAAGTGCTTAGCTTTGGGTTCAATCTTGCGGTGTCCTTACCCAGTGACAGAAAGGGTTGCAAGGCACGTATTGTATTGTTGCCATCGAGGATAAAAAGATGGGGTTTATATCATATTGCATGAGTTTATCCCTCTACATCATGTCATCTTGTTTAATGCGTTACTCTGTTCTTTATGAACTTAATACTCTAGATGCAGGCATGAGTCGGTCGATGTGTGGAGTAATAGTAGTAGATGCAGGCAGGACTCGGTCTACTTGTCACGGGCGTGATGCCTATATACATGATCATGCCTAGATAATCTCATAATTATTCACTTTTCTATCAATTGCTCGACAGTAATTTGTTCACCCGCCATAATAATTATGCTATCTTGAGAGAAGCCACTAGTGAAACCTATGCCCCCCTGGGTCTATCTCTTATCATATTTGCTTCCAATCTACTTTTATTTGCATCTTTACTTTTTGCATCTATATTATAAAATACCAAAAATATATTTATCTTATCATACTATCTCTATTAGATCTCACTTTCGCAAGTGGCCGTGAAGGGATTGACAACCCCTTTATTGCGTTGGTTGCGAGTTCTTTGTTTGTTTGTGTAGTGCGTGGGACTTTTGAGGAGCCTCCTACTGGATTGATACATTGGTTCTCAAAAACTGAGGGAAATACTTATGCTACTATTGCTGCATCACCCTTTCATCTTCAAGGAAAACCAACGCAAGCTCAAGACGTAGCAAGAAGGATTTCTGGCGTCGTTGCCGGGGAGGTCTTCGCTCAAGTCAAGACATACCAAGTACCCATCACAAACCCATCTCCCTCGCATTTACATTTTTTGCCATTTGCCTCTCGTTTTCCTCTCCCCCGCTTCACCCTTGCCATTTTATTCGCCCTCTCTTTCCCAATCTCCTCCTCTCTCTTTTTGCTTGCCCTTTTTCTGTTTGCTTGTGTGTTGGATTACTTGTTGCCATGGCGCAAGATAATACCAAATTGTGTGATTTCTCGAATACCAATAATAATGATTTCCTTAGTACTCCGATTGCTCCTCTTAATGATGTTGAGTCTTGTGAAATCAATACTGCTTTGCTGAATCTTGTTATGAAAGATCAATTCGCCGGCCTTCCTAGTGAAGATGCCTCTACTCATCTAAACAACTTTGTTGATTTCTATGATATGCAAAAGAAGAAAGATACAGATAACAATATTGTTAAATTGAAGTTATTTCCGTTTTCACTTAGAGATCGTGCTAAAGTTTGGTTTTCGTCTTTGCCTGAAAATAGTATTGATTCTTGGAACAAGTGCAAAGATGCTTTTATCTCTAAGTATTTTCCTCCGGCTAAGATCATCACTCTTAGGAATGATATTATGAATTTTAAACAACTTGATCATGAGCATGTTGCCCAATCTTGGGAGAGAATGAAATTGATGATTCGCAATTGCCCTACTCATGGTTTGAATTTATGGATGATCATACAAAGAATTTATGCCGGTTTGAACGTTGCTTCTAGAAATCTCTTAGATTCGGCCGCGGGAGGCACGTTTATGGAAATCACGTTAGGAGATGCTACAAAACTTCTTGATAATATTATGGCTAATTATTCTCAATGGCACAGCAAAAGATCTTCTAGTAAAAAAGTGCATGCTATAGAAGAAATCAATGTTTTGAGTGGAAAGATGGATGAACTTATGAAATTGTTTGCTACTAAGAATACTCCTCTTGATCCCAATGATATGCCTTTGTCTACTTTGATTGGGAATAATAATGAATCTATGGATGTGAATTTTGTTGGTAGGAATAGTTTTGGAAACAATGCTTATAGAGGAAACTTTAATGCTAGATCGTTCCCTAGTAATTCCTCTAATAATTATGGAAATTCCTACAATAATTCTTATGGTAATTTTAATAAGATATGCTCTGATTTTGAGAATAGCATGAAAGAATTTATGATCTCTCAAAAGAATTTTAATGCTTTGCTTGAAGAAAAATTGCTCAAAGTTGATGATTTGGCTAGGAACATTGATAGACTTTTGCTTGATGTTGATTCTCTTAAACTTAGATCTTCTGCTCCTAAGCATGATATCAATGAGTCTCTCAAAGCAATGATAATTTCCATTGACGAGTGCAAGGAAAGAACCACTAGATTGCGTGCTAAGAAAGATAGCTTTATAAAGGCGTGTTCTTCTAGTTTCCATGAAAATAATGATGAAGATCTTAAAGTTATTTATGTGTCCCCTATTAGATATTTGTTTTGCAATATGAATCTTGATAATTATGGGACTGATGATGAGTCAACTTTACCTAGAAGGCGTCCCAAGAATTCGGAGTTTGTATATCTTGATGCTAAATTTGGTAAAAGTGGGATTGGAGAGGTCATGACTTTAAATAGTATTGAACCCACTATCTCGGATTTCAAGGAATTTGATTATGATAATTGTTCTTTAGAAGGTTGTATTTCCTTGTTGCAATCCGTTGTTAATTCTCCTCATGCTTATAGTCAAAACAAAGCTTTTACCAAACATATCGTTGATGCCTTGATGCAATCTTATGATGAAAAACTTAATTTGGAAGTTTCCATACCTAGAAAACTTAATGATGAGTGGGAACCTACTATAAAGATTAGAATTAAAGATCATGAGTGTTTTCCTTTGTGTGATTTGGGTGCTAGTGTTTCCACGATTCCGAAAATTTTATGTGATATTCTAGGTTTCCATGATCTTGATGATTGCTCTTTAAATTTGCACCTTGCGGATTCCATCATTAAAAAGCCAATGGTAAGGATCAATGATGTTCTCATTATTGCAAATAGAAATTTGGTGCCTGTAGATTTTATCGTTCTTGATATAGATTGCAATCTTTCTTGCCCTATTATTCTTGGTAGACCTTTCCTTAGAACGATTGGTGCGATTATTGATATGAAGGAAGGGAATATTAGATTACAATTTCCATTAAAGAAAGGCATGGAGCACTTTCCAAGAAAGAAATTCAAATTACCTTATGAATCTATAATGCAAGCTATTTATGAATTTAGTGCCAAAGATGGCACTACTTAGATCTATCTTCGCTTTTCTGCCTAACTAGGGGCGTTAAACGATAGCGCTAGTTGGGAGGCAACCCAATTTTCTTTGTGTTTTTTGTTTTTGTTCCTATTTAGTAATAAATCTTGCATCTACCTTCTGTTTAGATGTGTTTTTATCTTTTAATTAGTGTTTGTGCCAAGTAGAACCTATAGGATAACCTATGATGATAGTTGATTTGATTCTGCTGAAAAACAAAAACTTTGCACGCACAAATTTAGTTTTTTTAAATCACATAAATGTGATTTTGCGTTGATTCTTTCTTATGCTGATCAATAGAAAAAAATTCCAGGACTTCCTATTTTGGTAGGATTTTTAAAGTTCCATAAGTTTGCATTAGTTACAGATTTCTACAGACTGTTCTGTTTTTGACAGATTCTGTTTTTCGTGTGTTGTTTGCTTATTTCGATGCATCTATGGCTAGTAAAATAGTTTATAAACCATAGGGAAGTTGTAATACAGTAGGTTTAACACCAAAATAAATAAAGAATGAGTTCATTACAGTACCTTATGTGGTGGTTCTGTTTCCTTTCACTAACGGAGCTTATAAGATTTCCTGTTGAGTTTTGTGTTGTGAAGTTTTGAAGTTTCGGGTAGAGCTTTTATGCACTATGGAATAAGGAGTGGCAAGAGCCTAAGCTTGGGGATGCCCAAGGCACCCCAAGATATTCAAGGATAGCCAAGAGCCTAAGCTTGGGGATGCCCGGGAAGGCATCCCCTCTTTCGTCTTCGTTCATTGGTAGCTTTACTTGGAGCTATATTTTTATTCGCCACATGATATGTGTTTTGCTTGGAGCATCCTGTATTATATTACCTTTTGCTTTTTAGTTGATGACAATCATCCTTGCTATACACACCTTTTGGGAGAAGCCCACTTGATTAGAATTTGCTAGAATACTCTATGTGCTTCACTTATATCTTTTGAGCTTGATAGTTTTTGCTCTAGTGCTTCACTTATATCTTTTAGAGCACGGCATTGGATTAATTTTGAAGAAATTGCTAGTCTCTCATGCTTCACTTATATTATTTTTAGAGTCTTTTAGAACAGCATGGTATTTGCTATGGTTACAAATTTGGTCCTAGAATGATGAGCATCCAAGTTGGGTATAATAAAAGGTAACATAGAAAGTGAATTGGATGCTACGATCAATTTGATGCTTGATAATTGTTTTGAGATATGGAGGTAGTGATATTAAAGTCATGCTAGTTGGGGTGATTATGAAAAATACTTGTGTTGAGGTTTGTGATTCCCGTAGCATGCACGTATGGTGAACCGCTTTGTGATGAAGTTGGAGCACAATTTTATTTATTGATTGTCTTCCTTATGAGTGGCGGTCGGGGACGAGCGATGGTCTTTTCCTACCAATCTATCCCCCTAGGAGCATGCACGTAGTACTTTGTTTTTGATGACTTCTAGATTTTTTGCAATAAGTACATGAGTTCTTTTGACTAATGTTGAGTCCATGGATTATACGCACACTCACCCTTCCACCATTGCTAGCCTCTCTTGTGCCGTGCAATTTTCGCCGGTACCATACACCCACCATTACCTTCCTCAAAACAGCCACCATACCTACCTATTATGGCATTTCCATAGCCATTCCAAGATATATTTGTTGGGGAACGTTGCAGAAAATTAAAATTTTCCTACGGTTTCACCAAGATCCATCTATGAGTTCATCTAAGCAACAAGTCATGGGAGAGAGTTTGCATCTACATACCACTTGTAGATCGCGTGCGGAAGCTTGCAAGGTGATGATGGAGTCGTACTCGACGTGATTCAGATCAGCGATGTCCAAGTGCTGAACGGACAGCACCTCCGCGTTCAACACACGTACGGGACGGGAGACGTCTCCTCCTTCTTGATCCAGCAAGGGGGAAGGAGAGGTTGAGGAAGCTCGCTCCAACGGCAGCACGATGGCGTGGTGGTGTTGGTGCAGCAGTACTCCGACAGGGCTTTGCCAAGCGCTTACGGAGGAGGAGAGGTGTTGGGGAGGGGAGGGGCTGCGCCTTGGAGATGGGTACAGCAGCCCTCCCCCCACCCTATTTATAGGGGAAGGGGCAAGGGGTGCCGACCCCTCTAGATGGGATCTAGAGGGGGGGCGGCGGCCAGGGAGGGGAGGCTTGCCCCCCAAGCAAGGGGGGCGCCCCCCTCAGGGTTTCCCCACCAACCCTAGGCGCATGGGCCCAAGGTGGGGGGCGCGCCCAGCCCTCCAGGGGCTGGCTCCTTCCCCTTTGCGGCCCTTGTGGCCCTCCGGGAGGGGTGGCCCCTCCCGGTGGACCCCCGGAACCCCTCCGGTGGCCCCGGTACAATACCGATAACCCCCGGAAACTTTCCGGTGTCCGTATGACAACTTCCCATATATAAAACTTCACCTCCGGACCATTCCGGAACTCCTTGTGACATCCGGGATCTCATCCGGGACTCCGAACAACATTCGGTAGTCACATGCTAGTCTTCCTAATAACCCTAGCGTCACCGAACCTTAAGTGTGTAGACCCTACGAGTTCGGGAGACACGCAGACATAACCCGAGATGACTCTCGGGCAATAACCAACAGCGGGATCTGGATACCCATGTTGGCTCCCACATGCTCCTCGATGATTTCATCGGTTGAACCACGATGTCGAGGATTCGATCAAAACCCTGTATACAATTCCCTTTGTCAATCGGTACGTTACTTGCCCGAGACTCGATCATCGGTATCCCAATACCTTGTTCAGTCTCGTTACCGGTAAGTCACTTTACTCGTACCGTAATGCATGATCCCGTGGCCAACATCTTGGTCACCTTGAGCTCATTATGATGATGCATTACCGAGTGGGCCCAGAGATACCTCTCCGTCATACGGAGTGACAAATCCCAGTCTCGATCCGTGTCAACCCAACAGATACTTTCGGAGATACCTGTAATGCACCTTTATAGTCACCCAGTTACGTTGTGACGTTTGATACACCCAAGGCACTCCTACGTTATCCGGGAGTTACACGATCTCATGGTCGAAGGAAGAGATACTTGACATTGGTAAAGCTCTAGCAAACGAACTACACGATCTTTGTGCTATGCTTAGGATTGGGTCTTGTCCATCACATCATTCTCCTAATGATGTGATCCCGTTATCAATGACATCCAATGTCCATAGTCAGGAAACCATGACTATCTGTTGATCACAACGAGCTAGTCAACTAGAGGCTCACTAGGGACATATTGTGGTCTATGTATTCACACGTGTATTACGATTTCCGGATAATACAGTTATAGCATGAATAAAAGACAATTATCATGAACAATGAAATATAATAATACTTTTATTATTGCCTCTAGGGCATATTTCCAATAGTCTCCCACTTGCACTAGAGTCACCAATCTAGTTACATTGTGATGAATCGAACACCCATAGAGTTCTGGTGTTGATCATGTTTTGCCCGCGAGAGAGGTTTAGTCAACGGATCTGCGACATTCAGATCCGTGTGCACTTTGCAAATCTCTATGTCTCCATCTTGAACATTTTCACGGATGGAGTTGAAACGACGCTTGATGTGCCTGGTCTTCTTGTGAAACCTAGGCTCCTTGGCAAGGGCAATAGCTCCAGTGTTGTCACAGAAGAGTTTGATCGGCCCCGACGCATTGGGTATGACTCCTAGGTCGGTGATGAACTCCTTCACCCAAATCGCTTCATGCGCTGCCTCCGAGGCTGCCATGTACTCCGCTTCACACGTAGATCCCGCCACGACGCTCTGCTTGCAGCTGCACCAGCTTACTGCTCCACCATTCAACATATACACGTATCCGGTTTGAGACTTAGAGTCATCCAGATCTGAGTCGAAGCTAGCGTCGACGTAACCCTTTACGACGAGCTCTTCGTCTCCTCCATAAACGAGAAACATGTCCTTTGTCCTTTTCAGGTACTTCAGGATATTCTTGACCGCTGTCCAGTGTTCCTTGCCGGGATTACTTTGGTATCTTGCTACCAAACTTACGGCAAGGTTTACATCGGGTCTGGTACACAGCATGGCATAATAATAGATCCTATGGCTGAAGCATAGGGGATGACACTCATCTCTTCTTTATCTTTTGCCGTGGTTGGTGACTGAGCTGAGCTCAATCTCACACCTTGTAACATAGGCAAGAACCCTTTCTTGGACTGATCCATTTTGAACCTCTTCAAAATCTTATCAAGGTATGTGCTTTGTGAAAGACCTATGAGGCGTCTCGACCTATCTCTATAGATCTTGATGCCTAATATATAAGCAGCTTCTCCAAGGTCCTTCATTGAAAAACACTTATTCAAGTAGGCCTTAATGTTGTCCAGAAGTTTTGTATCATTTCCCATCAAGAGTATGTCATCTACATATAATAGGAGAAATGCTACAGAGCTCCCACTCACTTTCTTGTAAACGCAGGCTTCTCCATAAGTCTGCATAAACCCAAACGCTTTGATCATCTCATCAAAGCGAATGTTCCAACTCCAAGATGCTTGCACTAGCCCATAAATGGATCGCTGGAGCTTGCATACTTTGTTAGCATTCTTAGGATCGACAAAACCTTCCGGCTGCATCATATACAGTTCTTCCTTAAGATGTCCGTTAAGGAATGCCGTTTTGACGTCCATCTGCCATATCTCATAATCATAGTATGCGGCAATTGCTAACATGATTCAGACGGACTTCAGCTTCGCGACGGGAGAGAATGTCTCATCGTAGTCAACCCCTTGAACTTGCCGATAACCCTTAGCGACAAGTCGAGCTTTATAGATGGTAACATTACCATCCGCGTCCGTCTTCTTCTTAAAGATCCATTTGTTTTCTATCGCTCGCCGATCATCGGGCAAGTCTGTCAAAGTCCATACTTTGTTTTCATACATGGATTCTATCTCGGATTTCATGGCTTCAAGCCATTTGTTGGAATCTGAGCCCGCCATCGCTTCTTCATAGTTCGAAGGTTCACCGTTGTCTAACAACATGATTTCCAGGACAGGGTTGCCGTATCACTCTGGTGCGGAACGTGTCCTTGTGGACCTACGAAGTTCAGTAGCAACTTGATCCAAAGTACCTTGATCATCATCATTGGTTTCCTCTTCAGTTGGTGTGGGCATCACAGGAACATTTTCCTGAGCTGCACCACTTTCCCGTTCGAGAGGTAGTACTTCATCGAGTTCTACTTTCCTCCCACTTACCTCTTTCGAGAGAAACTCTTTTTCCAGAAAGCATCCGTTCTTGGCAACAAAGATTTTGCCTTCGGATCTTAAGTAGAAGGTATACCCGACAGTTTCCTTAGGGTATCCTATGAATACACATTTTTCCGACTTGGGTTCGAGCTTTTCAGGTTGAAGTTTCTTGACATAAGCATCGCATCCCCAAACTTTTAGAAACGACAGCTTAGGTTTCTTCCCAAACCATAATTCATACGGTGTCGTCTCAACGGATTTAGACGGTGCCCTATTTAAAGTGAATGTAGCTGTCTCTAGAGCGTATCCCCAAAATGATAGCGGTAAATCGGTAAGAGACATCATAGACCGCACCATATCCAATAGAGTGCGATTACGACGTTCGGACACACTGTTTCGCTGAGGTGTTCCAGGCGGCGTGAGTTGTGAAACGATTCCACATTTCCTTAAGTGTGTACCAAATTCGTGACTTAAGTATTCTCCTCCACAATCTGATCATAGGAACTTTATCTTTCGGTCACGTTGATTCTCCACCTCATTCTGAAATTCCTTGAACTTTTCAAAGGTCTCAGACTTGTGTTTCATTAAGTAGACATACCCATATCTACTTAAGTCATCAGTGAGAGTGAGAACATAACGATATCCTCCGCGAGCCTCAACACTCATTGGACCGCACACATCAGTATGTATGATTTCCAACAAGTTGGTTGCTCGCTCCATTGTTCCGGAGAATGGAGTCTTGGTCATTTTGCCCATGAGGCATGGTTCGCATGTGTCAAACGATTCATAATCAAGAGACTCTAAAAGTCCATGGAGCTTCTTCATGCGCTTGACACCAATGTGACCAAGGCGGCAGTGCCACAAGTATGTGGGACTATCGTTATCAACTTTACATCTTTTGGCATCCACACTATGAACATGTGTAATATTACGCTCGAGATTCATTAAGAATAAACCATTGACCATCGGAGCATGACCATAAAACATATCTCTCATATAAATCGAACAACCATTATTCTCAGACTTAAATGAGTAGTCATCTCGTATTAAACGAGATCCAGATACAATGTTCATGCTCAAACTTGGCACTAAATAACAATTATTAAGGTTCAAAACTAATCTCGTGGGTAAATGTAGAGGCAGCGTGCCGACGGCGATCACATCGACTCTGGAACCATTCCCGACGCGCATCGTCACCTCGTCCTTTGCCAGTCTCCGTTTATTCCGCAGCTCCTGCTGTGAGTTACAAATATGAGCAACGGCACCGGTATCAAATACCCAGGAGTTACTACGAGTACTGGTAAGGTACACATCAATTACATGTATATCAAATATACCTTTGGTGTTGCCGGCCTTCTTATCCGCTAAGTATTTGGGGCAGTTCCGCTTCCAGTGACCCTTCCCCTTGCAATAAAAGCACTCAGTCTCAGGCTTGGGTCCATTCTTTGACTTCTTCCCGGTAACTGGCTTACCAGGCGTGACAACATCTTTGCCGTCCTTCTTGAAGTTCTTCTTACCCTTGCCCTTCTTGAACTTAGTGGTCTTATTGACCATCAACACTTGATGTTCTTTCTTGATTTCAGCCTCTGCTGACTTCAGCATCGAGAACACTTCAGGAATGGTCTTCACCATCCCCTGCATGTTGTAGTTCATCACAAAGCTCTTGTAGCTTGGTGGAGCGACTGGAAGATTCTGTCAATGACCGCCTCATCTGGGAGGTTAATGTTCAGCTAGGTCATACGGTTGTGCAACCCAGACATCTTCAGGATGTGCTCACTGACAGAACTGTTTTCCTCCATCTTACAACTGTAGAACTTGTCGGAGACATCATATCTCTCGACCCGGGCATGAGCTTGGAAAACAAGTTTCATCTCTTCGAACATCTCATATGCTCCGTGATGCTCAAAACGCTTTTGGAGCCCCGGTTCTAAGCTGTAAAGCATGCCGCACTGAACGAGGGAGTAATCATCAGCACGAGTCTGCCAAACGTTCAAATCGTCTTGCAGTGCTGGGAGAGCAGGTGGGTCACCTAACGGTGCTTCTAGGACATATTGTTTCTTGGTAGCTATGAGGATGATCCTCAGGTTCCGGACCCAGTCCGTATAGTTGCTGCCATCATCTTTCAGCTTGGTTTTCTCTAGGAATGCGTTGAAGTTCATGTTGACATTAGCGTTGGCCATTTGATCTACAAGACATATTTGCAAAGGTTTTAGACTAAGTTCATGATAATAAAGTTCTAATCAAATTATGAACTCCCACTTAGATTAGACATCCCTCTAGTCATCTAAGTGTTACACGATCCAAGTCGACTAGCCCGTGTCCGATCATCACGTGAGACGGACTAGTCATCGTTGGTGAACATCTTCATGTTGATCATATCTTCCATACGACTCGTGTTCGACCTTTCGGTCTCCGTGTTCCGAGGCCATGTCTGTACATGCTAGGCTCGTCAAGTTAACCCTAAGTGTTTTCGCTGTGTAAAACTGTCTTACACCCGTTGTATGTGAACGTAAGAATCCATCACACCCGATCATCACGTGGTGCTTAGAGGCGACGAACTGTAGCAACGGTGCACAGTTAGGGGAGAACACTTCTTGAAATTTTTGTAAGGGATCATCTTATTTACTACCGTCGTCCTAAGTAAACAAGATGCATAAACATAATAAACATCACATGCAATTATATATAGTTGTGACATGATATGGCCAATATCATACAGCTCCATTGATCTCCATCTTCGGGGCTCCATGATCATCTTGTCACCGGCTTGACACCATGATCTCCATCATCATGATCTCCATCATCGTGTCTTCATGAAGTTGTCACGCCAACGACTACTTCTACTTCTATGGCTAACGCGTTTAGCAATAAAGTAAAGTAGTTTACATGGCGTTCTTCAATGACACGCAGGTCATACAAAAATAAAGACAACTCCTATGGCTCCTGCCGGTTTTCATACTCATCGACATGCAAGTCGTGAATCCTATTACAAGAACATGATCTCATACATCACAATTCATCATTCATCACAACTTCTGGCCATATCACATCACATGATCAATCGTTGCAAAAACAAGTTAGACGTCTTCTAATTGTTGTTGCATCTTTTACGTGGCTGCAATTGGGTTCTAGCAAGAACGTTTTCTTACCTACGAATAACCACAACATGACTTTGTCAACTTCTATTTACCCTTCATAAGGGCCCTGTTCATCGAATCCGCTCCAACTAAAGTGGGAGAGACAGACACCCGCCAGCCACCTTATGCAACTAGTGCATGTCAATCGGTGGAACCGGTCTCACGTAAGCGTACGTGTAAGGTTGGTCCGGGCCGCTTCATCCCACAATACCGTTGAAGCAAGAAAAGACTAGTAGAGGCAAGTAAGTTGACAAGATCCACGCCCACAACAAAATTGTGTTCTACTCGTGCATTAGAGAACTACGCATACACCTAGCTCATGATGCCACTGTTGGGGAACGTTGCAGAAAATTAAAATTTTCCTACGGTTTCACCAAGATCCATCTATGAGTTCATCTAAGCAACCAGTCATGGGAGAGAGTTTGCATCTACATACCACTTGTAGATCGCGTGCGGAAGCTTGCAAGGTGATGATGGAGTCGTACTCGACGTGATTCAGATCACCGATGTCCAAGTGCTGAACGGACAGCACCTCCGCGTTCAACACACGTACGGGACGGGAGACGTCTCCTCCTTCTTGATCCAGCAAGGGGGAAGGAGAGGTTGAGGAAGCTCGCTCCAACGGCAGCACGACGGCGTGGTGGTGTTGGTGCAGCAGTACTCCGACAGGGCTTTGCCAAGCGCTTACGGAGGAGGAGAGGTGTTGGGGAGGGGAGGGGCTGCGCCTTGGAGATGGGTACAGCAGCCCTCCCCCACCCCTCTGTTTATAGGGGAAGGGGCAAGGGGGGCCGACCCCTCTAGATGGGATCTAGAGGGGGGGCGGCGGCCAGGGAGGGGAGGCTTGCCCCCCAAGCAAGGGGGGCGCCCCCCTCAGGGTTTCCCCCCCAACCCTAGGCGCATGGGCCCAAGGTGGGCGGCGCGCCCAGCCCTCCAGGGGCTGGCTCCCTCCCCTTTGCGGCCCATGTGGCCCTCCGGGAAAGGTGGCCCCTCCCGATGGACCCCCGGAACCCCTCCGGTGGCCCCGGTACAATACCGATAACCCCCGGAAACTTTCCGGTGTCTGTATGACAACTTCCCATATATAAAACTTCACCTCCGGACCATTCCGGAAGTCCTCGTGACGTCCGGGATCTCATCCGGGACTCCGAACAACACTCGGTAGTCACATACTAGTCTTCCTAATAACCCTAGCGTCACCGAACCTTAAGTGTGTAGACCCTACGGGTTCGGGAGACACGCAGACATGACCGAGATGACTCTCGGGCAATAACCAACAGCGGGATATGGATACCCATATTGGCTCCCACATGCTCCTCGATGATTTCATCGGTTGAACCACGATGTCGAGGATTCGATCAAAACCCTGTATACAATTCCCTTTGTCAATCGGTACGTTACTTGCTCGAGACTCGATCGTCGGTATCCCAATACCTTGTTCAGTCTCATTACCGGTAAGTCACTTTACTCGTACCGTAATGCATGATCCCGTGGCCAACATCTTGGTCACCTTGAGCTCATTATGATGATGCATTACCGACTGGGCCCAGAGATACCTCTCCGTCATACGGAGTGACAAATCCCAGTCTCGATCCGTGTCAACCCAACAAATACTTTCGGAGATACCTGTAATGCACCTTTATAGTAACCCAGTTACGTTGTGACGTTTGATACACCCAAGGCACTCCTACGGTATCCGGGAGTTACACGATCTCATGGTCGAAGGAAGAGATACTTGAAATTGGTAAAGCTCTAGCAAACGAACTACACGATCTTTGTGCAATGCTTAGGATTGGGTCTTGTCCATCACATCATTCTCCTAATGATGTGATTCCGTTATCAATGACATCCAATGTCCATAGTCAGGAAACCATGACTATCTGTTGATCACAACGAGCTAGTCAACTAGAGGCTCACTAGGGACATATTGTGGTCTATGTATTCACACGTGTATTACGATTTCCGGATAATACAGTTATAGCATGAATAAAAGACAATTATCATGAACAATGAAATATAATAATACTTTTGTTATTGCCTCTAGGGCATATTTCCAACAATATTTCCATGCAACTTTCCACCGTTCCGTTCACGTGACATGCATTAATTTTGTCATATTGCTCTTTGCATGATCATGTAGTTGACATCGTAGTTGTGGCAAGGCCACCTTCATAATTTTCATACATGTCGCTCTTGATTCATTGCATATCCCGGTACACCGCCGGAGGCATTCATATAGAGTCATATCTTGTTCTAGCTTTGAGTTGTAATTCTTGAGTTGTAAATCCATAAAAGTGTGACGATCTTCATTATTAGAGCATTGTCCTAGTGAGGAAAGGATGATGGAGACTATGATTCCCCCACAAGTCAGGATGAGACTTCGGGCTTTACAAAAAGAAGAAAAAGGAAAAGAAAAAAATAGAAAGGCCAAAAAGAAAAAAGAAAGGCCAAAGAAAAAAAAGAAAAAGAAAAAATAAAATGAGAGAAAAAGAGAGAAGGGACAATGCTACTATCTCTTTTTCCACACTTGTGCTTCAAAGTAGCACCATGATCTTCATGATAGAGAATCTCCTATGTTGTCACTTTCATATACGAGTGGGAATTTTTAATTATAGAACTTGGCTTGTATATTCCAATGATGTGCTTCCTCAAATTTCCCTAGGTCTTCGTGAGCAAGCGAGTTGGATGCACACCCACTTAGTTTCTTTTGTTGAGCTTTCATATATTTATAGCTCTAGTGCATCCGTTGCATGGCAATCCCTACTCACTCACATTGATATCTATTAATGGGCATCTCCATAGCCTGTTCATACGCCTAGTTGATGTGAGACTATCTTCTTCCTTTTTGTCTTCTCCACAACCACCATTCTATTCCACATATAGTGCTATGTCCATGGCTCACGCTCATGTATTGCGTGAAAGTTGAAAAAGTTTGAGATTATTAAAGTATGAAACAATTGCTTGGCTTGTCATCGGGGTTGTGCATGATTAAATACTTTGTGTGATGAAGATAGAGCAACAACCAGACTATATGATTTTGTAGGGATAACTTTCTTTGGCCATGTTATTTGAGAAGACATGATTACTTTGATTAGTATGCTTGAAGTATCACCATTTTCATGTCAATATGAACTTTTATTTTGAATCATGGATCTAAACATTCATGCCACAATAAAGAAAATTACATTGAGAATTATGCTAGGTAGCATTCCACATCAAAAATTCTATTTTTATCATTTACCTACTCGAGGACGAGCAGGAATTAAGCTTGGGGATGCTTGATACGTCTCCAACATATCTATAATTTTTTATTGTTCCATGCTATTATATTACCCCTTTTGGATGTTTATGGGCTTTATTTTACACATTTATATCATTTTTTGGGACTAACCTACTAACCGGAGGCCCAGCCCGTATTGCTGTTTTTTTTTGCCTATTTCAGTATTTCGAAGAAAAGGAATATCAAACGAAGTCCAAACAGAATGAAACCTTCGGGAGCGTGATTTTTGGAACGAACGTGATCCAGAGGACTTGGAGTGCAAGTCAAGAAGAAGCCGAGGCGGCCACGAGAGGGTAGGGCACCCCCCCCCTATAGGGCGCGCCCCCTGTCTCGTGGGCCCCTCGGGCGGCCACCGACGTACTTCTTCCTCCTATATAAGCCTACGTACCCCGAAAACATCCAGGGAGCCAACGAAACACAATTTCCACCGTCGTAACCTTTTGTATCCACGAGATCCCATCTTGGAGCCTTTGTCGGCGCTCCGCCGGAGGGGGAATCGACCACGGAGGGCTTCTACATCAACACCATAGCCCCTCCAATGAGTTGTGAGTAGTTTACCACGGACCTTCGGGTCCATAGTTATTAGCTACATGGCTTCTTCTCTCTTTTTGGATCTCAATAGAATGTTCTCCCCCTCTCTTGTGGAGATCTATTCGATGTAAACTCTTTTTGCGGTGTGTTTGTCGAGATCCAATGAATTGTGGGTTTATGATCAAGTTTATCTATGAGAAATATTTGAATCTCCTCTGAATTCTTTTATGTATGATTGAGTTATCTTTGCAAGTCTCTTCGAATTATCAGTTTGGTTTGGCCTACTAGATTGATCTTTCTTGCCACAGGAGAAGTGCTTAGCTTTGGGTTCAATCTTGCGGTGTCCTTACCCAGTGACAGAAAGGGTTGCAAGCCACGTATTGTACTATTGACATCGAGGATAAAAAGATGGGGTTTATATCATATTTCATGAGTTTATCCCTCTACATCATGTCATCTTGCTTAATACGTTACTCTGTTCTTTATGAACTTAATACTCTAGATGCAGGCAGGAGTCGGTCGATGTGTGGAGTAATAGTAGTAGATGAAGGCAGGAGTCGGTCTACTTGTGATGGACGTGATGCATATATACATGATCATGCCTAGATAATCTCATAATTATTCGCTTTTCTATCAATTGCTTGACAGTAATTTGTTCACCCATCGTAATAATTATGCTATCTTGAGAGAAGCCACTAGTGAAACCTATGGCCCCCGGGTCTATCTCTTATCATATTTGCTTCCAATCTACTTTTATTTGCATCTTTACTTTTTGCATCTACTCCCTCCGTTCGGAATTACTTGTCGCAAAAATGGATGTATCTAGACTTATTTTAGTTCTAGATACATCCATTTCCGAGACAAGTAATTCCGAAAGGAGGGAGTATATTATAAAATACCAAAAATATATTTATCTTATCATACTATCTCTATTAGGTCTCACTTTCGCAAGTGCCCGTGAAGGGATTGACAACCCCTTTATTGCGTTGGTTGTGAGTTCTTTTTTTGTTTGTGTAGGTACGTGGGACTTTTGAGGAGCATCCTACTGGATTGATACCTTGGTTCTCAAAAACTGAGGGAAATACTTACGCTACTATTGCTGCTTCACCCTTTCCTCTTCAAGGAAAACCAACGCAAGCTCAAGATGTAGCAGGGGCTTCCAGGACCCTCGAGCCATTGCCTGCATCCTGGACGGATCACAAGCCCCAGCTTCTCACCGCATCTTCAAGCAGTTCACGCGTGAGGTGAACGCAGCGCTCCCCAATCCCGAAGCAACACACCCACTCAGGTGGCCCAAATGCGCCATCACCTTCAGCTCCTCGGACCAGCTCAAGTGCACGGCCACAGCCGGCGCACTCTCCATGCTCTGCTCGCCCGTCAACAGCAACGTGGTCGTCACCAAAACTCTCATTGATGGTGCAGCGGGGCTCAATGTCCTATTTGTTCAAACATTCGACAGGCTCCAAGTGTCGTACTACCAGCTTCAGCCAACCAAGCCATTCTCAGGAGTGACCGACAGTTCCACACACCCGATAGGGCAGGTCCGCCTCCCTGTCACCTTCGGCAAATGCTACAACTACCACACCAAGCTCATCGACTTCGATGTCGCCGAGATTCGCCTGCTATACAATGCCATCCTAGGATACCCAGCACTGGCCAAGTTCATGGCAGCAACTCACCATGGCTAAAACGTCCTCAAGATGCCAGGAAGCAGCGGCGTCATCATGGTTGCATGCCAGGAAAAGGACACGGTGTGCTCCCTCGAGCACGCCTACCAGGCTGCAGCAGTCGAGAACCCTAAAGAGGAGGGTGGCGTCCTCCCTCCTGAGGTCGCCCCCAAGGCAAAGAAGCTGCATCTGGGTCAGGAACCTTACGAGAACGCATCGCCCAAGGACGCCGCGCTGAGCCTCGCGTCCCCGGACGGGACGCCTTCACCTATCGCATAAGAAGGCGCGCCCGGTGCCCCTCTTAGGTTGGGCTCGGGGCTCTCCTCGGGAGGGCCTCGAACCTAGCCGGAGTCACGAGGGAGGCGCTCGGGCACCATGTAGAGACGCGCTTCAGTGCGCGCTTCCCAGGAGAAGGCGTCAGGAGGAAGGCGCCAGGCGTTTAGGAGTTCATCAGCAAGGCAATCGAGGAGATCCAGGAGGCGAGGGTTCTGCAAGGCGATCGCCGTCTACCGCGAGGCACGGCTCACTGCCCTGGCGAGGGTAAAGAGTTCCGTGTCTGCATCAACATCCCAGGGCTCAACAGAGCCACATCTCGGCAGCTCTTCTGGCCGTCCCGTGTCGGCCGGTGCGAGGGTCCACCCCACAGCTACGCCCGCATGCCTTTCGGCCTGCCAGGCGCAGCTGTGGCGTTCCAGCGCTGCACAAGGTACGCCTTGGCGGCTCGCGAGGCTAGGCACCAGGCGACCCAGGCGAAGACGGAGGCGCATCTTCAGGAGCCACCCGGGCTCCCTGGGCCTCTCGAGGCTCGGGTCCAGGGCGGCTCGTGAGGAACGACTCCAGCAGCACGTGTCTTCTGCTACCCTGACATCTCTTCAGCAACGGTACCAGGTGACATCTCTCTAATTCGTTCAGTTTGGGGGCGCCCCTCGGGCTGCATCATCCCCAGGCCGTATGGGTCCGTCCCTGCAGCGTGTATCGTTTGCCTTCATCAGGATTGTCTAACCATCTTTTATAAGTTTACCTATGATCGTCACTCTGTGGTCTCAAGTCTTAACCGCCTCGCGGTCTCCCTACGTTTGCCAGCTTGTCCCTCGCCTGCTGCATGGCTACTCATGTCGGGGCGGCGCTTGTGCTCGGGTCCGTCCCTACAACGCCGACAAACCTGAGGAGCGAGCTCTGGCTCGCGACCCGCCTCGCGCACGCCAGCTCACCAGGTCCTCGGTGCCTTCGTCTTTCACCACGGGCCCTGGGGCGGACAGCCCGCTCCGCAGGGGTTCACGACCTCTCCTGTCATCTAACATGCAGGTTCACCTGATGATGATTCATAGGCCGGTTCGGACGACCGCCACCTTACCTTGCGAGTCGCTTACACGTTAAAGGGCGAGGTCCCGAGCATCGCGTCTCGGGAGCTCCTACTGGCTCTCCAGCCCTCACCCCTGGCCTTGACCACGGCACCGCAACCTGGCATACCAGCGGTGGCTGAGCCCGCTCGAGGGCCGGGACCCTAGGACATAGAACACCTGGGCAAGCGAGGCAAGAGGGTGGTCATTGCAGGTCGCGCCTAATGATGCCACCGCGGACGCAAGAGTAGGCACCCTCTTCCCGACGGATTGCAACAGGACTACCAAAAGATAAGTCGCATGTGCTGTGACACCGGTCTCGCTCCCCGCACGCCCCAACCTTGCAGTCCTACTCCGGCGGCTTCACTACCCTTTTCGATTCCTTGGGTGTCTACTTGCATGCCAAGGGGGATCTCGTGAGCATTTCATCTCATGAGCTCTCACCGGACCTCGGGCCGCTCACCTCCTAGCCTTGACCACGACATTGCGACCTGGCATACTAGCGTCGGTTGAAGCCTGCCTGGGGACTGGGTCCCATCGGCGTAGAGCGTCGCGCTGTCGAGGGGAAAGAAAAGGGGGGAGTCGAGCTGAACTGGGATACACGACTTCACCAAAGAATCGAGAAAGCAATGTTGGTATTAAACACACTTCGGTCCTTACAAACCCCAAGGGGCTGGTTTTCATTCTGCGCAGGGAAAGCAAAAGAGGGAAGGCTGCTACCGAGCCATCGAGCATCACCGGCCGCGGCGGGAGCTTGGCGGTACGGAGCTGTCATCGCTAGACTCTGAAAAGACTCGTTGGGCTCAGGAGAGTCACTGGATTCCCAAGAGTCATCGCTGCTGCTGGAGAGGCGCTAAAAGGGACGAAAGCAGGTCCGGCGCCCACGGCTGCACCCTGCGGGCTGCTTCCTCCGAGGCAGCACTCCAGCCGTTGGCCCTCCTTGTCTAAGACCTTGAAGAACAAGGTGGACGCGCCATCGTACTCGAACTGAATCGCGAGGGATCCCACGGTGCGGCAGGCTCGGGCAACCTCACCCCATCCGCGGGTCATGAAGACGTCTTCGGGGGGCACCACCTCGACCTCAGCTCCGGTGGCCAAGCTGCAGCACCCGGCGTGCTGCAGCCACAGCTCAAGCGCCCCCCTCGGAGGCAGTTTGCTGGCGAAGAACCTTGGGAGCCGGATCCATGAGTCGGGCGGCATCGCCACCCACACCACAAACTCTCACGAGCTGCTCTCGGCGTGAGTCCATGGCACGGTCGGCAAGGCAATGGCGGCCCGTCTTCCATCGCTGGGGGCCGCTCGATGGCGCACATCTTCATCCCTGGCGTGGTCGTACATGGGAAGGGGGAAGCCAGGCGGAGGCCTCGCTGGCCAAGGCCTGGTCACCTCTCGCCCCATGCTGGCATCGTGAGGGAGGTGGAGTCGCTTCTTCAGTGGGAGAGGATAAGGGCCCTCCCTAGGGGCCTTCCCCTTTTAGGCTGCCGAAAACCTCCTGATCGGCGCCATGGAAGCAAGATGAAGAAGGAGAAGATGCAGGCGGCGAGAATACGAAGGAGAGATGAGCGAGGGGGTTCTGCCCCTCCCCCACATTTATAGCCAAGGAAGGCCAACCGCTGGCCTCCACGACCTTGCGCCATGATGATCTTCTGCATGCCGCATCGTCCGGTCAAGTCGAATAGTTGCCGAGGCAGCATGGGGAAGTAGAGATGCCCACATCCCATCAATCGCCACGCATCATCAAGGCCGCAGGTGGTTAGGGCCCGCGGCGCTCCGCACTTGCCCCTTGGCTTCGCCTGGAAGCCAAGTCCGAGCGCGTCTTGGGCCTGGGGGCTACTGTCGGTGTTCTGGATATGGGGGTATCAAGACTTGCCTGCCTGTGGCCCACCATGTGGCTCCATCGACGGCCTGGTACAACCCATCTTCAACATCAACAACTCAAGACCCTCGCGAGGGTCCAAGCCTCACGAGGCGGACGTCGCCAAGACCCCCGAGGGGATCGGCCTCTTCAGGCTGGCTCCCAAGGGGCGGAGAGTTCTATGCAAGGTGCACCTCACGAGGCTCAGCTAACGTGAGCCATGACGACCAAGGCCAGGCGAGCACCAGGCGGGCGCTAGCGGGCACAGACCGCCAGTTTCCTCTTCGGTGCAAGGGAGGCAAGCCACAGACGCGGAGTGCCGAGGAATCAGCCAAAGGTTTCCATTCTGGTGCAACAAGACCAAGACCGCCAGGACGGCAGGACGGAGGTCATCATCGAGCCCACCACAGCATCACGGCCAGGGGCTCTCCGCAGGCGAAGAGCACTTTAGTCGGGACAAGCTATACTACTTGTCCCCTTTCAAATCCGGCCGCTGTGGGATCCCTTCCCGCCAACATTTGGGAAGAGGACCAAGGCCGCTATAAGTAGGACTTAGCCACCACCATAGAGAGGGATCCATTTTAGGGCAACGGGAAGAGATCCACTCTCACCTGACCACGTCATCAGCTCTCTTGAGCTCAAGAACACCTCACCCCCTGAGGCCTGTTCATCCACTATACTAGTTCATCCTCAACCCTTCGAGGCAATCCACCAAAACGCTGGAGTAGGGTATTACACCGCAAGGTGGCCCGAACCAGGATAAACTGATGTGTCTCTTTGTCTCTTCGAGCTTGTCGCGCTAGGCTTAGGAGGATCATGACTAGGTGGTCTGGGTAGGTTGAGATCTCCGCACGCACCCTAGAGTTCGAACCTTTCAAGGGTTTGCGGAATCCATAATCCGACACCAGTAACAAGCCCAACCTCAAGTACTTCCGGGTGTTCGGTTGTAAGTGTTTCATTCTCAAGAAAGGTGTTCATTTGTCTAAATTTGAGGCTAGAGCTCATGAGGGCATATTTATTGGTTATGCTACAAACTCTCATGCTTACCATGTCCTCAACAAGTCCATTGGACTCATTGAGGAGACGTGTAACATGGAGTTTGACGAGAATAACAGCTCCCAAGTGGAGCAAAGTGGTACTTGTGATGTAGGTGGTGAAATTCCTCCCCAAGCCATAATAAGAATGAGTGTTGGTCATATCCTACCCAATGAGGAATCCCTTGTGGCCGAAGGAGAAGGACAAAGTTTCACTCAAGTGGAGCCATCACCAACCCAAGACCCGCACGCTTCCGAAGAACAAAGTGAAGGCCCTCAACCAAGTTAACAAGATCAAGGGCAAGATCAATCTCAAGATGGTGAGGAACCACCAAGTGATGCCCAAGGTCAAGTTCTCCCTCTCGAGCAAGTTCAAGATCAAGAGCAAGCTCAAGATCAAGAACAAGCTCAAGACGACGCTCAAGATGATCAAGTTACCATCATCAACTCACTCCTGAGGAGGAATTGGAGCATCATGCTGCTAAGATTGCATCCAAGCTCACTACCAAAGATCATCTCATGACGAATGTGCTTAGAAGCTTATGAAAGGGGGTAAGCACTCGTAGACAATTAGCAAACTATTGTGAACATCACGTGTTTGTTTCTTGTGTTGAACCCCAAAAGGTCTATGAGGCGCTCGAGGATTCGGATTGGCTCAATGCCATGCATGAAGAACTCAACAACTTCGAGCACAACAAGGTGTGGAGATTGGTTCCAAGGCTAACAGGGAACCATAATGTCATTGGAGCCGATATTCAAGAACAAGCAAGATGCTCATGGAATTATCGTTCGCAACAAGGCTCGTTTGGTAGCACAAGGCTACTCCCAAGTCAAGGGTATCGACTATGATGAAACCTTCGCTCCTGTTGCTTGCCTTGAATCTATTCGTTTGTTGATTGCTTATGCTTCTCATCATAACTTCAAGTTGCAACAAATGGATGTGAAGAGTGCTTTTCTTAATGGTCCTATTAATGAGTTGGTGTATGTCAAACAACCCCCGGGGTTCGAGGATCCCTATTTCCCCGATCATGTGTACCAACTCGATAAGGCACTCTATGTCCTTAAACAAGCCCCACGTGCGTGGTATGAGCACCTTACCGAGTTGTTGCAAGATCGTGGGTTTGAAATTGGGAAAATCAACCCCACTCTTTTTACTAAGAAGGTCAAAGGGGAGTTGTTTGTATGCCAACTTTATGTTGATGATATTATGTTTGGTTCCCCTAACAAAGTTTTCAATGAGGAATTTGCCACTCTCATGACCTCAAAGTTCAAGATGTCCATGATGAGAGAGTTGAAGTTCTTTCTCGGGTTCCAAATCAAGCAAAGAAGAGAAGGAACCTTCATCAACCAAGCCAAATACACTCAAGACATGCTCAAGAGATTCAAGCTAAGTGATGTCAAGCCGGCTTCCACTCCAATGCCCGTCAAATGTCAACTTGACATAGATCCCAATGGTAAAGCGGTGGGTCAAAAGGTATATCGCTCCATGATTGGCTCCTTGCTTTACATTTGTGAATCTAGACCGGATATCATGTTGAGTGTAGGAATTTGTGCATGGTTTCAAGTCGCGCCTAAGGAAAGCCACTATGTGGCAGTCAAGCGAATCTTTCGATATTTTGGCTCATACCCCAAACTTTGGCTTATGGTACCCAAGAGGACCAAACTTCAACCTTTTGGGCTATTCAGACTCAGATTGGGCGGGAGACAAAGTGGATAGGAAGTCCACCTCTGGAGGGTGCGAATTTCTTGGTTGCTCTTTGGTGAGTTGGTCTTCTAAGAAGCAAAGTTGTGTGTGTCTCTCGTCCACCGAAGCAGAGTATGTGGCCGCCGGTAGTTGTTGTGCTCAACTTCTGTGGATGAGGCAAACTTTGAAGGATTATGTTGTCATTTGTGATGAAGTGCCTCTTTGGTGTGACAATGAAAGTGCCATCAAGATCTCTCTCAACCCGGTGCAGCACTTCAAGACGAAGCATATTGAGATTCGATATCACTTCATCCGGGGGCATATTAGGCGAGGGGAGATCAAGCTCAAATATATCAACACTCATGATAACCTTGCAGATATTTTCATGAAGCCCTTGGATGAAGCTAGATTTCGCGAGTTAAGGCATGAGCTCAATATCATTGATTCGAGCAATGTGGCTTGAACCCTTGCACATCCCACCATACTCATCGTGATGTCTTGTTTAGGTGTAGGCATGGACATAGGGGAAGTGTTGTTCTCTCAATGAACTCTCCCTCCCCCATTATGCATAAATTGATCAAGTATTTCACATTAGCCATTTTTTATGGTACTTGGGCTTCAAAGATGAGTTTTGGTCATGGGCCCAAGGTTAAAATCTTTGTGGTGCCATACCACTTGACGCAAACATAGGTGGCCCCGGCCAATGCCCTCTCTTTGAGAGGTGTGTGTTTCTTGTGCTCTTGTGGGTGTTTCTTCTGCCTTTGTGTTTGATTTTCTCCCTCTCCTCGTCGGTTCTTTTTTTTGCTTGAGTTAAGCCTTTTTTTGTGTCTAGTCCTTGAGTACTTGGCTGAGCGGTACTACCGCTGGTGATGCGAGGTACTACCGCCGATGGTCATTAAGCGGTACTACCGCCCTCCCCAGTGGTACTACCGCTACGGGGCGGGACTGGGGGGGGTTATGTCGGGCAGGGGGAGTTTCTTTCTCCCCCACACCCATTCGCTAACCTCTCTCAGCCCCCTTTGTGCTTCAGCGCCGTACTCGCCGCATGATGGCTCTGGTGGGTCGCTGTCTCTGGGCCGTCCCTCTCCATTTCCTTCGGTGGAATCGATCCTCACCCGTCCTCTTGCCATGGATGCCGGTATTGCCCCAGTTCATCTTCTCTTTGTGTCTAGGTATCAGATCTAGTCTTTAGGGGCAATAGTTGTTGCATTTCTTGATTTTTGGCTAAATCAAGGCTTGAGTAGGTTGGAGAAGGTGTCTAGACTGTTTGGATTGATATTTGGTAGGATTATTTTTGAAATTGGCATCCCGATAGTGCCAGATTTGGCCACGACAGTAGGGAACCGCCATTCCCCCGCCTGGAGCGGTACTACCGCCCGGACGGTCACTACTAGGGAAAAGCCTAGCAGCAGCGCGGGTTTTGGGCCTATCAGTAGCGCGGGCAGAAGCGCTACTGATAAGGCGCTACAGCTATGCTTAGCAATAGCGCGGCTTGACGCACGCTACTGCTAAATTGACTTAGTAGCAGCGGTTCTTTAGAACATCGCTACTGTTAATTAGTAGTAGCGCTTCTCCTAACCCGCGCTACTACTACTATTTAGTATTTTATTTCTTTTCTATTTCATGTTGTATTCATACACCTTTACACAAGTTTTCATACAACAGGAATTTAGAGATTGTTTTTACATCATAATGAGTTATTACATCATGGGGTGAAAGAACCGTGGACTAGTTTCAAGTGGATGTCCATCCACTTGAAACTAATCCGCGGTTCTTTCACCCAATGATATAATAATATCATCATCATCATCATATCATTAACAACTTAGCATCATAATACATCATTGTCATATAACACCTCCTCAATATCATCGTTTTCATCATTGACATCACATAACACCTCCTCAAGATCATCATTATCAACTCTAACACATTACCACATAATAAACATATTGTACCTCATAGGACCTATTACATTCGATTAAGACCTACTACATTTTCTAAGGTAAAATAACAAAAAACAAGATAGCCCCTGACTCTCCATTATGGAGAATGGAGATTAGCCTGTCTCCCATTCTTGCCTTTCGCTGAATGTTACTTCCAAGAACCTCCTTGCGAATGTCCATACATTTCTTCCATTCTCTGATGATCATGTGTTCACGGGTTTTAGAAATCCGATATGCACAGGTGAGCTCCCTAGATTTACCTGGCAGTATGTTCAGAACTGAGAGGCGACCATGCAGAGACATCAGATGAGGCACACAATCCATCGGGAGTTTCTGTTGAAAAACATAATAATAACTTTGTAGTTAGCAATGATGTACTAGTTTTAGAAGTATGCAAAAAATGCACGAATGTCGTAATAGTAAAAAATCTTACCAGGGTATCTCCAGAGAAGTTATCGTTGTTCAACACATGCACTAGTGGCACGTATTCACCATAATTTGGAGGAGTTCAATAATAGGCATTGTAATTCTCAAGAAGAGTACAAAATGCGATCAGATGATTTTTCTCCTTATATGTTAATTGGGTGCCTTCGGTGTAGTGGGTTTTATCTACCATCTTCCGCACAGTCTTTGAAGAATCAAAATAAGCTGTCAATGGAAATAAGCTATCAACTATTTTGAAATAAAGAATATAAATTAGTTAATAACTATGTTTGAGAAACTCACATAGCGGTACAATCGGCAGCGTATCAACAAGGACCCAAATGTCCATATTGTCTTCCTCGCTGTCAGGATCACCAAGATCCATGGTGATAATCTTACCCTCATCAAAACCATACATTTTGCAAAGTGCTTCCCAATTTTGGCAACCAAAATGGGTTACGCTCTGAGCATTGTACAGATTTACTTCAAAATCCATATCATGATGGGTCCTTAGGTGTATTTTCTTTGTTTCAAAATTTTCATGGTCTTCAAAACCCATCCTCTCCAAGACATAGCGTCTTGCATGGCATGGGATAAGCTAGTCGAATTGTAAAATATGAAAATTAGACGTTGAAATAGTTGAAGTCATGCTTAATGGAGAAAAAAACTATTGTCGTTGTTGCGTACCGTATGAACATCGCAGGTCTCCTCGAGCTTAATGCTGAAGCGGCGATCATCGTGGCACCAGCTACACTCCCCCGGGAGACCGTCGTCGTCCGAGTACGACATTTCCTACAATCATAATTCAAAGATTAAACTTGTACATATTCTAGCACAAGTCATGTTAGAATTCACGACAAAATCCGGCATGACCTTTGCTAAAAAAGGACATATCGAGCGCCTGAAATTTGCCGGAACGGAAATTAATCAACACTCCGACAAAACATAGGCCACTCGGAGATGTAAACTGAACATGAACGGCCACTTGGGCAACCACATATCCTATTTGAGCAACAACACAAAATATACAAGGATATTTGGCTGGTCTCACCTCGATGTCGGAGGGGGTACGTCGGTGACTGGGATGACGGCGGGGATGTCGGAGGGGGTCGGTGACGGGGACGACGGAGGTCACCTGAAACCATATAAGTTATCACTAGCAACAAAACATGTTCAACTAGTTTTATTAATTCAACTAGTTCTTACTAAATATAAACTTACTATAAATAGAAAAAAAACTAGTTCTTTCTAAAAATAAAGTAGTTCAACTAGTTATATTAATTATCTTAATAAAAATAGATTAGTTCTGTTAATTCAACTAGTTCAACTAGTTTATTAATTTACTTACTAAACTAGTTCAACTACAACTAAAGTAGTTCAACTACCACTACTACTACTAAACATCTAGTACTAACTAAGCTAAATTAACATATACTACTACTAAATTAACATCTAGTACTAGCTAACCCTAAATTAACATCTACTACTACTAAATCTAGTACTAACTAGTGGCAGGGGGTGGGGGCGAGGGAGAGGTAGCTAGGGGCGGCGAGGTCGAGGGCGGTGGGAGGAGGGCTGCCGGCGGAGGAGGGAGGAGGGGCGGCCGCAGGCGGAGGGAGGAGGGTGGCGGCGGAGGAGGGAGGGGCGGCCGCAGGCGGAGGGGAGGATGTGCGACGAGGATGGAGGAGGGACGGAAGGAGGGGAGTACCTCGGCGGCGGACGAACGAAGGCGGCGGCGGCGGCGGCGACGGACGACGACGGTTGACGCGGGCGAGAGTGAGAGAGTGAGAAGGGCCGATCCTCCCGTGGGGATAAGGTAGGGATAGTTGTAGCGCGTTTGACGAAAAGCGCTACAGCTAACGTAAGTAGCAGTAGCGCTCTACAGTATAGTGCACTACTGCTATAACTAGCGGGGGGCCAAGGTCATGGCAACTATAGCAGTAGCGCTGTAGGCCACAAACGCGCTACTGCTACTTCAAAGTCAGTAGCGCGTTTGGCAGACACGCGTTGCTGCTAAGTAGCAGTAGCGTGGTATTTTGAAGCGCGCTGCAGGTAAGATTCTGTGTATAGGCTTTTCCCTAGTAGTGGGTACTGCCGCTTCCAGATCGTCGTACTACCGCTGGATGCCCACTTCCACCATACTCGTACCAAATATTGATCTGTGTTGCTTTTTCTGGTGGCTTATGCTCGTTCTTTCATGTTGTTTCTTGTGTTCGTGTGTTTGGTTCTAGGTGATGGCCCATCAAAGCGACCGGTCTGCCATGAAAACCCTGGTCGTTCTACGTCAAAGCGCTATTGCACTTCAGAGTCAGGGGCCGCTTCCTCAAGTGTTCCTCCTCCTCAGCCCAAGAAGACAATTGCTCACAAGCCCAAGCATAGGGGCAAGACTGTGACGGAAATGACTGCCAAGGAGTTTTGGGGAAGGCGTCGGTGCAACCCCTATACAGAAGATCAAGAACCCACTTTGGTCAACCGCCCGTTCTGGAACCATTTTCAGTTAATTTGCTATCTACTTTGATGTGATCAAAGCAAAGAAGAACCTCTTTGTTGATATCCGCTCCATCGACATTGCTTATTTGGAGAAGGATCCTGCCTACTTTGGTGAAGCTCTGCAGATGTGCTCTCAGTTGAACATTCTAAGGATCATGGAGTTCAACAAGGACTTTGATGCAGATGTGGTGGCTCGATTTTATGCCACGGTCCATCTTGGAAGATATGAGGAAAGAACTCTGACTTGGATGACAAATGGCAAGCTTCTTTCTGTCAAATTGAAGGCATTCATAGAGTTACTCTTGAGACTCGTGTGGGCTTTTGTCCTCACCGCAATGCAACTTCCACTCACAAGCAAGCCCTCTGGCCCTACTGCACTTTGAAGGTTGACCCCGAGACTAAGAAGGAAACTTACGAGCTGCCTGCTTTTCTGGATATCCTCTATCACATCTTCAGAGAGACTCTCTTCGCTCATATTGGGAACTTGGACATGGTTCACTCATTTCTCGTGGATATGCTTCTGTTCTGTCAGCATGAGAAGGAAGAAAACACTGGAGAGTCCTTGGATATCTCTCATGTCATGTGGTCTGAGCTTGTCTCCGCTATCTCTGAGCACAAGTGCCCTATTTATGCTCTGTTTCTCATGTTGCTTATTGAGAAGGCTTGGGCGCACTCATACCCTAATGTCGTGCTGGAGACTGGAGAGTTGACCCCTCATGAAATCAAGTGCCTGAGGAAGAAGGAGAACTGGGGTACTTCGATTCCGCAGTCTGGGATCCAATCAGCTGCTGACGAGGTTGAGGCGGAGGCTGAGGCTGATGCTGATGATGCGGATTATGAACCCTCTGGAGTGGATCCCTCATGGGCAACGAACATCAAGCGCAAAATGAAGAAACTCTTCTGCATGGAGTCTCATGGACAGTATATGGCTCATGTGTCTAAGAAGAAGGCCAGGAGCTGCCAGAAGGAGCTCATGCGTCAGTTGGGTGCGATAGTTGCCAGCGGATCTGAGGGCAAGATCACCGATGAGGAGGAGTGGGTTTAGCAGCACTGTCCTTGGTTAGATTTCGATACCGAGCAACCCCCCGCTGATGACGGAGGTGTAGACGATCTCGCCGGGATGTGATGATGGCGATCTTCAGTTATGCTTTCACCTGGAGCCGTAGCAATGCTCCTTCCCCTTTTGGTGTCTCGATGCCAAAGGGGGAGAGAGTGTAGGGATTTGTCGCTGTCGAGTTGCGAGTGTGTGTCTTGTTTGCCTTGCCTTTCTCTCTCTCTCGCAAACTGAGGGAGTCCTGGACTAGGGGGTGTCCAGACAGCCGGACTATCAATATCCGCCGGACTCCAAGACTACGAAGATAGAAGATTGAAGACTCCGGCTCGTGTCCGGAAGGTACTTTCCTTGGCGTGGAAGGCAAGCTTGGCAATACGGATATGTAGATCTCCTACCATTGTAACCGACTCTGTGTAACCCTAGCCCTCTCCGGTGTCTATATAAACCAGAGGGCTTTAGTCCGTAGGACAACATACATCTCAACAATCATACCATAGGCTAGCTTCTAGGGTTTAGCCTCCTTGATCTCGTGGTAGATCTACTCTTGTACTACCCATATCATCAATATTAATCAAGCAGGACGTAGGGTTTTACCTCCATCGAGAGGGCCCGAACCTGGGTAAAAACATCGTGTCCCTTGTCTCTTGTTACCATCCGCCTAGACGCACAGTTTGGGACCCCCTACCCGAGATCCGCCGGTTTTGACACCGACATTGGTGCTTTCATTGAGAGTTCCTCTGTGTCGTCACCGATAGAGCGGATACCTCCACCCGTCTTCAAAGACGGTGTTTTCGCCGGAGGGGCCTTGGCAGCCAGCCAAACTATCCAGCTTGGTGGTTTTCTCATGACCGCCTGTCCGGCCGCCGCTTCGGCAATGACTTCTCAAATCGTCGGAAGCAGTCTTCGCGTCAGCCCTAAAGCTGCCGATCAGTTGGATCCAATAGAGCTCTCGTCTGTTAACGAGCTCTTGGATCGCATCGCCGCCCTGGGAGTCGCTACGGACTACAACCAGATTGGGCTTAAAACCGATCTGGGAGAGATTAACTCTCCCCAGGCCACCCACCATGTCGCAGTGGTAGAGGAGCAATACGGTAACTCTTTGCCAGTATTGAAAACAATTCATGTCCGGATTCCCGAACCCTCCATGCCGGATTCCCGCGGAGGGACGGATTTCGATCGAGCATTGAACTTAAAATCATGCATCGCCTCGGACTCGCTGGATTATGCCCAGCCAACCAAACTTCTGAATTCGGAAGCCCCTTGGCCTTTGAGCCTCAAGATGGGCAGGGATCCGGATTTTATTCCACCCACCCGCCCAGACATATGCGATCTATCTCTAATACGGCAAGAGCCTACTGAAACAGTACATCACTACTGGGCCAGATTCCTCCTGGTTATGGACAGGATAAAGGACTGCCGAGAGGAAAACGCAATATCAATCTTCTGCAATAACTGCACGGACAAGGGAATACTAAACGCCATTGATCGTCGCAAAATTAAGCGCTTCGCCGATCTGGCATCCATCGTACGAAAGTACTGTGCGATGGAGAGCTTCCGGAAAACTGAAAATCAATTTTGGGATAATCCGGCCCTAAACCCAGTCCGCAGTAAAAGGGCGCCTTATACTAAGGCCCCAGATGCAAAAACAAAAAAACAAAAACCCAATAAGGGAAACGGAACCATACTGGAGGGATGGCTCAATGGACCCTGTAAGCTTCATAGTACAGAGGGAGCCGTCCCAACACATAGCCTTCGAGCATGTTGGATATTACGGCAGGTGGCCAAAAGTGGCGAAGAGCTTCTAGCTTCGGGAAACCACTCCAACAATACCAGCACGGTGTCAACAGTCTTCGAGACTTTCACATCAAATAATATGCGAAAACGAACAATCCGCGAACTCGCCGAAGTCTACCAAGTAGCAACAGCAAATCCATGGAGCGACACAGCTATTACCTTCAATGCCAGCAATGAGCCCACATTCCGAACAACCAGAACCCCAGCCGCACTGGTACTTAGTCCCATAGTGGACGGCTTTCGACTGACAAAAGTCCTCATGGATGGTGGCAGCAGACTAAACCTCATTTATGAGGAAACTCTGCGAAAAATGGAAATCGATTGGAGCCGTATTGAGCGAAGCAGCACAACCTTTAGAGGAATAATCCCTAGCCGGGAAGCGCGCTGCACCGGAAAAATCACACTCGATGTGGTGTTCAGCTCTCCAGACAATTACAGATCCGAAGAAGTCACGTTCCAGGTGGCCTCGTTCAACAGTGGCTATCACGCCATATTAGGACGAGAGGCATTCACAATTTTTCAAGCAATACCTCATTACGGGTACATGAAGCTCAAAATGCCTGGGCCCAGCGGAATAATCACTCTCGCTAGTGATTCGGACATGGCACTCCGCGCTGAAAACAAGACAGCTGCACTAGCCCTCGAGGCACTATCCGAAGCCTTAGCGGCAGAGGAACTCACCGCGCTGCGCTCTACGGTGAACAGGGACGACGTGATACTCGATAAAAGATCCAAGTCCACCTCCTTCAAACCAGCAGACGAGATAATAAAATTCCAGGTCCATCCAACGGACCCAACAAAGACGGCCTCCATTGGGGCACAGTTAAACCCCGAAGTAGACGCCGCACTGCGCGAATTCCTTCGGGAAAATTGGGATATCTTCGCCTGGCACCCTTCGGACATGCCCAGAATCCCTCGCAGGTTGGCAGAACACAGCCTAAACATCCTAAAAGGATTCAAGCCAGTCAAACAGGCTCTTCGACGATTTTCCGAGCCCAAAAGACAGGAATGGGAGAAGAGCTAGCCAAATTATTGGAAGCCGGATTCATTAGAGATATCAAACATCCGGACTGGCTAGCAAATTTGGTGATGGTACCAAAGAAGGATAAATCCTGGCGCCTCTGTGTCGACTTTAAAGACCTCAATAAAGCTTGCCCAAAGGATCCCTTCCCTCTCCCCCGCATCGATCAAATTATCGATGCCACAGCAGGGCACGATTCGTTGTGCTTCCTGGACGCATACTCTGGCTATCATCAAATCAAGATGGCGGAAGCAGACCAAGCCGCAACGGCATTTATCACTCCATACGGACCATTCTGCTTCAACACAATGCCCTTCGGACTCAAAAACGCCGGCGCAACATATCAGCGCATGATTCAAACATGTCTGGCCACCCAGATTGGCAAAACAGTCGAGGCATACGTGGACGACGTAGTCGTCAAAACAAAACACGTCGAAACTTTAGTAGACGATTTGAGGCTCACATTCGACAACCTCAGAGCATATGACATTAAGCTGAATCCGGAAAAATGCGTTTTCGGCGTACCATCCGGAAAGCTGCTGGGCTTCATCGTATCCGGTAGAGGAATTGAAGCAAATCCGGCCAAAATCTGAGATCTGTCACAGTTGGATATTCCAAAAGACCTCAAACAAATACAAAAACTAACAGGATGCGTGGCAGCCTTAAGCCGCTTTATCTCCCGTTTAGGAGAAAAGGTGTTGCCCCTCTATCGCCTCCTCAGGCGCACCGAACACTTCGAGTGGACGGATGCTGCCACTGCCGGACTCGAAGAAATAAAGGCCATACTGGCAACAAATCTGGTCCTGGCTGCACCCACTCCGGGCGAACCAATGTTGTTATACATCGCAGCAACACATCAAGTTGTAAGCGCAGTCCTCGTCGTCGAACGAGCGACAGAAGGGCATAAATTCCCTCTTCAAAAACCAGTGTATTATGCACCCACTGTGTTAACCCCCTGCAAATCCCGTTACCCGCACTATCAGAAGATAGCATATGCGGTGTTCATGGCGTCTCGAAAGCTCCGGCACTACTTTCAAGAGTGCTCGATAACAGTGGCCTCTGAAGTACCACTCAATGACATTATAAATAACCACGACGCAACGGGCAGGATAGCAAAATGGGCCATCGAGCTCTTACCATTCGACATCACTTACAAACCTCGACGAGCTATAAAGTCACAAGTTTTGGCTAACTTCGTCACCGAATGGACCGAAGCCGAACTCCCTAAAGAGTACGGCGCATACTCCAATTGGACTATGCATTTCGACGGCTCCAAAATGTTGGCCGGACTGGGGGCTGGTGTCGTACTGACGTCCCCCACCGGAGATACAGTCCAGTATGTACTTCAAATAATGTACACGGACTCCAACAATGCAGCCGAATACGAGGCCCTGTTACATGGTCTCCGGATGGCGGTCTCCATGGGCATTCAACGCCTAGAGGTGCGCGGGGACTCAAACCTCACAATATCACAAATAAACTGAGACTTCGACGCCAAGGATCCGAAAATGGCAGCATATCGCAATGCTGTCCTAAAAATGTCAGCTCGGTTTGAAGGACTCGAATTCCATCACATAGCCCGAGATAATAACCAAGCGGCAGACGTTCTGGCTCGCATCGGTGCGAAACGTGATGCTGTCCCTCCAAATATCTTCCTGGAATGGCTCTTCAAGCCATCCGTACTATGGGAAGAGGAGCCCGGTAGCGACAAACCAGAGAAAACCGCACCAACCGGTGATTCGGCAGATGACATAACACCCTCCGCCCACGTTATAATGGCAGTAATCGCCGCGTGGACAGAACCTTTCCTAGCCTACTTACTTAGGCAGGAACTTCCTGAAGACCAAAATGAGGCCCGCTGCATAGTCCGGCGATCGAAGGCCTACAAGGTCCATGAGGGAGAACTTTATAAGAAAAGTACCACCGGAGTCCTTCAAAGGTGTATCTCCGAAGAAGAAGGGCGAAACCTCCTGGCTGAAATTCATGCCGGACTAGGCGGACACCACGCAGCAGCCCGGGCCCTTGTAGGAAAGGCATTCCGTACAGGATTTTATTGGCCGACGGCTCGGGCAGACGCACAGGACTTGGTCCAGCGATGCGTTGGTTGTCAGCTCTTTGCTAATCAGAGCCATATGCCACCCACCGCCCTCAAAACCATACCCATTACCTGGCCGTTCGCGGTCTGGGGGCTTGACATGGTTGGACCCCTTAAAGGGGGAACCCACAAGAAAAAGTACCTATTGGTCATGGTGGATAAGTTCACCAAATGGATAGAGGCCAAACCGGTCAAAACGGCAGAGTCCGGACCAGTGATAGACTTTATATCTGGGGTGGTACACCGTTACGGAGTCCCCCACAACATCATCACCGACAACGGCACGAACTTCACAGCCGACGAGGTCAAGTCATGGTGCAAAAATATGGGCATCAAGCTCGACTATGCGTCAGTCTATCACCCTCAAACCAACGGTCAAGTGGAAAGAGCAAATGGTCTAATAATGAGCGGCATTAAACCCAGACTAGTGAGGTCACTCACTAAATCCGACACACAATGGGTCGAGGAGCTCGACTCCTTACTCTGGGGGCTGCGGACAACGCCTAACCGTACTACCGGATTCACACCATTTTTTATGGTATACGGCGCAGAGGCAGTCTTGCCCTGTGACATTATTCATGACTCACCTCGAGTGCGCATGTATGAGGAAAGAGAGGCCGAGCTTGATCGGCAGGACAGCTTGGACACATTGGAGGAAGAACGGGACGTCACGAAGGCTCGTTCCGCATTCTATCAGCAGCAGGCCCAAAGATATCAAAGCAGAGAAGTACGGGCCAAGACTTACAACGTTGGCGAACTAGTTCTACGCCTGCCGGACAAGAAAAAGGACAAGCTCAAGCCCAGATGGGAGGGCCCCTTCATTATCGATCAAGTACTGACCGGCGGAGCATACCGTCTACGAAATGCGTCGGATAACCGACTCGAGCCGAACCCATGGAACGCAGCCCGCCTCCGACGATTCTATGCCTAGCGCCGGACTAAGAGTTCGTCCCCTTCCCCCGTCCAAACTTTTATACTTCGGCTGTCTTTTGTTTCTGTTTTTATCCTTTTTACTTAAAAGCCCTTCCGGGCCTATTTTTGCATTCTTTGCATATGCATGATGTGCCATCCGCACTCATTATTCCTGGGGGCTTCTTTTACAGAAGCTCAATTATACGGGTTTCATACCCAACACATGTGTCAAGCTTCCACATGTACCTTTTACTCGCCATTATATGCATCGATATGACTTAAGTTTTGGCCAAGCTGGGTTGCCTGGCTCCTGTGCTTACCCCTACGTTCCCGATTGTTCAGCTAGGAGGTAAAGGGAGCACCTCTGCGATTGTTACTGCCGGGTCAGCCGGATGTGTACCTCAGACTGGGTGAAGCCGAAAGCTAGCGTTCTTAAGGGAATATTCGGTCGGTGACTTAAAAGATGACTTTTTACCTATTTCTCTATTTGCCCCCAGATGTTTTACTGCTTTCTTTGCAGTCCGGACATGCACTTTAGGGCATGCCTCCCAGCGAAAGGAACCCTTAACGGAACTATTCTCCCTGGAAGATGTTTCTTACTAACCATGTAATATAACATAACTAGTTGGGCACTTGTCTGATAAAGCACTAATGACCCCTACGCCTGGTCTCCATGCATACCACGGTTGTTTCTTAACCAAAAAGGTATTCGGACACACTCCGGACTCTAGGGTCCTGAGGTCGAAGCGAAAAGGTCGGCAAAGACAAACGGTCTACAATCCGGCTAGAAGGCATTTCACATGTCACTTTACAGGATAACATACATTGTCAAATTTATTGATTGTATTCCTCCTCAATCCCGTCTAACAGGCTGTCTAGTTTACAGTCCCGTTGGGAAAATTTAGCAGCCAACTCTACTTGGCTGTACACTAAACTCACAGGATCTCCTTCCATCGGGCCCCACCGGTCCAACTTCGGCCATGTGGTTGGGGTCCGCCTTCTTGTACCGCGTCTTCACCATGGCCCAAGCCTCCCTGGCACCTTGACGGCAAGCCGAAATCTTCCACAAACGGAAGCGCTGCCGCACTCCCTGCAGCTTCTCTGCAACCTCCCCAAGGCCCTCGGGTAGGGTGAGGGCTGGCCATAAAGCCTGAACGACACCGCTCATTGCCTGCCGAACTCGTTCGAGTAGCTGCAACAGTTCGGGAAGTTGATCACCCATTGATATGGGCATCTCCTCTGCAGGACGACCCGTGAGTATACCTACAAGACATATCATGTCAAAATACTTCCTCGCCGAACTCTTCTTTTCAAAATAGTTCGCTCAAGCACTTACTATAAATGCCGCGACGAAGCCGCTGATTCTCCTTAACGGAGACGGACAGCTCGGCCTGAGCGCCTTTCAAATCTTCTCCGAGCTTGGTGTTGGCATCCTGGAGCTTGTTCCTTTCCTGCTGAACCCTATTCAGCACACTCTCGCCGGCCTTTAGCTGGCGTAGCAATGCTTGCCTGTCCGGATCCTGTCCGGCGGTACCTGCAATGTCATTATTAGACTCGCGCGCACGCCGCACAGCACTTATATTTATTAATAAAAATGTGTTACCAGGAGGGGTCTTTCCGTCTCCTCCTGCGGCAGCAAGTGCGGCCTCAAGTTGGGCTTTGCAATCTTGCAGCTCCCGAGACAGCTGGGCGTTCTTCTCGTTAAGTGCCTGAAATTTCCAATGATCCTTAAATCAGTCAGCATAACTAATTTAAGTCTCGGGGGCACTGGTATATACAACCATTAAAATTCCCTTACCCGTATGTCTTTCACATACTGCTCCGTGGCTCTGGTAAAACCATTTTGAGAAGCACGGAGATGCGCGTCCCCTGCATTAAAGGCATCCAATGCCTCAGGGGAAAAGCACGCTTCTTGAAATACTGTCCGGCGGCGCCTATGGTTCATAGCGCTCTCCACCTCAGACTTGGTGGCGGACAGTCTATCGGTATCCTCCGTTGGAAAAGGATCCGGCTCGCGTCTTGCGCTTGCCTCCCCCTCCAGTCCGGGCGCTGGAGCCTGGCCGGTGTTGGTAGGATCAGCAATTCCTGCACTCGCAGTCCGGCGAGCACTTTTTCTCCTACAGAGATCATGAGCACTCAGACGTTTCCTCGGAACGTGGCTCTAAAAATTCGAATACGAGCTATACCTTTGCGGCGACGTTTCCGTCCGCCCTGCGCTCCTTTTTTGCCTACTGGTTTGGACTGGCCTCTGTTGGTCAGCCGCCGCGGGCTCGGCTTCCTGCCGTAAAGGCGCTTCCTGCAAAATACCATCGTTCGCGAAGGTCAGAGATGGGCAGGGAAGAGATACCGGTGTCCGGACTTCGGTCGCGGTCACCTAGGAAGCCGGACTTAGTCCGGGGTAATCTGCCGTAATGGCGACCAAAGCATTGTCTATGCTGAGCTGGTGATACACCCCGTCGATCAGCTCCACCTCGATGTCCAGGTCCTCTTTGGAGGCCGAACCCAGGGATCCTTCTGGTTCCTCGGGTTGCGGAGCAGGACTCACCATGTCCTCCATAGTCCGGCGTAGATCCTGCGTCCAAGACATAATATAAGAAGCTTAAACTTCGAAAGCATGGGTTGATCCCTTCAAGGTGTTCACTTACCCATCCTCTGGGGTTGATCATGGAAAACCCATTTAAAGGGTTCGTTCGAAGGAAATCCTCCTTCTCCCCCTTATACAGGCCGGATAGGATCTTCACCAGATCCTCGGTCGAATCCAGCCCTTTGCGGCCGTGCCGGGTAGCATCGTCTTCCCTGTTGAAATCCCACATAGGGTGGCCTCTGTAATGCAGTGGCTGTACCCCTCGCTTGATGCATGTCGCCATGACTCCGATCATGGTCAAGCCGGAATGAGCCATTAATCTTATCCGGCCCATCAAGTAGTGGACGCTCTTGTCTTCCTCCAATCGGAGGCTCCGTGGGCGCCAGCTGAGGCGTTTCTTCAAGGGAGCAGCACTAAACTCCGGGAGGCCGATCCGAACTGGGTCCGGCAGCGGAGCGTCTCCTATATAAAACCACTCCGAGGGCCAGTCTTCGGACGCCTTATTGGGAGTGCCGGATAGGTATCTGGTCCCGGCGATGCGCCATATTTCGGTGCCGCCCACTTGATATATGGACCCCTGGTGAGAATGGGGTACGAGGCAAAACAGCCTCTTCCACAATGCAAAATGGGGCTCGATGCCCAGGAATAGCTCGCAAAGAGCTACGTAGCCCGTGATATGCAGGACAGAGGCGGGCGTAAGGTGATGGAGCTGGAGTCCGTAGAACTTCAGGAGCCCGCAGAGGAATAGATGTATTGGAAATCCGAGTCCCCTTATCAGATAAGGGACAAAACACACTCGCTCCCCCTTATTGGGGCTTGGAGTGTCCTCCGCCTGCCTCCCACCTTGATAAGTAACCAGTCCGGCCCGGGCTGGAACCATGAAGGCCGGAGGGAGAAACCCCTCCGTTTGGAGCTTCACTAGCTCATTGTGCGAAATAGAGCACCTCCTCCAATTCCCCGGCGGTGGGCTGGGAGCGCGTGAAGAAGAGCCGCATTGACGATCCATGGTGGAATGGATTTCTAGGTCAGAGGCGCTTTGATGGAGAGTACGCGGGAGGAAGACGGTGCGGTTTGGACCTGGATTCTTGCCTCTTTTATAGGCGGGCGACTCGCACAATTAGGGGGTAAAATGCAAAAAACACCTTGGCTTTTCTCATTCATGCGACGTGTGGAAGAGGGCCATTATTTGGCGTAGAAGCCGAGGAACACAGTGTTCAAGATGAAGCCAGGCACTGTTCAGCAGGTACATGGAATTTGAAGGGAGAACCTGCCTTGCAACGCCGAAGACTACAAACACGCTGGACTTATCGTCATTGAAGCCTGGTTCGGGGGCTACTGAGGGAGTCCTGGACTAGGGGGTGTCCGGACAGCCGGACTATCAATATCCGCCGGACTCCAAGACTACGAAGATAGAAGATTGAAGACTCCGGCTCGTGTCCGGATGGTACTTTCCTTGGCGTGGAAGGCAAGCTTGGCAATACGGATATGTAGATCTCCTACCATTGTAACCGACTCTGTGTAACCCTAGCCCTCTTCGGTGTCTATATAAACCGGAGGGCTTTAGTCCGTAGGACAACATACATCTCAACAATCATACCATAGGCTAGCTTCTAGGGTTTAGCCTCCTTGATCTCGTGGTAGATCTACTCTTGTACTACCCATATCATCAATATTAATCAAGCAGGACGTAGGGTTTTACCTCCATCGAGAGGGCCCGAACCTGGGTAAAAACATCGTGTCCCTTGTCTCCTGTTACCATCCGCCTAGACGCACAGTTCGGGACCCCCTACCCGAGATCCGCCGGTTTTGACACCGACACAAACTCTTTTCTCGTCCTTTGCTTTGGTTTGGTTTGTGCCCATGAGACATGGTACCCTTTCATATGGTGTGAGACATATGCTACCCTATTATTATCTTTGTATGTCGAGTACTTTATTAGTTTGTGAGCTCATGATTATATCTTATGTCTACCTTGCTCACTTGCCACTCTATTGCATCCTTGCTCATGTATGTCTTATCTTTGATGCAATTTTTGTCATACTATAAAATATAGGGGAGTGTTGATCCTAATGTGTGTACTTTGCAATCCAAAGGCATCTCTAATTAGGTGCACACATCTAGGGTGATCCCGTCTATATTTTGTAGTTTTGGGATTCGTTTACTCTCATGTCTTACCTTTGTGTAAATCCCGTGTTGTCATCAATCCACCAAAAAGGGGGAGATTGTTAAGGCATGTCTCTCTCTAAGTAGTTTTGATGATTGATGACAATGCTTTTGCAGACTGATCATGTGCAGTATTTTAGAGATTCATTCATTGGCACGAGACGATTCCTTCCCCTCGGAGTTTTAAGTGAAGACGGTGTAGTTTCTTTCGTTCCGATTTTGGTGGACTTGATTCGTAGGAGTCACCGTACTATCAAGAGGGGGTCCACACTGGAAAGGTTAGGGTGGAATCAACACATGCGTATCTCATTTGCACCCACTGGTCCTTCCCGCTTCAATGGAGCATCTTTCGTTGCCTCTTTTGTGATCTTGTTATAGTCCCAGCGGTAGTAATGCAGCTCCCAGCGGAAGTACTGCTCAAGAACCATAAGCAGCAGTATCGCTCGGCAGCGGTAGTACCGCCCAGTTTCACAGGCGGTAGTGGGTAGTACTGCCAGGGGTCTCTCAGCCATAGTGCCGCTGAGGTGCTGTGCTACTACCAACTCGACTCAAAAGTTTCGCAACTCGTGTCGGGTTTTGTGGCACTGGCAGCGGCAGTAGAGGCGGTAGTACCGCTCACGAGCGGTAGTACCACCCCTACCACAGCTGCCAGTACCGCCCTGGGTCTAGATCTCGCTCCACCTCAGGTCTCCCCTAGTCTACACGGTAGTACCGCGAGGGGGAGCGGTAGTACCACTACACCCAGTGATAGTACCGCTACCCCTAGCGGTAGTACCGCTCTGTGCGGGCTGAATGAGGGGTAACGGTTGGTTTTTCTATCCCACTATAAAAGGAGGTCTTCTTCTCCAAGTTGACTTACCTCTTTTCCCCAAAGCTCCATTGTTGCTCCAAAGCTCATTTTCACCCGATCTATCTCCCTAGCCAATAAAACTTTTTGATTCTTTAGGGATTGGTTGAGAAGGCCTGGATCTACACTTCCACCAAGAGAAATTTGATTCCCCCCACTAATCCCTTGCGGATCTTGTTACTCTTGGGTGTTTGAGCACCCTAGACGGTTGAGGTCACCTCGGAGCCACATTCCATTGTGGTGAAGCTCAGTGGTATTGTTGGGAGCCTCCAATTGAGTTGTGGAGATAGCCCCAACCTTGTTTGTAAAGGTTAGGTCGCCGCCTTCAAGGGCACCAATAGTGGAATCACGACATCTCGCATTGTGTGAGGGCGTGAGGAGAATACGGTGTCCCTAGTGGCTTCTTGGGGAGCATTGTGCCTCCACACCGCTCTAACGAAGACGTACTTCCTCTCAAAGGGAATGAACTTCGGTAACACATCCTCGTCTCCACCGGCTCCGCTATTGGTTATTTCTCACCTTTACTTGTGCAAGCTTATATTGTGTTGTATCCCTTGCTTGCTTGTGTGCTTGTTGTTGTTGCATCATATAGGTTGCTCACCTAGTTGCATATCTAGACAACCTACTTTGATGCAAAGTTTAATTTGGTAAAGAAAGGCTAAAAATTGTTAGTTGCCTATTCACCCCCCCCCCTCTAGTCAACTATATCGATCCTTTCATCATGTTTATTGGCATGATGGAACCGACCATAAAGAGCAGTGATTAAAATAAGCAATTTTGGCGGCAACAAAGCCTCCAAGAGAGAAGGTGACACTTGGTACAAGCGCGCCCTCTCATACCAGCACTCGTACCAGGTGGCGTTGCCTCCCCCTTGTTGGATATCTTACCCCTGTGGTTTCGTTCCGCAAATCAGAGTTACATAGAGACGAGAAACTTCACTAGAACCAAGAACTCTAGCCTCCAAAAGGGATCCGGAAGGGGAACCGATAGAAGGGATCCACCATGACATCATCCAACCAAGGAGACGTTGGCATCAACGTTCATCATCACAATCCCCTATTCATCTCTTTGTAATACCAAACCCAGGTATACATACGCGCATTACTTTGATCGCTCATCCATGATTATCCTTCTAATGCTTGTTGACTCAGTGTCGGAATAAAATCTCTAGTTCTCGAGGATATGCAGGAACCCTAGTATGTTTAGGTGTTGTTGAATGTTTAAGTTAATGTTGTTCATGAATGTTGTGTAAGGTCGACCACTCGACAGTTTGCCTTTATGGCCACAAAGAACATTACCGTTGTTGCAATTGTGTGATGTAAATGTAAAAAGGTGATAATATCCACCCATCCTTGATAGAGCAATCGATAGGGGGATAGCAGAGAACCGACCATTGACTTCGTCCATGGGGTAACCCTTAATCATCATTGTTGTAGCCTGCCATGGGAAGGAGTGGTGGTAGCGTGTGTGATATGGCTCTACGTAAGTAACATGTATGCTTTACCAGGCTCCGACCACTTGTAAAAGGATACAAGGTGGCTCAGTTATCCGAACCTAAAACTATGTGTATGCTTACGCACATGTTAAGTTAGACACATACTAGTGGGGAATTGAGACTCCCTAAGATTGCTTTAGCCCTAATAATTCCATCACTCTCATTTATTCTCTCTTAGTTGCCAATCACTTGCAATATTTAAAATTTAAAACTTTTGTCTCCGCTTTGCTTTGGACCTTAACTAACTTGCAAACCCAACCCAATAGACCTTAATAAGAGGCAAATGCCATTTCCTATGCTCCATGTGGGATCGATACTCTTACTTCGAAAAAACTATAACTAAAATATGTGCACTTGCAGACCACCAAGCACCATGTCGCCCGTACATGCACCACGACACACAGATAATCACCTGCGAGTGGGGTGATGCGACCGCTAACCACCCATTAGCTAATAGTGTGCCCTCTCCCAAGGATTCCTGAGGCGGCCGTTTGGATGGCCACCACCCGACATCATCCCCGACTATAAAAAGGGTGAGGCATTGTTGTAGGGTGAAACCATAAGAGGGATATTTTCACACTTGGATGTGGAAAAGGGATGAACACCAAGAACACAAAGAGGAATTCACTCCAATAAAACCCAATTACACATCCACTAGAATAGCAAACACATAGATCCACAAGAATACAAGCACACTCAAAGGAAACAAGCACTAGATAGAGTTCTTCCCACTCCTAAGGAGGTGAGGTATTGATGATAGTATTCTCCTAATAGGAGGTCTTGAAATCCACTTGGGGATCCTCTCCAAAGAGGTCTTGATCTCCAAGAGGAGTGGTAGAAGGAGCAAAGCTCTCTAGATATCTCTCATATACTTTGCTAACCCTAACAAGTAGCCTTGGTATGAAATATATAGGTAGAGGTGGAGAGGGGACAACTTGAGAGGCAAGAAAGGGCACCCTCACCGAAACCTGGGAGGCCCGTGCGCACGTGGTAAGTTGGGCCCGTGCTCACGGGGGTCCCGTGGGCACGGTAGACGCCCGTGCGCAAGGGGTGCTACAGTGGCTCGGGCCCATGCGCATGTGGTATGGAGGCCGTGCACACAGGGGTGCGCGGCTCTAGTACAATAGCCTCCTGGGTGTCCCGTGCGCACGGGGTCTTGGGGCCCGTGGGCAAGAGGTCGCCTGGGAGGTGCATAACTGCTGTTGTTGGACTTCTTCTCCTTCCTTGTGGCCTTGGGGTGCTCCTCCTCTTCCTTTGGGGTGTTCCTCGGCAGCTTGGTGGCGTTGGTCTTCGTACCTAAGGACACATATCGTATTTTGATGAGGTAGCAACCAAGTTCCACTCATGTCCATATTGATCTCGTGAAGGAGTGAGTTCACCTTGTTTTCAATGGCGCATGCTTGAGCTCTTGTCATAGATCCACATGGTGGTTAATGCATTAGTGTAGAGTCCATGGGCATGATGGAAGGATGCTCCGCATCATCTCCCCCCCCCCATTGGGAGAGATCCATCCGCGGATCGTGATCTTCATCACCATGGTATGGGGCCAAGTCCTTGACGTTGAAGATGTCGCTAGCATTGTACTTGTCGCACGGGATGTTGATATTGTAGGTGTTGTCATTGTAGCATGCTAACACCTGGAATGGTCCATCGGCTCATGGTAGGAGTTTGGACTTGCGCTCGTTGGGGAAGCGGTCCTTTCGGAGATGAAGCCATACAAGATTGCCTGGATTGAACACCATTGGGGTCTCGTTAATGTTGAGCTTGGTGGCAAGGCGTTGTACTTGCCGCTCGATCGTGGACCTTGTATCTTCATGCATCTTCTTGAGAAAGCTTGCCCTTCCACTCGCGTCCATGTTTGCGTGTTCTTGTAGTGGGAGAGGTGGAATGTCCAATGGGGACAACGGGTTGAAGCCGTAGACGACCTTGAAGGGGGACTTGCTAGTAGTAGAGTGTCGAGCTTGATTGTACGCATACTCAGCGATAGGTAAACACTCCTCCAACTCCTTGATGTTCTTCTTGATCAACACGCATAGGAGAGTAGATAGCGTCCGGTTGGTGACTCCAGTTTGGCCATTGGTTTGTGGATGATAGGCCATCGAGAATAGAAGCTTGATGCCGAGCTTGGCACATAGTGTCTTCCAAAAGTAGCTAAGGAACTTGACGTCACAGTCCGACACAATGGTCCTTGGCACTCCATGAAACCTCAAGATTTCCCTACAAAAAGATTTGCAACATGTGAAGCATCGTCTATCTTATTGCAAGGGATGAAATGTGCCATTTTTTAGAATCGGTCCACAACAACAAATACGAAATATTTGCCATTTTGGGTCCTAGGCAATCCAAGCACGAAATCCATACTAATATCTTCCCATGGTTGATATGGAATTGGAAGTGGCATATGTAAACCATGAGATTGAGCTTGTGACTTAGCTTTGCGACATGTAGAGCATCGGTTGGTGAAGCGTGCCACATCACGGAACATCTTTGGCCAAAAGTACTTGAAGGAGAGTGTGGCAAAGGTCTTGTCGTGTCCAAAATGTCCCATAAGTCCTCCTCCGTGAGCCTCTTGCAAAAGTAACAAACGAAGAGAAGACTCGGGTATACGAAGTTTGTTAGCGCACATAAGGTAGCCATTCTTGAGGTAATAGTTCTCCCGACAAGTGTTAGCAAGACATTTGGCATACGGAAGTGCAAATGAAGGATCATGGGCATAAAGATCTTTAACATGCTCAAAGCCAATAACATTCAATTCAAGTTGAGTAACTAACATGCACTTGCGGGAAAGAGCATCCGCCACAACATTTTCTTTACCCTTAATGTACTTGATCACATAAGGAAAAGATTCAATAAATTCACTCCATTTAGCATGCCGTTTATTCAACTTGGTTTGACCTTTAAGGTACTTCAGAGTCTCATGATCGGTATGTATGACAAATTCATGTGGACGAAGGTAATGCTCCCAAACATGCAACACTCGCACTAAAGCATACAATTCTTTGTCATAGATGAGATAGTTAAGTTGAGCTCCGAAAAGTTTTTGGGTCATTTTTCTTGCATCAAGACTCCTCCAATACCATTACCACTAGCATCACAATGGACCTCAAAAGTTTTGTTGAAATTAGGCAATGCAAGAATTGGAGCATGTGTAAGCAAAGATTTGAGCTCTTCAAATGCGGTAGATTGTGAGGGTCCCCAAACAAAGGTTGCATTCTTCTTACTCAAGGCGTGTAACGGTGAGGCAATAGTGATAAAGTCTTTCACAAAGCGACGATAAAAACCCGCTAGACCAAGGAAAGTACACACTTGTTGTAAATTAGTGGGTCGTGGCTAAGTTTTAATTGCTTCAATTTTAGACTCATCAACATGAACACCCATTGAAGACATAACAAAGCCCAAGAAAACGATCTTGTCAACACCAAAGTGCATTTTTCCATATTGGCATAAGGTCGCTCTTTTCTAAGAATTTGCAAAATGGCCCTAAGGTGAGTTACATGATCTTTGAGGGATTTGCTAAACACAAGTATATCGTCAAAGTAGACCACAACAAACACGCCAATCTATGGGTGAAGCACATAGTGCATAACATGCATGAAAGTACCAAGTGCCTCCGATAAACCCATAGGCATAACTAACCACTCATACAAGCCAAATTTTGTTTTGAAAACGGTTTTCCATTCATCACCTTCTTGTATACGGATTTGATAATAACCACTTTTAAGATCAATTTTAGAGAAAATGGTGGTGCCGCTAAGCTCATCTAGCATATCATCAAGGCGTGGAATGGTATGCCTATAGCGAATGGTGATAGCATTTATGGGTCTACAATTGGAACACATGCAAAAACTGCCATCTCTCTTAGGCACGAGAATGACCGGTGCGGCACAAGGACTCAAACTTTCATGCACATGTCCATGGTCTATGAGATGTTGGACTCGCCTTTGTATTTCTTTGGTTTCTTCGGGGTTGACGCGGTATGGAGCCTTTTTCAAAAGAGGAGCGCCGGGGGTGAGGTTGATGTGGTGTTCGATACCGCGTAGAGGAGGAAGACTGGGAGGTAGCTCATCAGGGAAGACATCCATGAATTCCTGCAACAATTGAGACAACACTAGAGGTAGATGGTTAGACTTGTTAGTTTTTGTCGTCTCACCTTTGCTTACTAGGACATAGTGTAGGACACTCAAAGGCTTCTCATACACTTGTCTCATATCTCCTTTTGTGGCTAGGAGAACTAAGTTCTTCTCTTGTGGTGTGGAATCACTCATTTTGGGCTTGTGGCACTCACTCTCTTTGTGGTGGGTCACTCTCTCACTAGTCTCTCCTTGATGCTTGGTGTCTTGCTTGTCGGCAAGCACTTGACTTGGTGTCATAGGTCGTAGCACGTACTCCTTGCCTTTCATCTTGAAGCTATAGTAGTTTGTTCGTCCGTTGTGGATGACGTCGCGATCGAATTGCCAAGGTCTTCCCAAGAGAAGATGGCACACGGACATGGGAACCGCATCACACTCTAAGGTGTCCACCTAAGAACCAATCTTGAATGAAACTTGCATGGTGTGTTCCACTTGAATGGTGCCGGAGTCACTAAGCCATTGGATCTTGTAGGGGTGAGGATGCTTCTTATTGACCAATTGTAGCTTGGAACATAGCTCTTCACTTGCCAAGTTGTGACAACTTCCTCCGTTGATGATGACCTTCATAGAACGACCATTGATGCCGGCCTTGGTGTGGAAGATGTGGCAACGTTGGTCTTCGTCTTGTTGGTGTTGAAGCATCAAGACCTTGGATACCACGAGAGCGGGACTTGAATCATTGTCACAAAAGACTTGAGCATCTTCTTTGTCATTCACTTGACGGTGCATGGCGATGTGCTCGAGAGCTTCCATCTCGTCTTCATTCATGGAGTCATATGTTCCATCATCATTCATGATCATGGTTTGTCGGTTGATGCATTGGAAGGACGTGTCCACGGCCACCACATGTGAAGCACTTGAGAGAACTTGTCTTGACAGGGTCATCCAGTGGCGCTAATGATGAGGGAGTCTTAGACTTGTAGTTGCTTGCCAGAGAACGAGTCGAGGAAGGCGTCATTTGCTTGGAACTTGACTTATCGCCGGTACTTGGTGATGCTCTAATCGAGGTAGGAGGTGTCGTAGTGGAAGTAGATTGAGTGTATGAGCTGTAGGTCTTGCATGAGTACTTGGCATATTTTAAGTCTTCTTGCATTTGTCGCTCCGCCTTGCTCACTTGATGAACTAGCTCGAGAAGGTTGGAGTAGGGTTGGAAATCGGCAATCTTCCTTATTGGGTGATTGAGGCCGTTCAAGAAGCGTGCCATAGTTTGTTCATCATCTTCCTTGACATTGGCTCATATCATGGCGATCTTCATTTCTTGATAGTATTCTTCCACCATCTTCGTGCCTTGCTTGAGGAGTTGCAACTTCTTGAAGAGATCACGGGTGTAGTGTGTAGGCACAAAGCGAGCTCGCATGACGTCCTTTATTTGTGTCCAAGTCATGATGGGTGGTTCGCCCTTCTCGCGGCGCGTTCTCACGGCGTCGCTCGATCACTCACTCCCACCAAATGAGGACATAGTCTTGAAACTCGAGGAATGCCATGGCGATCTTCTATTCCTTGTCGTAGTTGTGAAGACGGAATATCTTGTCGACTTTCAATGCCCATGAGAGATATTCTTTGGGATCATTGCTTCCGGAGAACTTGGGCATGGTGAACTTGAGCTTGCCGTAGCGGAGTTCTTCATCATAGTGGCGGTTTCGATGTCGCTCGTGGTGTGGTGGAGGGTCTTCAAACACTCGTTCTGCTTGATATCACTCTTGACGTGGAGTAGGGTCTTCGACTTATCGTTCACCGTGATAGCGGTCTTGGCATGGAGAAGGACGAGGCATATGTGCCCGGTTTCGCCTTTCTTGTTTCTCCTCACTTAGGGCAGCTTCTTCTTGTCGTGCTTGATGAAGATCTTCCTCTTGCTCCCATACGAGGCGGCCGCGAGCGGCAACGGCTCTAGTGGACTCGCGAAGTGCTTGTTGAGCTACTTGAGCTTGTTTTTCACGACTTTGTTGCTCTTGCCGAAGTGCATTGTTGTCTTGAGATGCTTGACGAGGACGTTGTGGTGGAGGTTGCTCTTTCTCCATGGCTTCTTGTTCTTGGCATCGCACCCTTTCACGTGCTCGAACTCGGGGTTGTAGGCTATTGCCATGGAAAGGATTTTCTTGATCTTGGCGATCTTGATGACAGTCATCGTGGTGAGAAGAACAAGCTCGAGGAGGACTCGCATTGGAAGAAGAGTATGACGATGAGTGGCGACTTGTGTGGCATCGTCTTGGTGAATAGGTTGAGGATGACGCGCGGCTCACGATCATGTTGCGGAATTCTTCCATTTGTTTGGAGAGCTTGGCGTCGAGGTAGTACCTTTTGTCTTGCCTCTGATTGTCGTAGGTCGGTGGCGAGTTGCTCGATGCGATCACCCAAAGCTTCACTTTCTTGATGTAGAGCTCGTTGTGCGATGAAGAAGTGATTCTTGGTGACGAAGTTACGTTCGTCATTTTGATCCTCGAAGAGTGGGTTTGCCGAATAAGTGGGCCTATCCATCATGTGGAAGTGGTGGAGAGTAGGAAAACGAGAGAACAATACCAAAGTTATCTTTTCTGAAGATTGTGGGTGTATGATCCCACGTGATGCTATAATAGTAGAATTGGTACCGGGTTTTGTTTCTCACACCTACAAGTAAAAGGCTTATGGAGGATCTCAGTTAGGAAGTGGCACAAATAATTCAAGCAAATGTTAGTCAAGACGTCAAAAAAGTTGAAAAGATGCACATATCGCAAGTAAGACAAATAAATCAATCCCAAGGATATCACTAGGAACACACACACGGAAGATAGATGGGATCCGTGCAACCAAGGAACGAGCACAGGATGTGTTACCACGGAGAAGGCTCTTGTTGCACGGATACTAGAGAGACAATATCGCAATTGCTCTAATCGGCTAGATACGCTTGTGCACCAATCTAAGAGAGTAACGTGCCGTATACTATCCCAAGTATCCAAGTATGTAGTGACCAAGATGATGTAACTATGCTATGAGGCTCAATGCTATTGCTTACAAGCTCTTTGCTACTCTTCTTTTGCTTAAAAGCTTTTTATCCTCTCTTTTTGACTACTATGCCACAATGCTTGATGCGCGAGCCAGAATATGAGACAATGGAGTATGATAAGCACGGGATAGACTAATGGCACAAATATGATAGCAAGATGATTGCACGCTAAATGTAGCTATGCGGATAAGGCGTATCACTAAGGTGCACAAAGAGCATGGCCCGACAATTCTCAACTCGCTAGTCTCGATAGGTAAGTCACGTAAAATGGGCTCAAGGCTATCAAGATAATGGCTAGGGTATGAACAAAGCGTCGTCGAGGTTACCGTCTTTGCTTAAAGTTGGTATGAAGATGAAGTTGTCGATGTCAAAGTGGAGTTCGATTCGATGATGAGTGGCAGTGATGTCGAAGTCAAACCGCACCTAAGTAGCCGAAACACCTTAGGACATGGTGCACTGGAACCCAAAAAGCTCAAACACCAACGAGAAGTATTGCGGAAGACAAATTGTGGTGGTGGAATGGCAAAATGAAGCAAAACAGGAAATGGCCGAACTGGTCTCTAGGGCCCGTGCGCACGAGGTCCCGATGGCCCGTGCGCATGGGGTGTTCTGGGAGGGCAAGAACACCTTCGGATCCATGGAGATTTTTAAGATTTTGGCCAAAATCGATGGTAGTGTGGGTGGGGAATGGTGGAAAAGGTTAGATCCACTTGTTAAACACCAAATCCGTGGATCAAATAAACCAAATCTCACAAGACCTAACAAATTGCAAGAAAAATTTTGGGGCTATTTTTGGTGGGGATTTTCGAATTAGGACGAAAAACAACAAAATAAAGCTAGAATATGGGGTGTAGCGACTCCAAGATGTGAATCAACCTTGCTCATGATACCAAGTTGTTGTAGGGTGAAACCCTAAGAGGATCTTTTCACACTTGGAGGGGGAAAAGGGATGAACACCAAGAATACAAAGAGGAATTCACTCTAACAAAATTCAATTACACATCCACTAGAATAGCAAACACATAGATCCGCAAGAATACAATCACAATCAAAGGAAACAAGCACTAGATAGAGTTCTTCCCACTCCTAAGGAGGTGAGGCCTTGATGATAGTCTTCTCCTAAGAGGAGGTCTTGAAATCCACTTGGGGATCCTCCCCAAAGAGGTCTTGATCTCCAAGAGGAGTGGTAGAAGGAGAAAAGCTCTCTAGATATCTCTCATATACTTTGGTAACCCTAACAAGTAGCCTTGGTACAAAATATATAGGTAGAGGTGGAGAGGGGACAACTTGACAGGCAAGAAAGGGCGCCCTCGTCCGAAACCTGGGAGGCCAACGCGCACAGGGTAAGTTGGGCCCGTGTGCACGGGGGTCTCGTGGAACCGTTACACACCCGTGCGCACGGTACACGCCCATGTGCACGGGGTGCTATAGCGGCTCGGGCCCATGCGCACGGGGTCTGGAGGTTGTGCGCACGGGGGTGCGTGTCGTTGGTATAGTAGCCTCCTCGGCGGCCCGTGCGCATGGGGTCTTGGGGGCCCGTGGGCAAGAGGTCGCCTAGGAGGTGCAGAACTGCTGCTGTTGGACTTCTCCTCCTTCCTCGTGGCCTTGGGGTTCTCCTCCTCTTCCTTTGGGGTATTCCTCAGCAGCTTGGTGATGTTTGTCTTCGTACCTAAGGACACATAGCGCATTTTGATGAGGTAGCAACCAAGTTCCACTCATGTCTATATTGAACTCGTGAAGGAGTGAATTCACCTCGTTTTCAATGGCGTGTGCTTGAGCTCTTGTCATAGGTCCACGTGGCGCTTGATGCATATGTGTAGAATCCATGGTGATGGTGGAAGGATGCTCCGCATAAGGCATCCCTATCACCTAAGCCCTAGCCGTTGTCTCCACAATCCTCATCATCTACTCCCCTAGCCATCTCCTCCCCTGTCTGTAACAAAGTCGTCACGATGGAAGGACGCAACCTATTGATTGAACCTCATGCGGCCGCACAAGATCCACCGACTTCCATGGCGGCGGGCAGCGTGGATTTTGCGCCTCAGGCGCCATCGTACCCATCAACGACGCCATCCCCATTGGCGCCATCGGCATCGTCCCCCACACTGATCCAGTTGCCCCCTAGACGAAGCCCGAGGACCCAGTCGTCATGTTGCGGCTCTCCCAACTCGAAGAGGAGGTACACACCACTACAAAAAGCGCATCTATGAGAGCTTGTGCTCTGTAACCATCGATAAGGAGCAACAGTGGCAGCTTGCGGCAACCGCTTGTGAGTCCGACCCCTACGCTTTTTCCATGATCTCTCTCTCTCTCTCTCTCTCTCTCTCTCTCTCTCTCTCTCTCTCTGAGGACTAGAAGGCGACGGCGGCGGTACTGCAAGTAGTAGCATGTAGCAATGGAATATAGCAACATTGCATATCTTTTAAGATGCCACTTAACGATATTTCAAGTTGCAAAGTGATAACCCACAAGTGTAGGGGATTGCAACAGTTTTCGAGGGTGGAGTATTAAACCCAAATTTATTGAGTCGACACAAGGGGAGCCAAAGAATATTCTCAAGTATTAGCAGCTGAGTTGTCAATTCAACCACACCTGAAAGACTTAATATCTGCAGCAAAGAATTTAGTAGCAAAGTAGTACGGAAGTAACAGTAACAGCGGCAACAGTAACAGTAGCAGTTTTGTAGCAATCATAACAGTGGCAACAGAGAAGTAACTAAGAAAAGATCAATATGTGAAAAGCTCGTAGGCAATGGATCAGTGATGGATAATTATGTTGGATGCAATTAATCATGCAACAACTATAATATAGGATGACACAGAACTAGCTCCAGTTCATCAATGTAATGTAGGCATGTATTCTGAATATAGTCATACGTGCTTATGGGAAAGAACTTGCATGACATCTTTTTTCCTACCGTCTCGTGGCAGCGGGATCCTATTGGAAACTAAGGGATATTAAGGCCTCCTTTTAATAGAGTATCGGACCAAAGCATTAGCACTTAGTGAATACACGAACTCCTCAAACTACGGTCGTCACTGGGAAGTGTCCCGACTATACTCTGGGGTTTGCCGGATCATAACACGTAGTAGGTGACTATAACTTGCAAGATAGGATCAAGAACTCACATATATTCATTAAAACATAATAGGTTCAGATCTGAAATCATGGCACTCGGGCCCTAGTGACAAGCATTAAGCATGGCAAAGTCATAGCAACATCAATCTTAGAACATAATGGATACTAGGGATCAAACCCTAACAAAACTAATTCGATTGCATGGTAAATCTCATCCAACCCATCACCGTCCAGCAAGCCTATAATGGAATTACTCACGCACGGCGATGAGCATCATGAAATTGATGGTGGAGGATGGTTGATGATGACGATGGCGATGGATTCCCCTCTCTGGAGCCCCAAACGGACTCCAGATCAGCCCTCCCGAGGAAGATTAGGGCTTGGCGGTCGTCCAAAGCCGCATGGAATTCCTCACGTGAGACCGGGGATCCCCCATCGGCCGTAGACGAAGAAGGATTCACACCGGGGTGCTCCTCCTCACCTTCTATGGTGTCAACCATACTCTTCGGACGGTAAAGTCCTTAATAAAGAGACAAGGCTCTGATACCAATTGAAAGGATCGATATAGTTGACTAGAGGAGGGGGGTGAATAGGCAACTAACAATTTTAGCTTTTCTTTACCAAATTAAACTTTGCATCAAAGTAGGTTGTCTAGATATGCAACTAGGTGAGCAACCTATATAATGCAACAACAACAAGCACACAAGCAAGCAAGGGACAGAACACACAATAATCTTGCACAAGTAAAGGTGGGAGATAACCAAGAGTGGAGTCGGTGGAGACGAGGATGAGTTACCGAAGTTCCTTCCCTTTGAGGGGAAGTACGTCTCCGTCGGAGCGGTGTGGAGGCACAATGCTCCCCAAGAAGCCACGAGGGCCATCGTATTCTCCTTACGCCTTCACACAATGCGAGATGTCGTGATTCCACTATTGGTGCCCTTGGAGGCGGCAATCGAACCTTTACAAACAAGGTTGGGGCAATCTCCACAACTTAATTGGAGGCTTCCAACGACACCACGAAGCTTCACCACAATGGACTACAGCTTCGCGGTGACCTCAACCATCTTTTTTTAGAAAAGGAGGATGACCCCCGGCCTCTACATCTGGGAGATGCATGCGGCCACTTTATTGATTATTCTCGTGGACCTTACAAAGTATTACAACAATATGCCTGAATCCACCATCTTGGCAACATATGCCACTACTCCTATCCAAATGATGAAGGCGTGCTAGCTGGGCCACTACCCAGACCACTCATCTAAGCCTAACATCAAAATGATGAAGGGGTGCTAGCTGGGCCACTACCCGGACCACTCACCTAAGCCTAACATCAAAAGCCGGAAGCCCCAGCCGAGCCACATACCGGGTCTGGGGTACAAACCGGTTCTACGCACTCATGTGCCGTCGCCGCCATCTTCCACATTTCTGTCTTCATAGCAAATATTGAGGCTTCTACCGTCTGGCCACTCAGCCATCGACGTCACCATGACACCAGACAGCTTCGTCCTCCTGCGCGAGTCCATTGCCACACATTGGATGCCAAATCTCCACTGCGTCACACCGCCGAGATACGCCGCCATCAATGAGTAGGATGAAGCACCGCTCTGCCGAGTCCGGCAGGGTTGCTGAAGACCAAGCACCGTGGAAGAAGGACTCCGAGGCTGAGCACATAAGCGGCAGAGCGCCAACACACCGCCACCAGACGAACTCCGACCATGCCACCAACCGCCGCCAAGCAACCAAAGCATCACATCCACCCCAAGGGGCATCAACCATCTAGGGTGCTCAAACACCCAAGAGTAACAAGATCCGCAAGGGATTAGTGGGGGGAATCAAATTTCTCTTGGTGGAAGTGTAGATCGAGGCCTTCTCAACCAATCCCTAGAGAATCAACAAGTTTGATTGGCTAGGGAGAGAGATCGGCCAAAAATGGAGCTTGGAGCAACAATGGAGCTTAGGGATGGAAGAGGTAGTCAACTCGGAGATGAAGACCCTCCTTATATAGTGAGTGGACAAATCCAACCGTTACCCACTTATTCAGCCCGCGACATGCGGTACTACCGCACCAACTTGCGGTACTACCGCAAGGCCTTGCGGTACTGCCGCTAGCCGGTGTGGTACTACCGCACCCACGGCAGAGACCAGACAATGCCCTGTTGCGTTGACGCAACGAGCGGCAGAACCGCCGGAGCGGTACTACCGCGCGCCCTTGCAGTACTACCGCAAGGCAGGGTTCGACTAGGCTGGCACTACTAGGGAAAACCCTAGTAGTAGTGCCAGTTTTGAGGCTAGCAGCAGCGTGGGTGGCCGCGCTACTAATAAGGCGCTACAGCTAACCTATAGTAGTAGCGCGGCCCGTACCCGCGCTACTACTGTTGATGATATCAGCAGCGCTTTTTGTGAACGTGCTACTATTACCTAGCTGTAGCGATTTCGCAGTCCCTCGCTACTGCTATATCTTTCATCATTTTCCCCTGTACCCCTTTCCCTTTCAGTTTCCCTTTCAGATACTAGATAGTAGGTACTGCTAGTAGATATCAAATTCATAAACCATTACTGGGTAGTACTCCCTTCGTTCCAAATTACTCGTCGTGGTTTTAGTTCAAACCACGACGAGTAATTTGGAACAAATGGAGTACTAGATAACAATTTCATGCATAGTCAACATGCATCCTCAAGCAGTACAAGGTCATATCAACGGCGATCATCATATGTAGTTCTAGATGATATCGACGACGATCATCATATGTAGTTCTAGATGATATAGCCACACACACATATGTAGTTCTAGATGATATAGCCACACACACATATGTAGTTCTAGATGATATCGAAGACAATCATCATCCTCAAGCCTGGGCGGTTGGTGTTCCTGATAGTAATTAGGATGGCCTGTCCAACACGAAGATTCTTGCCATCGAGGAATTTCTTCCACCCAATCGAGTTTAAGTGTGTGCGACCGTCCGTGTCCATGCGGTAAGTACAGGTTGTGACGGAGCCCCTTGCAGTAAGGCGTAGTCCAGCTGAGCCTTCTTCATCAGGCTCGATACCATAACTCACAGATATGCTCTTTGCCAATTTCTGAATAAGAAAAACATATCAATTAATAAATAGCCTCGCAAATAAGTACATATGGATTATCTACACTATTAATAGTTTCCTTAGATTCTACACTAATAAGCATGTGATCGAACTCTACACTAAAACATATCATCGACTAGATTCCACACAACATACCATATCATTGGACTGTACACTAAGTATTTCATTGGATAATTTGCATTTGTAAGTATAACATACCATATCATGTCGATCAACCATGGTATTTGTCAGTCGGGTCACGAATGGCACCCCGACAAAGTCAGCACGTGGCGGAATTATGTCCCACAGGTTGGACACCTCCTCCTCGCTCAGCCTTGTTCTTTGAGCTACGATGGCTTCATGAAGTGGGTCCTCATCATCTTCATCGAGTGGGTCCTCATTATCTTCATCATCTTCATCATCTTCGTCATCTTCATCATCTTCCACCAGGTTGAGATAAATGACAGCCAGCTTGGGTCTTTCTGCTCTGAAGGAGAAGCTGATCAACTCACCACCAGTAAGACGCATGCGGGCGAGGAAACGGGCCCATCCATGTCCTCCAATCTGTGACATATTGCGTCCTTTCTCGACCTCCATAGTGTACGGCCCCCCAGGAGCCTCAAATGTCACAGTGTCTCCTGTTAGCTTGTTGAATTTCAACCTCACATTGCATGGGACGATCTGTGTAAGAAAAGCAAAATGACACAATGCAGTAATGCCAACACTAAAAATAAAATAGCTGTTACATTTCATCTAATTTCTTACCGACGCATGACGAAAACTCGGCTGGAAGTAGATGCCGAACAGCTTGCCAGTTGCAAGGCTGCTGGCGCACCTTGACTTGCACAGTCGACATAGTGGTGGTGGTGGTGGCGCCATTTTCCTAAAGCAATATGAGCAAAGGATTAACGATTAGATGACAAGGTACCACCTACCAAAGCATTTCGATGGCACCTATTGCCTAAGATAATTGATTAAAAAAACAAGTGGCAAATTTATCTAAATTGGCACCTACATTTTGCCAAAAAAATAACTTATTATACAAAAACAAAAGCATCTACCTATCCATGTACAGAAAAAATAACAATAAAATGGTGCATACTAAATCAACTAGCATACTAAATCAACTAAATGACACAATGTTCTAAATCAACTAGCCTACTAAATCAACTAAATCAACTAGCCTACTAAATCAACTAAATGAAAATATTCTAAATCAACTAGCCTACTAAATCAACTGAATCATATCAACTAAATCAAAATCTTGCATATAAACTAGCCTACTAAATCAAAATGTAGCAGGGAGGAGGGAGAAGGAGGGGCGACTCGAGGAGGGAGTAGAGGGTATGACGGAGGAGGAAGGCGGAACGAGGAGGGGCCGACTGGCGGCGAGTGGAGGGAGGACGGAGGAGGAAGGCGGAGCAAGGAGGGGCCGGCCAGCGGCGAGTGGAGGGAGGACGGAGGAGGAGGCCGGTACCGAGTCTAGCGAGGAGGATGAGGTGACGGCGGCGCAGATCGGAGGAGGGGCGACGGGGGAGGACCGGCGGCGCGGGGGGTTGAGGAGGAGATCGAGTGAGTGTGTGGATTTGTGGGTTATTGTGACTAGTTAACTTAGCAGCAGGGGTTATTGCGTAAATGCGCTGCTGCTACGACCCGTAGCAGTAGCGCTCTTTGAATTAACGCGTTGCCGCTATAACTGGCCTCGCGGCGGCGCCGTGGGAATTTTAGCAGTAGCGCATCTTTGAGTGTACGCGCTACTGATAAACTTGTTTCAGCAGCGAGTTTTGTCCGCGCGCGCTACTGCTACTTAGCAGCAGCGCCTGATTTTAAAGCGTGCTGCTGGTAAGATTCTATGTATAGGCTTTTCCCTAGTAGTGTGGGAAGGCACAGACGAATAAAATTACATCCGTGGCTACTTCCGCTGAGTTTCAATCTGTGCAAAAATCCGACACAGTACTACCGCATCCAGGGAGCGGTACTACCGCATAGGCGCGGATGTAAAAAGTTACATCCGCCCCTACTTCCGCGCGAGTAGCTGTGCTGGGCTAGAAGCCACGGTACTACCATGCCCGAGGAGCGGTACTACCGCGTCCCTGGCCGGTACTACCGTGGGCCTCTGCAGTACTACTGCTCCCTTGAGTTGTACTACCGCATGCCACCGCACAATACCACTTGAGGTCCTTCATTTGCAAAGACACGGATAAACGGCCGGTGCTCCAAAGAAGCAAAGGAAAGGTGGTGCAAAGGGACAGGCGTGTACGTGTTGATTCCACCCTAACATTTCCGAAGCGGATCCCCTCTTAATAGTACGGCTTTCCTACGACTCAAATCCACCGAAAAGAAACGTAGAGAAACGTCGTCTTCACTAGGCTCCGAGGGGCATCGAATCGTCTTGTGCCTAAACATGAGGTATCTGAAATGCTCAATGCACATGATTAGTCTGCAAAAGCATTGTCATCAATCACCAAAACCACATAGGGTGAAATATGCCCTTACAGTAGTGGTTGTTTGGTCGTACAGAAACCTCGATGTAATTTCTACAATGAAATGTGCTTTGAACTTTCAAAAGAAAAAAAAAGTTTTGTTAGAGAACTAAGAAAAATACTAACAAGACTGCATTTTTTTTAAATGAGGCGGCTTTAAGAAAAATGAGAATATGTGGTAAAAAAAACTCTCGTCTTTAACTTAAAAACATGTTTTATTTTTCTGAGAATGAACTTACGTGCAAGTTCTATAGATAGCCCATGTGTCAAGACCCTTCAAAATCATTGTTACAAATTAATGTCCAGGCCCAGCCTTGATTTTGATTAGAAAAAAAAAGGATTAAAATTTATTTCTTCACAAGCTATCCAACCCAGCAAGAGACCCTACGTCCATTTGGTACATATATACAGCTATATACGCGTAGCACAATCCATGTACTTCAAGGACACCAAGCTTGGAGCAATGGCAGAGGCAGAGATGGAGAGCTCACCGAGATCTCAGCCCAAACTATCGGACCTAGAAGAAGGGCAAGCGAAAGGAGAGCCGAAGCAAGGAGGGTGGATCACCCTTCCCTTCATAGCTGGTTCGTCATCTCTCTCTCGCTTCCTCCTCTCTTCCCCCACACAATTAACTCTGTCCCGAGGGGAAAATATACATGCGTGTGTTTTGTGTGAGCATGCATGCAGGGAGCATGCTGGGGCTGGGGCTGGCCATCAACGGCACCACCAGCAACCTGCAGATTTACCTCATCAAGGAGTACAACGTGGAGAGCATCGACGCGGCGCAGATCGCCAACATCGTCCGCGGCTCGCTCAACCTCGTCCCCGTCGCCGGAGCCATCCTCTCCGACTCTTGGGCTGCTTCCCGGTCATCCTCGCCGGCGCGGCCATCAATGTTCTGGTGCGTGCGTGCACGTGACGTGCTTCCTCTGTTCAAAGCTTGTGCAGTATACATTTTGGGATTTGATGTAGTGCATAGGCCGGAGCGGATCCACTATAATCCTTTAGCAAATACTCCTCTCATCTCATAATATAAGACGTTTTTGCAATTCAATATAAATTGAAAATAGTCTTACATTATAAGGCGTAAGTAGTACTCCCTCCGTTCGGAATTACTTGTCACAGAAATGGATGTATCTAGACGTATTTTAATTCTAGATACATCCATTTTCGAGACAAGTAATTCCGAACGGAGGGAGTACGTAGCAAACTATCTATATGGATTAGGTTTGATATCATTTTGTCGAGGTGATTTATCTCATTGTGATCAAATGACTGACTTGGATAGCTTATTTCTATTATAACATGCCTAAAAAGTAGCCTCGGAAGCATGAAAGAAACTCTTTAGTCGAGTGATAAAAGAGTGAAATATTTCATTAGTCCATTAACTCAAAGTATTTGCGCAATTTAAGCTAAAAACTCAAAAAAAAGATCAGATTTAGACTATAAACTCATCTATGTCATCAATGAGGCCAAAAATGATTTGGGAGGGGGGAAAAGTCCATCCGCATGTCTGTCAGGTTTGTGTACCTTTGACCACGTACACTAGAGTTCATGTTTATAGGGTTTCATACAAGCTAACATGTGCGGACACAAAGTAGCTCGTAGCGGGTTTCAAAAAATTGAGAGCTCGAAACTACGCCTTAAGAAAAGGACCATCATGTTGGCGGCCGAACGCAAAGTGGTTTACTTGTAAAGCGGGTTACATAAGTATTCTGATGAGTAATAAAACTTAAATATTTTTTTTAGAAAAGGAGGATGACCCCGGCCTCTGCATCTGGGCGAATAAAACTTAATGTTTGGAACTGCTTAACTTTCATTTCTCATGGTTTGAATGCACAGTTCCAAAGCTCAACTTTCGCTTCTCATAATTGAGCAAAATTTGGTTGAGCAAGTAGGTTTTCATAATTTACGCCAATGTCAATATGGATAGGGTTAGTTGCGTGAAATCACCACTCCTGTTTCTAGAAGTATAGATATAGAGTATTGTTTGATGTGCAACACACATAATTAAAGCTTGAAATCAATACCGACAGACATTATAAACTTATAGTTGTCATGTCTCACTCTCTCCAGAAAACAACCACAAACATGACCACTTGACATTATACGATGACATTGACAACTAACAATATCAATTATGTTTCTGGCAACAACGTCCATGGGTGTGCCCCTTTCATTTCCAACAACCAATGATTTTTATTTATTTATTTTGCGGCGTAACAACCAATGATTTGTTACCAGTACGACCGTTTCAATCCAACACTAGCTAGTACGATGGATCACATGCACCGTTGGATTGCATCATCTTTATTATGATTGGTCAAAAACAATTGGTACGGATTTCATCGTGTGGCTCACAGTGGTGTCGTATCAAAATCAGACTTCAAACCATCATATGCACATCAGTTTTGTTCTACATAAAACACTTCTTGAGCATTGCCATTTATAGTGGATATCACATGGAAACAAAGTTTCAGTGAAAACCAAGTTTTGATGGAAACCGGTGAAAACCACGTGAAAGTGATATTTTGAAGTTTCAAAAAAAATCTCAAAAAGGAAAAAAAAAACAGAATGTTAAGAGTGTGATGTTTTATTAGCATGTGAAATTGCCAAACACATTATCATTTCATCAGGGTACAAAAAAAATCAGCATTGAATAGCGTCGTGCAGTAATTAAACATCGATATTCATTGCTGAATTCGCTCTTTTTGTAGCTATGGTAATGTGTTCGAACTTGAAATTTCGCAGGGCAATAGAGAACATCCTCAACCCTGATTTTTTTCAGATTTTTCCAAAACTTTCAAAGTGGTTTTCCGCAAAAATTTCTGTGAGCTTGGTTTCAATGTGATATTCTCTCTTGAACAATTGTTTTTAGGAAACGTTTCAAAATGGCGCGCCGGCCGAACGATTCGGCCGGTCGCGTCGCGTGTGCTTGATCAACCTACACGGATCATTCGTCTATCGCACGCCTCCTGTGTTTTCTTCTTCTTTGTCTTATCTTCTTCCTTCCACCTCAACTGACCACCTCCTATCCTCTTTCCCCGGCGAGCACCAACAGCCTCTTGTGCAGCCGTGCACTCCCCTCGCGGCCGCTGCAAACCAGCACAGAAACCCAATCTCATGCCGTTTTCGCAGCAACCTCGTCGCCATGGCAGCGCCCTCGCGCCCCGCGCCTGTCGCCATGGCCGCGCGTGATGGGGGCCAGGATCGGATGCTGCAACCTACAAGCCAAGCGGTGCGACGAGCGACGGCCGGAGCTGCGACCGGCACCACGCAAGTGGAAAAGAATGGCAACTATTGATAGAAATGTTTCAACAGTAGATATTAAAGTTTCAACCATAGTTGCTTTTTGCTACTAGCGGCGAAATTTTTGCTACATCCATCAAGGCAGAGCCGAACCTCGCGACGGCAGCGACGACGATTTTGCTGCAACCGTAATCGGTTTTTGCTACTACCGGCGAAGTTTTTTGCTGCATCCAACAAGGCGGAGCTGTGACCTTGCGACGGAGACGATGGTGATTTGCTGCAACCATAGTCGTGTTTTGCTACAACCGGCAAAGTTTTTCGCTACATCCATTCAACGTCGTTGATTGACTGGTGGGCGTCGCCGATGCAATTCCGTTCAGCGAGCATCAACGGCAAGGGGCGGTGGCGGAGCTACAACCAGAGCTACAACCGTCGCCGCGGAGAGCTGCAACCGCAGGTGGAGCTGTTGCATGGGTCGAGGCAGCGACGAGGATGACCAGCGAGGGTAGGGACCGGCGACGAGGGCGGCCGGCGAGGATGGGGACCGACGACGAGGATGGTCGGCGAGGGTGGGGACCGGCGACGAGGACGGCCACCGGAGGGGCAGCGCGGGACGGCTAGATGCAGGGAGCTGCACGAGGGTAAGATGCGTGAGGAGGAAGAAGATCTGGGGCGAATTGTTTTTTCTTTTTTTGCTAGATGGAACGGCCAGGAGTATTGGCATCCTGCGGCTAGGGCGCGACCGGCCCAAACTTTACGTGTCCATCTAATTAGTGCTTGTTTTTTAGAGCACTGTTAATTAATTACGTGTCCATCCAATGTGATTTTCCAGTCCTTCGTGCTGTTGACTCTCTCAGCGGGCCTGCCGTCCCTGCGGCCGCCGCACTGCCCGGCGCCGTCTGCCGCGTGCCAGCGCGGAACGCCGGGGCAGCTCGCCGTGCTGTACGCCGCGGTGTCCCTTCTAGCCATCGGCACCGGCGGGACGCGTTTCAACGTGGCCACGATGGGCGCGGACCAGTTCGGCGGCGCGCGCGACCAGGACACCTTCTTCAACTGGTACTTCGTCTTCCTCTACGCTTCCTTCCTGATCGGCGACACGGCCATCGTCTACATCCAGGACGGCGTATCCTGGGCCCTGGGCTTCGGCGTCTGCCTCGCCGCGGACGGCGTTCAGTCTGGTCCTCTTTCTCCTCGGCGCGCGGTACTACCGGATGCCCGCGCCAAATGGCAGCCCATACTCCGAGCTGGCCCGCGTCGTCGTGGCCGCCGTGCGCAAGGCTCGCGTCCATGTTGGCGCGCTAGGTCCTGTGCGGTACTACGTGGGAGACAATGCCGTCGTGAACTCGGTCGGCGAGGGCGCTCCAAGTAAACGATTAAGGTCGGTGCCATTCCCGTATTCCGATTTCTGGAAGAAGGATGGGCGCTGGTACGTGATGACACCCGCTTTCATGCCATCTTGCTTGCAGCTTTCTCAATCGTGCCGCCATGATCACCACCACCGACGACCCCATGGATGATGCGTCTGGTGGCCGTCGTTCAAGCGGCTGGCGGCTGTGCAGGGTGCAGCAAGTGGAGGATCTCAAGTCTCTGCTCGGCGTGTTCCCGCTGTGGTCATCTGGTATAATGCTCAGCGTCTCCATCGGGGTGGTGATCGGCATGATCATCCTGCAGGCTCTCGCCATGGACCGCTCCCTCGGACCGCGCTTCAAGATCCCAGCAGGGTCCATCACCGTCTGCTCGCTCGTGGCCTTCATCGCTGTCACCCCGGTCCTTGACCGTGCCGTCTTCCCGCTCTGGCGCAGGATCACCGGCATGCCGCCGTCCCCGCTGCAGCGCGTGGGGCTCGGCCACGTCGTCAACATTGCCGGCATGGTGGTCGCGGCTCTGGTGGAGCGCCGAAGGTTGAGCGTCGTGCACGCGCACGACGGCGCCGATGCGGCGGCCGGCTGGGTTACCCCCATGTCCGTATTGTGGCTCCTGCTTCCTCTTGGTGTCGTGGGGATCGGGGAGGCCCTCCACTTCCCCGGAAACATGGCCTTCTATTATCTGGAGTTCCCCAAGACGTTGCGGAGCTTGGCGACGGCCATGGCGCCGCTGCTCATCGCCATGGGGTTCTACCTCAGCACAGTCTTCGTCGACGTGGTGAGACGGGTCACGGCGTGGCTGCCCGGGAACATAAACCAGGCGAGGCTGGACAACGTGTACTGGACAGTGGCTGTGGCAGTGACGGTGAACTTTGGCTATTTCCTCATTTGTGCCAGCCGATATAAGTATCAAAACCAATCGTGATGTAAAGAAAAGATTTGTAGGTTGAGTATTGAGCTATTATTTTCATGATGAAGTGCCTAATTTCCTTTTTCTTTTGAGAAATTATGAGGGCTTTTTCTTTGAGAAATCATGAGGTGTCTAGTTAGATTTGGTTTGTCTTCTTCTTGTCTTAGCCTGATGGGCCTTGTTTGTGGAATATCCATTTCTAAACCCAAGCTCATCTGAATTTTTTCTTTTTGCATGGAAGATGTTTGAGTGCGTGAGGTCTGTTTTAATTTTCAGCTTGTCCAGACATTTGCGTAGCTCTCTGTAAAAAAAAAACGGTGTTAATGAGTAAGGAGACATGCAGCGAATAGCAAATGCTGAGTTGGTACATGCAGGCTGTTCACTGACTGCTGGTTTAATCATGCTTTTGTATGTTTACATCAGAGTTGTCAACTGCGTTGTTGCGGATAGAGAAAAGGGAACAGGTGTAATGGCATGAAACAAATGAAAAAAGATCCACATATGGGTCGAAAATTGTGACTAGAACATGCAAAAAACCTAATGGCCCATGCAGGTCTCGAACCTGCGACCTTCGCGTTATTAGCACGACGCTCTAACCAGCTGAGCTAATAGGCCAATGCGATAGAACAGTGAAACTTATTTTATTTATAAAAGGTTAGACCAACGCAAAAACAGTTCTATACGAACTATGCAAGGCTTAAATTTATTTTTAGAGAGAGACGACGCTCAAATTCCAATTAATAAAGCCCCAAGCTGGTACAAATTTGTGGCTGGATAGTAATGGTAAAAGTAAAAGATCTATCGGTCGCGCCACATGATCGACGAAGGACAACCATCGTGTCAGCGCCGGCGGTCCCTCCTTCGCCTCCACCAGAGGAAGAGGAAGACAGAAGCGAAGAGGAGCGCAAAGACGACGACGAATAGCAGCAGCATGAGCTCCCCGTGCGACTTGTAGCTCCTCTCGTCGTCCACCATCTGCGGCAACCTGCTGCCGTACTCTGACGCCGGAGCAGGCGACGGCGGCTGGGCCTGGCCACCGCCGGAGACCATGGCTTCTACGCTAGCTAGTGCTCCCGATCCGGTGATATGAGCACATATCTTGTATTTACACAGATATGCCCACAACTTGGGAGTACATGAGCAGCCGGAGATTGGACGGAGTTACGTGCACTGTTGGGATTGATGAGAGGAGAGCGAGTGAGTGGACGACTGACCTGCGTGGTCGTTTCGTGTCGCCAAACACAGCCATCCATCTACATCAGGATGGCGACCCATCTCATGAGCCGCTCCATACAACAAAAATTAATTAACCTTTTCTTGCGAATTAATTAACTTACTATTAACCTTGGGCATCTGTATGTGGATCCGATCCACCAGCTAAAAAAGGCATATGGGATTTACCAAAAATGCTCCCGCCCCGCCATATATATAAAGCAACAGATCAACACCACACGGTACAAACGCACGCCATCACAACACACGCACACCCAAGACAGGATACATAGTCACTAAGCGCAGCAACACAACCCCTAGCACTATCGTGAAGAGACGAAGGCACATACGAGTGGGCTCCAAGATGGCGCCTTCAGGAAGGATATGAGACCAGAGCGCCGCCACCGCCCCATCCGAGGATCAGAGTTTCCCTTGAAGCCGCACGAAGGGGAGTGAGAGCCGCGATGACGCCTTCAAGAAGGAAATGAGCTTCGCGGCCGCCGGTTCGTCCGAAGATAGAACGGGTTTTCACCCCGGACAACACTCACCGCCACATCCCGGCTACCACGCCGCCCACACGGCCATGGCCAACGGGCAGCACCAAGCCACAGGCTCGGCCCAAGAGCACCGCGCAACCACCACCCCCAGGGCCGCCGCCCCGGCACCAAAGACCTAGACACCATCTCACCCGAGATCCGCCACTACCCCAACCAAAGAGACGCGCAGAAAGATCCCGACTTTCCCACCCCTGGACATCCCCAGCACCGAGACCCAATAGGCCAGCCGAAACAGGCCTCCATTGACTTGTCTTGCCGCACCGGGCGCGGGACGAACTCAGTCCTGTTGTATCATGTGTGAGATGAGGTCAGTCCTGTTGCACCGTGCGCGAGATGAGCTCGGTCCGACGACACCGTGCGCGAGACGAGGTCGGCCCCGCAGCACCGGGCGCGAGACGAACGATGGACCGCAGCTGGGAAAGGGCCAGCCCTTCGACAGAAGTAGAGCCCGGACAACAAGGTGATGAAGCTAAGATCGACAGGGTCCGACCGCACACGAGCAGACGACAGAATAGAGCCAGCCGTCGCCGCGGACAGAGCCGCCGACCTACGGTGTAGCCGCCGCGCCGTCGGACGACCGCAAGGACCATACAGCACCGCAGCCGCCCACGGCTGGAGCAGCAACCATGTCGGGTCGATGCCCCAACCCGCGTCGCCCGTCGAAAAAAATGCAGATCCGGCCGGCACACTCCACCACCACCGCCTCATCCCACCAGTCCAAGACCCGAACCTCGACTCCGCATCCGGCAACAAAGCACAATCAGCACGCCTTGACAGAGGGCTGGAAAGGCCCCTCCTTTCCCATCATCGGCACACCTGCAGCACGCCTCTGGACGCCAGATCCCCCAACCACCAGAGACGGAGCCGCTCGCCCAAGGACAACACAGGCACCGGCGGAGCCCTGGATGGCCGGATCTGGCTCCAGCCAGTCGAAACCTTGAGAGGGTCGAGGAAGAAGCCGCCGGAGAAGGAAGGAGGTGGGGGTCGCCACCTGAGTTGCCGATCTGCTCCACGGCGCGCACCACCACCGTGTTGGAAATATGCCCTAGAGGCAATAATAAAATGGTTATTATTATATTTCCTTGTTCATGATAATTGTCTATTGTTCATGCTATAATTGTATTGACCGGAAACCGTAATACATGTGTGAATACATAGACCACAACAAGTCCCTAATGAGCCTCTAGTTGACTAGCTCGTTGATCAACAGATGGTCATGGTTTCCTGACTATGGACATTGGATGTCATTGATAACGGGATCACATCATTAGGAGAATGATGTGATGGACAAGACCCAATCCTAAGCATAGCACAAGATCGTGTAGTTCGTTTGCTAAAGCTTTTCTAATGTCAAGTATCATTTCCTTAGACCATGAGATTGTGTAACTCCCGAATACCGTAGGAATGCTTTGGGTGTACCAAACGTCACAACGTAACTGGGTGGCTATAAAGGTGCAATACAGGTATCTCTGAAAGTGTTTGTTGGGTTGGCACGAATCGAGACTGGGATTGTCACTCCGTATGACGGAGAGGTATCTCTGGGCCCACTCAGTAATGCATCATCATAATGAGCTCAATATGACTAAGTAGTTGGTCACGGGATCATGCATTACAGAACGAGTAAAGTGACTTGCCAGTAACGAGATTGAACGAGGTATTGGGATACCGACGATCGAATCTCAGGCAAGTAACGTACCGATTAACAAAGGGAATTGTATACGGGATTGCTTGAATCCTCGACATCGTGGTTCATCCGATGAGATCGTCGTGGAACATGTGGGAGCCAACATGGGTATCCAGATACCGCTGTTGGTTATTGGCCGGAGAGCTGTCTCGGTCATGTCTGCATGATTCCCGAACCCGTAGGGTCTACACACTTAAGGTTTGGTGACGCTAGAGTTGTTATTAGAAATAGTATGTGGTTACCGAATGTTGTTCGGAGTCCCGAATAAGATCCCGGACGTCACGAGGAGTTCCGGAATGGTCCGGAGGTGAAGATTTATATATGGGAAGTCATCATACGATCACCGGAAGTATTTAGGGGTTTGTCGGTATTGTACCGGGACCACCAAAGGGGTTCCGGGGGTCCACCGGGAGGGTCCACCTGCCCCAGAGGGCCCTATGGGCTGTATGTGGAAGGGAACCAGCCCCTAAGTGGGTTGGGAGCCATCCCCCCTAGGGCCCATGCGCCTAGGGTTGGGGGAAACCCTAAAGGGGGCGCCCCCCTTGGCTTGGGGGGCAAGCCCCCTCCCCTTGCCCCCCCCCCCCTCTAGATCTCATCTACAGGGCTGGCCCCCTTCCCCCTTCACCCTATAAATAGAGGGGAGGAGGGAGGGCAACAACAACTCATCCAAGGCGTAGCCCTCCCCCTCTCCAACACCCCCTCCTCCTCCGTTTGAGCTTGGCGAAGCCCTGCCGGAGAACCGCTGCTCCTCCACCACCACGCCGTCGTGCTGTCGGAGTTCTTCCCCAACTTCTCCTTCCCCCTTGCTGGATCAAGAAGGAGGAGACGTCTCTGTGCTGCACGTGTGTTGAACACGGAGGCGTCGTTGTTCGGCGCTTAGATCGGAATCAACCGTGATCCGAATCGCTGCGAGTACGACTCCTTCATCCGCGTTCTTGCAACGCTTCCATTTCACAATCTTCAAGGGTATGAAGATGCACTCCCCTCTCTCTCATTGCTAGTCTCTCCATAGATTGATCTTGGTGATGCGTAGAAATTTTTTAATTTCTGCAACGATCCCCAACAGTGGCATCATGCGCTAGGTCCATGCGTAGTTTCTATGCACGAGTAGAACACAAGTTGTTGTGGGTGTCGATTTTGTCAATTTACTTGCCATTACTAGTCTTATCTTGATTCGGCGGCATCGTGGGATGAAGCGGCCCGGACCGACCTTACACGTACGCTTACGTGAGACGGGTTCCACCGACCGACATGCACTAATTGCATAAGGTGGCTAGCGGGTGTCTGTCTCTCCCACTTTAGTCGGATCAGATTTGATGAAAAGGGTCCTTATGAAGGGTAAATAGCAATTGGCATATCACGTTCTGGTTTTGGCGTAGGTAAGAAACGTTCTTGCTAGAAACCTATAGCGGCCACGTAAAAAAAACTTGCAACAACAATTAGAGGATGTATAACTTGTTCTTGCAGCATATGCCGTGTGATGCGATATGGCCAAAAGGATGTGATGAATGATATATATGTGATGTATGAGATTGATCATGTTCTTGTAATAGGAATCACGACTTGCATGTCGATGAGTATGACAACCGGCAGGAGCCATAAGAGTTGTCTTAATTTATTGTATGACCTGTGTGTCAATGAAAACACCATGTAATTACTTTACTTTATTGATAATCGTTAGCCATAGTAGTAGAAGTAACAGTTGGCGAGACAACTTCATGAAGACACGATGATGGAGATCATGGTGTCATGCTGATGACGATGATGATCATGGCGCCCGAAAGATGGAGATCAAAAGGAGCAAAATGATATTGGCCATAACATGTCACTATTTGATTACATATCATGTTTATCATGTTTTTGCATCTTATTTGCTTAGAATGACGGTAGCATAAATAAGATGATCCCTCATAAAATTTCAAGAAAATGTTCCCCCTAACTGTGCACCGTTGCGAAGGTTCGTTGTTTCAAAGCACCACGTGATGATCGGGTGTGATAGATTCTAACATTCGCATACAACGGGTGTAAGCCAGATTTACATATGAAAAACACTTAGGTTGACTTGACGAGCCTAGCATGTACAGACATGACCTCGGAACACAAGAGACCGAAAGGCCGAACATGAGTCGTATAGTAGATACGATCAACATGAAGATGTTCACCGATGATGACTAGTCCGTCTCACGTGATGATTGGACACGGCCTAGTTGACTCGGATCATGTATCACTTAGATGACTAGAGAGATGTCTGTATGAGTGGGAGTTCATTAAATAATTTGATTAGATGAACTTCATTATCATGAATTTAGTCTAAAAATCTTTGCAATATGTCTTGTAGATCAAATGGCCCATGCTAATGTTGCCCTCAACTTCAACGCGTTCATAGAGAAAACCAAGCCAAAAGACGATGGTAGCAACTATACGGACTGGGTCCGTAACTTGAGGATCATCCTCATAGCTGCAAAGAAAGCATATGTCCTTGATGCACCGCTAGGTGAAGCACCTGTTTTCCCAGCAACTCAAGATGTTATGAATGCCTGGCAGTCGTGTAGTGATGATTACTCCCTGGTTCAGTGCGACATGCTTTACAGCTTAGAATTGGGGCTCCAAAAGCATTTTGAGCGGCACGGAGCATATGAGATGTTCCAAGGGCTGAAAATGGTTTTCCAAGCTCATGCCCGAGTCGAGAGATATGAAGTCTCCGACAAGTTCTACAGTTGTAAGATGGAGGAGAATAGTTCTGTTAGCAAGCACATACTCAAAATGTCTGGGTTGCACAACCGCTTGTCTCAGCTGAGAGTTAATCTCCCGGATGACGCGGTCATTGACAGAATCCTTCAGTCGCTTCCACCGAGCTACAAGAGCTTTGTGATGAATTTCAATATGCAGGGGATGGTGAAAACCATTCCTGAGGTATTTTCAATGCTGAAATCAGCGGAGGTGGAGATCTAAAAGGAACATCAAGTGTTGATGGTCAATAAAACCACTAGTTTCGAGAAAGGCAAGGGTAAGAAGAACTTCAAGAAGGACGGCAAGGGAGTTGCCGCGCCCAGTAAGCCAGTTACCGGGAAGAAGCCAAAGCATGGACCCAAACCTGAGACTAAGTGCTTTTATTGCAAGGGAAACGGTCACTGGAAGCGGAACTGCCCCAAGTACTTAGCGAACAAGAAGGCCGGCAACACAAAAGGTATATGTGAAATGTGATATACATGTTATTGTTGTGTACCTTACCAGTACTCGTAGTAGCTCCTGGGTATTTGATACCGGTGCGGTTGCTCATATTTGTAACTCAAAACAGGAACTGCGGAATAAGCGGAGACTGGCAAAGGACGAGGTGATGATGCGCGTCGGGAATGGTTCCAAGGTCGATGTGATCGCTGTCGGCACGCTACCTCTACATTTACCTACGGGATTAGTTTTAAACCTCAATAATTGTTATTTACTGCCAGCTTTGAGCATGAACATTGTATCTGGATCTCGTTTAATGCGAGATGGCTACTCGTTTAAATCCGAGAGACCGAGAATAATGGTTGTTCTACTTATATGAGAGATATGCTTTATGGTCATGCCCCGCTGGTCAATGGTTTATTCTTATTGAATCTCAAACGTGATGTCACGCATATTCATAGTGTGAATATTAAAAGATGTAAGGTTAATAATGATAGTCCCACATACTTGTGGCACTGCCGCCTTGGTCACATTGGTGTCAAACGCATGAAGAAGCTCCATGCAGATGGACTTTTGGACTTTCTTGATTATGAATCATTTGACACATGCGAACCATGCCTCATGGGCAAGATGACCAAGACTCCGTTCTCCGGAACAATGGAGCGAGCAACCAACTTGTTGGAAATCATACATACTGATGTGTGTGGTCCAATGAGCGTTGAGGCTCGCGGTGGCTATCGTTATGTTCTCACCCTCATTGATGACTTAAGTAGATATGGGTATGTCTACTTAATGAAACACAAGTCTGAGACCTTCGAAAAGTTCAAGGAATTTCAGAGTGAGGTAGAGAACCAATGTGACAGAAAAATAAAGTTCTTACGATCAGATCGTGGGGGAGAATATTTGAGTCACGAATTTGGTATGCACTTAAGGAAATGTGGAATTGTTTCACAACTCACGCCGCCTGGAACACCTCAGCGTAATGGTGTGTCTGAACATCGTAATCGCACTCTATTGGATATGGTGCGATCTATGATGTCTCTTACCGATTTGCCACTATCATTCTGGGGATATGCTTTAGAGACAACCACATTCACTTTAAATAGGGCACCGTCTAAATTCATTGAGACGACACCGTATGAATTATGGTTTGGGAAGAAACCTAAGCTGTTGTTTCTAAAAGTTAGGGGATGCGATGCTTATGTCAAGAAAGTCAACCTGAAAAGCTCGAACCCAAGTCGAAAAATGCGTCTTCATAGGATACCCTAAGGAAACAATTGGGTATACCTTCTACCTCATATCCGAAGGCAAGATCTTTGTTGCGAAGAATGGGTCCTTTCTGGAGAAAGAGTTTCTCTCGAAAGAAGTAAGTGGGAAGAAAGTAGAACTTGATGAAGTACTGCATCTTGAACTGGAAAGTAGCGCAGCTCAAGAAGATGTTTCTGTGGTGCCTGCACCGACTAGAGAGGAAGTTAATGATGATGATCAAGGTACTTCAGATCAAGTTGCTACTGAACTTCGTAGGTCCACAAGGACATGTTCCACACCAGAATGGTATGGCAACCCTGTCCTGGAAATCATGTTGTTAGACAACGGTGAACCTTCGAACTATGAAGAAGCGATGGAGGGCCCAGATTCCAACAAATGGCTTGAAGCCATGCAATCCGAGATAGGATCCATGTATGAAAACAAAGTATGGACTTTGAAAGACTTGCCCGATGATCGGCTAGTGATATGTCTCCTTCGTATCTATAATTTTTGATTGTTCCATGCCAATATTATTCAACTTTCATATAGTTTTGGCAACTTTTTATACTATTTTTGGGACTAACATATTGATCTAGTGCCCAGTGCCAGTTCCTGTTTGTTGCATTTTTATGTTTCGCAGAAACCCAATATCAAACGGAGTCCAAACGGGATAAAAACGGACGGAGAATTATTTTGAAATATTTGTGATTTTTGGGAAGTAAAATCAACGTGAGACGGTGCCCAAGGGGGCCACGAGAAGGGGGCGCTCCCTGGACTCTCGTGGGCACCCCGTAAGGCGGTTGGCGCTCTTCTTTTGCCGCAAGAAGCTAATTTTATGAGAAAAATCTGGGCGAAAGATTCACCCCAATCGGAGTTACGGATCTCCGGATATAAAAGAAACGGTGAGAGGGCACAATCTGAAAACGCAGAAACAGAGAGAGACAAAGAGATAGATCCAATCTCGGAGGGGCTCTCGCCCCTCCCATGCCATGGGAGCCAAGGACCAGAGGGGAAACCCTTCTCCCATCTAGGTAGAAGGTCAAGGAAGAAGAAGAAGAAGAATGGGGGCTCTCTCCCCCTTGCTTCCGGTGGCGCCGGAACGCCGTCGGGGCCATCATCATCACCGCGATCTTCACCAACACCTCTGCCATCTTCACCAACATCTCCATCACCTTACCCCATCTATATTCAGCGGTCCACTCTCCCGCAACCCGTTGTACCCTCTACTTGAACATGGTGCTTTATGCTTCATATTATTATCCAATGATGTGTTGCCATCTTATGATGTCTGAGTAGATTTTCATTGTCCTACTGGTGATTGATGAATTGCTATGATTGGTTTAATTTGCTTGTAGTTATGTTGTTGTCCTATTGTGCCCTCCGTGTCGCGCAAGCGTGAGGGATTCCCGCTGTAGGGTGTTGCAATACGTTCATGATTCGCTTATAGTGGGTTGCTAGAGTGACAGAAGCTTAAACCCGAGTAAGGGGATTGTTGTGTATGGGATAAAAGGGACTTGATGCTTTAATGCTATGGTTGGGTTTTACCTTAATGATCTTTAGTAGTTGTGGATGCTTGCTAGAGTTCTAATCATAAGTGCATATGATCCAAGAAGAGAAAGTATGTTAGCTTATGCCTCTCCCACATAAAACTTGCTATCTGTCTAGTAAGGTAGTCAATTTCTTAGGGACAATTTCACAACTCCTACCACCACTTTTCCACACTCGCTATACTTACTTTGTTGCTTCTTTATCTAAATAGACCCTAGTTTTTATTTACGTGCTCTTTATTATCTTGCAAACCTATCCAACAACACCTACAAAGTACTTCTAGTTTCATACTTGTTCTAGGTAAAGCGAACACTAAGCGTGCGTAGACTCCTATCAGTGGCAGATAGGACTTGAGAGAATATTTGTTCTACCTTTAGCTCCTCATTGGGTTCGACACTCTTACTTATTGAAAGAGGCTACAATTGATCCTGTATACTTGCGGGTTATCAAGACCTTTTTCTGGCGCTGTTGCCGGGGAGTCATAGCGTGGGGTGAATATTCTCGTGTGTGCTTGTTTGCTTTATCACTAAGTTATTTTTATTTATTGTTCTTAGTTGTTTTCTATCTTTAGTTATGGGTAGGAAACGCAAAATACCAAAAAAAATAGTTGTACCTACTGAATCAATGGTTGAAGAACCACTCAAAATCTATCACACTCCTGAAGCTTTTTACTTGGATCATCTTCGATCCCTTTGTGCTCGTGCTGAAACCCCAACTAGCTTAGTTGAGGGGAAAAATTTAGATGAGCATGCTTGTTATGTGCGACACCGTATATCTGAAAAAGGGACACTTTTACTGGATCAAATTCATCGTTTGCAATGCTATGCTTGGAATTTATGTGAAGTATATGATGTTACTTGTTGTTCTGAAAACCCTAAGAAACACCTTCCCTAACAATGTGAGTTTTGTGATAATGAATAGTATCTTCATATGCTAAGGGTGTTTATAATTACTATGATGTTCAACAAATTGAAGAATTTGTTGCTTTTAAGGGTGCTTATGAAATTGCTTCTTTGATTGAAAAGTATGATGCTACTCTCTACAAATCTAGAAAATTTGCCATACTTGAATATTGTTATGATAATTATGCTTCTAATGCCTATGTTAAAACATATATTGAGGACTTCTCCGCTGTCCAAGAAGAGACTAATATTTTGCAGGAAGCTATGGAAGAAGAAATTGATGAAACTGTGAGCTCATTGGATGAAAAAGATGATGAGGAGAGCGAAGAACAAAAGGAGGAAGATCGGATTAGCTACCCGTGCCCACCTTCTAATGAGAGTGACTCTTCAACTCATACATTGTTTAATTCCCATTCGTGCTTACCGAAGGATGATTGCTATGATGATTGTTATGATCACGTTGATTGTCTTGAAATATCCCTTTTTGATGATGCTTGTTATGCTTGTGGCCAAGATGCCAATATGAATTATGCTTATGGAGATGAACTTGCTATAGTTCCTTATGTTAAACATGAAATTGTTGCTATTGCACCCACGCATGATAGTCCTATTATCCTTTTGAATTCTCCAAACTACACTATATCGGAGAAGTTTGTGCTTATTAAGGATTATATTGATGGGTTGCCTTTTACCATTGCACATGATGATTTTGATAGATATAATATGCATGTGCTTGCTGCTCCTACTTGCAATTATTATGAGAGAGGAACTATATCTCCACCTCTTTATGTTTCCAATATGATAAAATTGCAAGAAACTGTTTATACTATGCATTGGCCTTTACTATGTGTGCATGAATTGTTCTTTTATGACATGCCGATGTATAGGAAGAGAGTTAGACTTCGTTCTAGCATGATAAATTTTACTTTGTGCTCACTACTAAATTACAAATCATTGTTAATTAAATTGGCTTTGATATACCTTGGGATCCGGGTGGATTCATTACTTGAGTACTATATGCCTAGCTTAATGGCTTTAAAGAAAGCGCTGTCAGGGAGACAGCACGGAAGTTTTAGAGAGTCATTTATTTCTTTTGAGTACTTTTATATAGTCTAAAAACAAAAAAATAAAGAGGGGAACCCAAAACTTTTCAAAAAGAAAAGCGAAAGTGAGAAAGACGAGCATTGTTAAGTGGGAGCTAGCCTTAAACTTTGTTCATGCTCACGGAAACTTTGTGAATCTTAATTACAGAAACTTTTTATCAAAAAAATTATCCCCTTGTACAATTCCATTGTATTATAAAAATAATGTGCCAAGGTTTGCCTTTAGGATGTTTACAATGCTTGTTGGTTTGTACGGTGCAGGACAGAAACTTTGGCTGTAGTGCACGATTTCACATTTTTAACTGGAATGTCAAACGATTCTGATTATTTTTGTACTATCTTGCTGAACAAATTTTTTATTTTTTCTAATTTTTGTAGAATTCTTGGGGTACCAGAAGTATGGTGAATATTCAGATTGCTACAGACTGTTCTGTTTTTGACAGATTCTATTTTGATGCATAGTTTACTTGTTTTGATGAAACTATCAATTTATATCAGTGGATTAAGCCATGGAAAAGCTATATTACAGTAGAAACAATGCAAAAATAAAATATGAATTGGTTTGCAACAGTACTTAGAGTGGTGATTTGCTTTATTATACTAACGGATCTTACCTAGTTTTCTGTTGAAGTTTTGTGTGGATGAAGTGTTTGATCGAGGAGGTCTTGATATGAGGAAAAGAAGAGAGGCAAGAGCCCAAGATTGGGGATGCCCAAGGCACCCCAAGTAAATATTCAAGGAGATTCAAGCGTCTAAGCTTGGGGATGCCCCTGAAGGCATCCCCTCTTTCTTCAACAAGTATCGATATGTTTTTAGATTCGTTTCGTTCATGCATTATGTGCAAATCTTGGAATGTCTTTTGCATTTAGTTTTCATTTTTATTTTATGCACCATGCTGGTATGAGATAGTCCTTGGTTGATTTATAGAATGCTCATTACACTTCACTTAAATCTTTTGGGTATGGCTTTATAGAATGCTTCATATGCTTCACTTATATCATTTGAAGTTTGGATTGCCTGTTTCTCTTTGCATAGAAAACCGCCATTTGTAGAATGCTCTTTTGCTTCACTTATATTTGTCAGAGCGTGGGCATATCTTTTGTAGAAAGAATTAAACTCTCTTGCTTCACTTATATCTATTTAGAGAGATGACAGGAATTGGTCATTCATATGGTTAGTCATAAAATCCTACATAAAACTTTTAGATCAGTGAATATGATATGTTTGATTCCTTGCAATAGTTTTGCGATATAAAGGTGGTGATATTAGAGTCGTGCTAGTGGGGTAATTGTGAAATTGATAAATACTTGTGTTGAGGTTTGCAAGTCCCGTAGCATGCACGTATGGTAACAGTTGTGTGACAAATTTGAAGCATGGGGTGTTCTTTGATTGCCTTCCTTATGAGTGGAGGTCGGGATTGCGCGATGGTTATCTCCTACCAACCCTTCCCCTAGGAGCATGCGTAGTAGTACTTTTCTTCGAGGGCAAGTAGACTTTTGCAATAAGTATATGAGTTCTTTATGACTAATGTGAGTCCATGGATTATACGCACTCTTACCTTTCCGCAATTTGCTAGCCTCTACGGTACCGTGCATTGCCCTTTCTCACCTCGAGAGTTGGTGCAAACTTCGCCGGTGCATCCAAACCCCATGATATGATACGCTCTATCACACATAAGCCTCCTTATATCTTCCTCAAAACAGCCACCATACCTACCTATCATGGCATTTCCATAGCCATTCCGAGATATATTGCCATGCAACTTCTATCATCATCATATACATGACATGAGCATTCATTGTCATATTGTCTTGCATGATCGTAAGATAGCTAGCATGATGTTTTCATGGCTTGTCCGTTTTTTGATATCTTTGCTATGCTAGATCATTGCACATCCCGGTACACCGCCGGAGGCATTCATATAAAGTCATATCTTCGTTCTAGATATCGAGTTGTAATATTGAGTTGTAAGTAAATAAAAGTGTGATGATCATCATTATTAGAGCATTGCCCCGGTGAGGAAAGGATGATGGAGACTATGATTCCCCCACAAGTCGGGATGAGACTCCGGACTTTATGAAAAATAAAAAAGGCCAAAGAAGCCCAAATAAAAAAAGAGGCCAAAGAAGCCCACCAAAAAATAAAAAAATGAGAGAAAAAGAGAGAAGGGGCAATGCTACTATCCTTTTACCACACTTGTGCTTCAGAGTAGCACCATGTTCTTCATATAGAGAGTCTCCTATATTGTCACTTTCATATACTAGTGGGAATTTTCATTATAGAACTTCGCTTGTATATTCCGATGATGGGCTTCCTCAAATTCCCGAGGTCTTCATGAGCAAGCAAGTTGGATGCACACCCACTTAGTTTCTAATTTGAGCTTTCATACACTTATAGCTCTAGTGCATCCGTTGCATGGCAATACCTACTCCTCGCATTGACATCAATTGATGGGCATCTCCATAGCCCGTTGATTAGCCATGTCGATGTGAGACTTTCTCCCTTTTTGTCTTCTCCACACAACCTCCGTCATCATACTCTACTCCACCCATAGTGCTATGTCCATGGCTTGCGTGTTGGGGATCGTTGCAGAAATTAAAAATTTCTACGCATCACCAAGATCAATCTATGGAGAAACTAGCAACGAGAGAGAGGGGAGTGCATCTTCATACCCTTGAAGATTGCGACACGGAAGCGTTACAAGAACGCGGATGAAGGAGTCGTACTTTTAGCGATTCAGATCGCGGTGGATTCCGATCTAAGCGCCGAACAACGGCACCTCCGCGTTCAACACACGTGCAGCCCGGTGACGTCTCTTGTGCCTTGATCCAGCAAGGAGGAGGGAGAGGTTGAGGAAGAAGGCTCCAGCAGCAGCACGACGGTGTGGTGGTGGTGGTGGAGCAGGGGTTGGAGAGGGGGAGGGCTGCGCCTTGAATGTGGTGCGGCTGCCCTCCCTATTGGGGAACGTAGTAATTTCAAAAAAATTCCTACGCACACGCAAGATCATGGTGATGGCATAGCAACGAGAGGGGAGAGTATTGTCCACGTACCCTCGTAGACCGTAAGCGGAAGCGTTATGACAATGCGGTTGATGTAGTCGTACGTCTTCACGATCCGACCGATCCAAGTACCGAACGTACGGCACCTCCGAGTTCAGTACACGTTCAGCTCAATGACGATCCCCGGACTCCGATCCAGCAAAGTGTCGGGGATGAGTTCCGTTAGCACGATGGATGGTGATGATGATGATGTTCTACCGGCACAGGGCTTCGCCTAAACTCTGCGATGATATGACCGAGGTGGAATATGGTGGAGGGGGGCACCGCACACGGCTAAGGAACGATCCGTAGATCAACTTGTGTGTCATGGGGTGCCCCCCTGCCCCCGTATATAAAGGAGCAAGGGGGAGGGGGCGGCCGGCCTAGGAGGAGGCGCGCCAAGGGGAGTCCTACTCCCACCGGGAGTAGGATTCCTTCTTTCCTAGTCCAACTAGGAGAAGGGGGGAAAGAAGGGAAGTGGAGAAGGAAGGGGGAGAGGGGCCGCGCCCCCAAACCCTTTGTCCAATTCGGACTGGGCTTGGGAGGGGCGCGCGCCACCTCCTGGCTCCTTTCCACTAAGGCCCATTAAGGCCCAATGCTCTTCCCCGTATTCCCGTAACTCCCGGTACTCCGAAAAATACCCGAATCACTTGGAACCTTTCTGAACTCCGAATATAGTCGTTCAATATATCGATCTTTACGTCTCGGCCATTTCGAGACTCCTCGTCATGTCCCCGATCTCATCCGGGACTCCGAACTCCTTTGGTACATCAAAACTCATAAACTCATAATAAAACTGTCATCGAAACCTTAAGCGTGCGGACCCTACGGGTTCGAGAACTATGTAGACATGACCTAGAACTATTCTCGGTCAATAACCAATAGCGGAACCTGGATGCCCATATTGGCTCCTACATATTCTACGAAGATCTTTATCGGTCAAACCGCATAACAACATACGTTGTTCCCTTTGTCATCGGTATGTTACTTGCCCGAGATTCGATCGTCGGTATCCAATACCTAGTTCAATCTCGTTACCAACAAGTCTCTTTACTCGTTACGTAATGCATCATTCCGTAACTAACTCATTAGCTACATTGCTTGCAAGGCTTATAGTGATGTGCATTACTGAGAGGGCCCAGAGATACCTCTCCGACAATCGGAGTGACAAAACCTAATCTCGAAATATGCTAACCCAACATGTACCTTTGGAGACACCTGTAGTACTCCTTTATAATCACCCAGTTACGTTGTGACATTTGGTAGCACCCAAAGTGTTCCTTCGGTAAACGGGAGTTGCATAATCTCATAGTTACAGGAACATGCATAAGTCATGAAGAAAGCAATAGCAACATACTAAACGATCAAGTTCTAGGCTAACGGAATGGGTCATGTCAATCACATCATTCTCCTAATGATGTGATCACATTAATCAAATGACAACTCTTTTGTCCATGGCTAGAAAACATAACCATCTTTGATAAACGAGCTAGTCAAGTAGAGGCATACTAGTGACACTATGTTTGTCTATGTATTCACACATGTATTATGTTTCCGGTTAATACAATTCTAGCATGAATAATAAACATTTATCATGAAATAAGGAAATAAATAATAACTTTATTATTGCCTCTAGGGCATATTTCCTTCAGTCTCCCACTTGCACTAGAGTCAATAATCTAGTTCACATCGCCATGTGATTTAACACTAATATACATATCTGTATATGATTAACACCCATAATTCACATCATCATGTGATCAACACCCAAAGGGTTTACTAGAGTCTATAATCTAGTTCACATCGCTTATGTGATTAATACCCAAAGAGTACTAAGGTGTGATCATGTTTTGCTCGTGAGAGAAGCTTAGTCAACGGGTTTGTCACATTCAGAGCCGTATGTATTTTGCAAATATTCTATGTCTTCAATGCTCTGGAGCTACTCTAGCTAATTGCTCCCACTTTCAATATGTATCCAGATTGAGACTTAGAGTCATCTGGATTGGTGTAAAAGCTTGCATCGTTGTAACTTTTTTAAGACGGGCTCTTTTATCACCTCCATAATCGAGAAACATCTCCTTAGTCTTCACTAAGGATATTCTTGACCGTTGTCCAGTGATCTACTCTTAGATCAAAAATTGTATTCCTTTGTCAAACTCAGAGCAAGGTATACAATAGGTCTGGTTCACAGCATAGCATACTTTTATAGAACCTATGACTGAGGCATAGGGAATGACTTTTCATTCTCTTTCTATTTTCTGCCATGGTCGGGTCTTGAGTCTTACTCAACTTCACACCTTTGCATCACAGGCAAGAACTCCTTCTTTGACTATTCTATTTTGAACTATTTCAAAAAATTTATCAAGGTATGTACTCATTGAAAAATGTTATCAAGCGTCTTGATCTATCTATATAGATCTTGATGCTCAATGTGTAAGCAGCTTCACCGAGGTCTTTCATTGAAGAACTTTTATTCAAGTATCCCTTTATGCTATCCAGAAATTCTATATCATTTCCGATCAACAATATGTCATCTACATATAGTATCAGAAATGCTACAGAGCTCCCACTCACTTTTTTTGTAAATACAGGCTTCACCGTAAGTCTGTATAAAACTATATGCTTTGATCAACTTATCAAAGCGTATATTCCAACTCCGAGATGCTTGCACCAGTCCATAGATGGATTGCTGGAGCTTGCACATTTTGTTAGCACCTTTAGGATTGACAAAACCTTCTGATTGTATCATATACAACTCTTATTTAATAAATCCATTAAGGAATGTAGTTTTGACATCCATTTTCCAAATTTCAGAAAATGTGGCAATTGCTAACATGATTCGGACAGACTTTTAAGCATCGATACGAGTGAGAAAATCTCATTGTATTCAACACCTTGAACTTTGTCAAAAACCTTTTTCGACAAGTCTAGCTTCGTAGATAGTAACACTACTATCAGTGTCCGTCTTCCTCTTGAAGATCCATTTATTTAATATGGCTTGCCGATCATCGGGCAACTCCACCAAAGTCCACACTTTGTTCTCATACATGGATCCCATCTCAGATTTCATGGCTTCAAGCCATTTTGCGGAATCTGGGCTCATCATCGCTTCCTCATAGTTCATAGGTTCATCATGGTCTAGTAACATGACTTCTAGAATAGGATTACCATACCACTCTGGTGCGGACCGTACTCTGAAAGACCTACGAGGTTCTGTAGTAACTTGATCTGAAGTTTCATGATCATCATCATTAGCTTCCTCACTAATTGGTGTAGAAATCACTGGAACTGATTTCAATGATGAACTATTTTCCAATTCGGGAGAAGGTATAGTTACCTCATCAAGTTCTACTTTTTTCCCACTCACTTCTTTCGAGAGAAACTCCTTCTCTAGAAAGGATCCATTCTTAGCAACGAAAATCTTGCCTTCGGATCTGTGATAGAAGGTGTACCCAACAGTTTCCTTTGGGTATTCTATGAAGACGCACATCTCCGATTTGGGTTTGAGCTTATTAGGATGAAATTTTTTCACACAAGCATCGCAGCCCCAAACTTTAAGAAACGACAGCTTAGGTTTACTGCTAAACCATAGTTCATACGGTGTCGTCTCAACGGATTTAGATGGTGCCCTATTAAACGTGAATGTAGCTGTCTCTAATGCATAACCCCAAAACGATAGTGGTAAGCCGATAAGAGACATCATAGATCGCACCATATCTAGTAAAGTATGATTACGACGTTCGGACACACCATTCCATTGTGGTGTTCCAGGTGGTGTGAGTTGCGAAACTATTTCACATTGTTTCAAATGAAGACCAAACTCGTAACTCAAACATTCGTCTCCACGATCAGATTGTAGAAACTTTTTTTTCTTGTTACGATGATTTTCCACTTCACTCTGAAATTCTTTGAACTTTTCAAATGTTTCAGACTTATGTTTCATCAAGTAGACATACCCATATCTGCTCAAATCATCTGTGAAGGTAAGAAAATAATAATACACGCCGCGAGCCTTAACACTCATCGGATTGCATACATCGGTATGTATTATTTCCAATAAGTCAGTAGCTCGTTCCATTGTTCCGGAGAACGGAGTTTTAGTCATCTTGCCCTAAAGGCACGGTTCGCAAGCATAAAATGATTCATAACCAAGTGATTCCGAAAATCCATCTTTATGGAGTTTCTTCATGCGCTTTACACCGATATGACCCAAACGGCAGTGCCACAAACAAGTTGCACTATCATTATTAACTTTGCATCTTTTGGCATCAATATTATGAATATGTGTATCACTACGATCGAGATCCAATAAACTATTTTCATTGGGTGTATGACCATCGAAGGTTTTATTCATCTAAACAGAACAACAATTATTCTCTGACTTTAAATGAATAACCGTTTTGCAATAAACATGACCAAATCATATTCATGCTCAACGCAAACGCCAAATAACATTTATTTAGGTTTAACACTAATCTTGAAAGTATAGGGAGTGTGCGATGATGATGATGATCATATCAATCTTGGAACTACTTCCAACACTCATTGTCACTTCCCCTTCAACTAGTCTCTATTTATTCTGTAACTCCTGTTTCGAGTTACTAATCTTAGCAACCGAACAAGTATCAAATACTCAGGGGTTTACTATAAACACTAGTAAGGCACACATCAATAACCTGTATATCAAATATACCCTTGTTCACTTTGCCATCCTTCTTATCCACCAAATATTCAGGGCATTTCCGCTTCCGGTGACCATTTCCTTTGCAGTGTAAGCACTCAGTTTCAGGCTTTGGTCCAGCTTTGGTCATCTTCATGGGAGTGACAACTTGCTTGTCATTCTACTTGAAGTTCCCTTTCTTTCCCTTTGCCCTTCTCTTGAAACTAGTGGTCTTGTCAATCATCAACACTTGATGCTTTTTCTTGATTCCTACCTTCGTCGATTTCAACATCATGAAGAGCTCGGGAATCGTTTTCGTCATCCCTTGCATACTATAGTTCATCACGAAGTTCTAGTAACTTAGTGATGGTGACTAGAGAATTCTGTCAATCACTATCTTATCCGGAAGATTAACTCCCACTTGATTCAAGCGATTGAAGTACCGAGACAATCTGAGCACATGCTCACTAGTTGAGCGATTCTCCTCCATCTTTTAGCTATAGAACTTGTTGGAGACTTCATATCTCTCAACTCGGGTATTTGCTTGAAATATTAACTTCAATTCCTGGAACATCTCATATGGTCCATGACGTTCAAAACGTCTTTGAAGTCCCGATTCTAAGCCGTTAAGCATGGTGCACTAAACTATCAAGTAGTCATCATATTGAGCTAACCAAACGTTCATAACGTCTGCATCTGCTCCTGCAATAGGTCTGTCACCTAGCGGTGTATTAAGGACATAATTCTTCTGTGCAGCAATGAGGATAAACCTCAGATCACGGATCCAATCTGCATCATTGCTACTAACATCTTTCAACACAATTTTCTCTAGGAACATATCAAAACAAACATATGAAAGCAACAACGCGAGCTATTGATCTACAACATAATTTGCAAAATACTACCAGGACTAAGTTCATGATAAATTTAAGTTCAATTAATCATATTACTTAAGAACTCCCACTTAGATAGACATCCCTCTAATCCTCTAAGTGATTACGTGATCCATATCAACTACACCACGTCCGATCGTCATGTGAGATGGAGTAGTTTCAATGGTGAACATCAATATGTTGATCATATCCACTATATGATTCACGCTCGACCTTTCGGTCTCCGTGTTCCGAGGCCATATCTGTTATATGCTAGGCTCGTCAAGTTTAACCTGAGTATTCCGCGTGTGCAACTGTTTCGCACCCGTTGTATTTGAACGTAGAGCCTATCACACCCGATCATCACGTGGTGTCTCAGCACGAAGAACTTTCGCAACGGTGCATACTCAGGGAGAACACTTCGTGATAATTTTAGTGAGAGATCATCTTAAAGTGCTACCGTCAATCAAAGCAAGATAAGATGCATAAAGGATAAACATCACATGCAATCAATATAAGTGATATGATATGGCCATCATCATCTTGTGCTTGTGATCTCCACCTTCGAAGCACCGTCGTGATCACCATCGTCACCGGCGCGACACCTTGATCTCCATCGTAGCATCGTTGTCGTTACGCCATCTATTGCTTCTACGACTATCGCTACCGCTTAGTGATAAAGTAAAGCAATTACAGGGCGTTTGCATTTCATACAATAAAGCGACAACCATATGGCTCCTGCCAGTTGCCGATAACTTCGGTTACAAAACATGATCATCTCATACAATAAAATATAGCATCACGTCTTGACCATATCACATCACAACATGCCCTGCAAAAACAAGTTAGACGTCCTCTACTTTCTTGTTGCAAATTTTACGTGGCTGCTACGGGCTTAGCAAGAACTGTTCTTACCTACGCATCAAAAACCACAACGATAGTTCGTTAAGTTAGTGCTGTTTTAACCTTCGCAAGGACCGGGCGTAGCCACACTCGATTCAGCTAAAGTGAGAGAGATAGACACCGGCAGCCACCTTTAAGCATGAGTGCTCGTAACGGTGAAACCAGTCTCGCGTAAGCGTACGCGTAATGTCGGTCCGGGCCGCTTCATCTTACAATACCGCCGAACCAAAGTATGACATGCTGGTAAGCAGTATGACTTGTATCACCCACAACTCACTTGTGTTCTACTCGTGCATATGACATCTACGCATAAAACCTGGCTCTGATACCACTGTTGTGGAACGTAGAAATTTCAAAAAAAATCCTACGCACACGCAAGATCATGGTGATGGCATAGCAACAAGAGGGAAGAGTATTGTCCACGTACCCTCGTAGACTGTAAGCGGAAGCGTTATGACAACGCGGTTGATGTAGTCGTACGTCTTCACGATCCGACCGATCCAAGTACCGAACGTACGGCACCTCCTAGTTTAGTACACATTCAGCTCGATGACGATCCCCGGACTCCGATCCAGCAAAGTGTCCGGGATGAGTTCCGTCAGCACGACGGCGTGGTGACGGTGATGATGTTCTACCGGCGTAGGGCTTCACCTAAACTCCGCGACGATATGACTGAGGTGGAATATGGTGGAGGGGGCACCGCACACAGCTAAGGAACGATCCGTAGATCAACTTGTGTGTCATGGGGTGCCCCCCTGCCCCCGTATATAAAGAAGCAAGGGGGAGGGGGCGGCCGGCCTAGGAGGAGGCGCGCCAAGGGGAGTCCTACTCCCACCGGGAGTAGGATTCCTTCTTTCCTAGTCCAACTAGGAGAAGGGGGGAAAGAAGGGAAGTGGAGAAGGAAGGGAGAGGGGGGCCGCGCCCCAAACCCTTTGTCCAATTCGGACTGGGCTTGGGAGGGGCGCGCGCCACCTCCTGGCTCCTTCCCACTAAGGCCCATTAAGGCCCAATACTCTTCCCCGTATTCCCGTAACTCCCCGGTACTCCGAAAAATACCCGAATCACTCGGAACCTTTCCGAACTCCGAATATAGTCATCCAATATATCGATCTTTACGTCTCGACCATTTCAAGACTCCTCGTCATGTCCCCGATCTCATCCGGGACTCCGAACTCCTTCGGTACATCAAAACTCATAAACTCATAATAAAACTGTCATCGAAACCTTAAGCGTGCGGACCCTACGGGTTCGAGAACTATGTAGACATGACCTAGAACTATTCTCGGTCAATAACCAATAGCGGAACCTGGATGCCCATATTGGCTCTTACATATTCTACGAAGATCTTTATCGGTCAAACCGCATAACAACATACATTGTTCCCTTTGTCATCGGTATGTTCCTTGCCCGAGATTCGATCGTCGGTATCCAATACCTAGTTCAATCTCGTTACCGGCAAGTCTCTTTACTCGTTACGTAATGCAAGATTCCGTAACTAACTCATTAGCTACATTGCTTGCAAGGCTTATAGTGATGTGCATTACCGAGAGGGCCCAGAGATACCTCTCCGACAATCGGAGTGACAAAACCTAATCTCGAAATACGCCAACCCAACATGTACCTTTGGAGACACCTGTAGTACTCCCAGTTACGTTGTGACGTTTGGTAGCACCCAAAGTGTTCCTTCGGTAAAAGGGAGTTGCATAATCTCATAGTTACAGGAACATGTATAAGTCATGAAGAAAGCAATAGCAACATACTAAACGATCGAGTGCTAGGCTAATGGAATGGGTCATGTCAGTCACATCATTCTCCTAATGATGTGATCCCGTTAATCAAATGACAACTCTTTTGTCCATGGCTAGGAAACATAACCATCTTCGATAAACGAGCTAGTCAAGTAGAGGCATACTAGTGACACTATGTTTGTCTATGTATTCACACATGTATTATGTTTCCGGTTAATACAATTCTAGAATGAATAATAAACATTTATCATGAAATAAGGAAATAAATAATAACTTTATTATTGCCTCTAGGGCATATTTCCTTCACTCCCTCCTCCCCTCTATTTATAGGGTGAAGAGGGAAGGGGCCCGTCCCCTCTAGATGAGATCTAGAGGGGGGCGGCGGCCAAGGGGAGGGGGCTTGCCCCCCAAGCTAAGGGGGGCGCCCCCTTTAGGGTCCCCCCCCCAACCCTAGGCGCATGGGCCGTAGGGGGTGGCGCCCAGTCCACTTGGGGCTGGTTCCCTTCCACATACAGCCCATAAGGGCCCTCCGGGGCAGGTGGACCCCTGGAACCCCTTCGGTGCTCCCGGTACAATACTGATAAACCCCTGAATACTTCCAGTGACCGTATGATGACTTCCCATCTATAAATCTTCACCTCCGGACTATTTCGGAACTCCTCGTGACGTCCGGGATCTCATCCGGGACTCCGAACTACATTTGGTAACCATGTACAAACCTTCCCTATAACCCTAGCGTCATCAAACCTTAAGTGTGTAGACCCTACGGGTTCGGGAAATCATGCAGACATGACCGAGATAGCTCTCCGGCCAATAACCAACAGCGGGATCTGGATACCCATGTTGGCTCCCACATGTTCCACGATGATCTCATTGGATGAACCACGATGTCGAGGATTCAAGTAATCCCGTATATAATTCCCTTTGTCAATCGGTACGTTACTTGCCCGAGATTCGATTGTTTGTATCCCAATACCTCGTTCAATTTCGTTACCGGCAAGTCACTTTACTCGTTCTGTAATGCATGATCCCGTGACTAACTACTTAGTCACATTGAGCTCATTATGATGATGTATTACCGAGTGGGCCCAGAGATACCTCTCCGTCATACGGAGTGACAAATCCCAGTCTCGATTCGTGCCAACCCAACAGACACTTTCAGAGATACCTGTAGGCTGTAGTGCACCTTTATAGCCACCCAGTTACGTTGTGACGTTTGGGATACCCAAAGCATTCCTACGGTATCCGGGAGTTGCACAAACTCATGGTCTAAGGAAATGATACTTGACATTAGAAAAGCCTTAGCAAACGAACTACACGATCTTGTGCTAGGCTTAGGATTGGGTCTTGTCCATCACATCATTCTTCTAATGATGTGATCCCATTATCAGTGACATCCAATGTCCATAGTTAGGAAACCATGACCATCTGTTGATCAACGAGCTAGTCAACTAGAGGCCCACTAGGGACATGTGGTGGTCTATGTATTCACACATGTATTACAGTTTTCGATCAATACAATTATAGCATGAACAATAGACAATTATCATGAACAAGGAAATATAATAATAACCATTTTATTATTGCCTTTAGGACATATTTCCAACAGTCTCCCACTTGCACTAGAGTCAAGAATCTAGTTACATTGTGATGAATCGAACACCCATAGAGTTCTGGTGTTGATCATGTTTTGCTCGTGGAAGAGGTTTAGTCAACGATCTGCGACATTCAGATCCGTATGCACTTTACAAATATCTATGTCTCCATCTTGAACATTTTCACGAATGGAGTTGAAGTGATGCTTGATGTGCCTGGTCTTCTTGTGAAACCTGGGCTCCTTGGCAAGGGCAATAGCTCCAGTGTTGTCACAGAAGAGAGTCATCAGGCCCGACGCATTGGGAATAACTCCTAGGTCGGTAATGAACTCCTTCATCCAGATTGCTACATGTGCTGCCTCCGAGGCTGCCATGTACTCCGCTTCACATGTAGATCCCACCACGACGCTTTGCTTGCAACTGCACCAACTTACTGCCCCACCATTCAAACTATACACGTATCCGGTTTGTGACTTGGAGTCATCCAGATCTGTGTTGAAGCTAGCATAAACGTAACCCTTTACGACGAGCTCTTCGTCACCTCCATAAACGAGAAACATATCCTTAGTCTTTTTCAGGTACTTCAGGATATTCTTGACCACTGTCCAGTGTTCCATGTCGGGATTACTTTGGTACCTCCCTACCAAACTTACGGCAAGGTTTACATCTGGCCTGGTACACAGCATGGCATACATAATAGACCCTATGGCTGAGGTATAGGGGATGACACTCATCTTTTCTCTATCTTCTACCGTGGTCGGGCTTTGAGCCGAGCTCAATTTCACACCTTGCAATACAGGCAAGAACCCCTTCTTGGACTGATCCATATTGAACTTCTTCAATATCTTATCAAGGTATGTGCTTTGTGAAAGACCTATGAGGCACCTTGATCTATCTCTGTAGATCTTGATGCCTAATATGTAAGCAGCTTCACCAAGGTCCTTCATTGAAAAACACTTATTCAAGTAGGCCTTTATGCTTTCCAAAAGTTATATATCATTTCCCATCAATAGTATGTCATCCACATATAATATGAGAAATGCTACAGAGCTCCCACTCACTTTCTTGTAAACGCAGGCTTCTCCATAAGTCTGCATAAACCCAAACGCTTTGATCATTTCATCAAAGCGAATGTTCCAACTCCGATATGCTTGCACCAGCCCATACATGGAGCGCTGGAGCTTGCATACCTTGTTAGCATTCTTAGGATCGACTAAACCTTCCGGCTTCATCATATACAATTCTTCCTTAAGGAAGCCGTTAAGGAATGCCGTTTTGACGTCCATTTGCCATATTTCATAATCATAGAATGCGGCAATTGCTAACATGATTCGGACGGACTTCAGCTTCGCTACGGGTGAGAAGGTCTCATCGTAGTCAACTCCTTGAATTTGTCGATAACCATTAGCGACAAGCCGAGCCTTATAGATGGTAACATTACCATCCGCGTCCGTCTTCTTCTTAAAGATCCATTTATTTTCTATCGCTCGTCGATCATCGGGCAAGTCTGTCAAAGTCCATACTTTGTTTTCATACATGGATCCTATCTCGGATTGCATGGCTTCAAGCCATTTGTTGGAATCTGGGCCCGCCATCTCTTCTTCATAGTTCGAAGGTTCACCGTTGTCTAACAACATGATTTCTAGGACAGGGTTGCCATACCATTCTGGTGTGGAACGTGTCCTTGTGGACCTACGAAGTTCAGTAGCAACTTGATCCGAAGTACCTTGATCATCATCATTAACTTCCTCTCTAGTCGGTGCAGGCACCACAGAAACATCTTACTGAGCTGCGCTACTTTCCGGTTCAAGAGGCAGTACTTCATCAAGTTCTACTTTCCTCCCACTTACTTCTTTCGAGAGAAACTCTTTCTCCAGAAAGGACCCGTTTTTGGCAACAAAGATCTTGCCTTCGGATCTGAGGTAGAAGGTATAACCAATGGTTTCCTTAGGGTATCCTATGAAGACGCATTTTTCGACTTGGGTTTGAGCTTTTCAGGTTGAAGTTTCTTGATATAAGCATCGCATCCCCAAACTTTTAGAAATGACAGCTTAGGTTTCTTCCCAAACCATAATTCATACGGTGTCGTCTGAACGGATTTAGATGGTGTCCTATTTAAAGTGAATGTAGCTGTCTCTAGAGCGTATCCTCAAAATGATAGCAGTAAATCGGTAAGAGACATCATAGATCGCACCATATCCAATAGAGTGCGATTACGACGTTCGGACACACCGTTACGCTGAGGTGTTCTAGGTGGCCTGAGTTGTGAAACAATTCCACATTTCCTTAAGTGCGTACCAAATTCGTGACTCAAATATTCTCCCCCACGATCTAATCGTAAGAACTTTATTTTTCTGTCACGTTGATTCTCTACTCACTCTGAAATTCCTTGAACTTTTCAAAGGTCTCAGACTTGTGTTTCATCAAGTAGACATACCCATATCTACTTAAGTCATCAGTGAGGGTGAGAACATAATGATAGCCTCCGCGAGCCTCAACGCTCATTGGACCGCACACATCAGTATGTATGATTTCCAATAAGTTGGTTGCTCGCTCCATTGTTCCGGAGAACGGAGTCTTGGTCATTTTGCCCATGAGGCATGGTTCGCATGCGTCCAATGATTCGTAATCAAGAGACTCCAAAAGTCCATCTGCATGGAGCTTCTTCATGCGTTTGACACCAATGTGACCAAGGCGGCAATGCCACAAGTATGTGGGACTATCATTATCAACCTTACATCTTTTGGTATTCACACTATGAATATGTGTAACATCACGTTCAAGATTCATTAAGAATAAACCATTGACCAGTGGAGCATGACCATAAAACATATCTCTCATATAAATAGAACAACCATTATTCTCGGATTTAAATGAGTAACCATCTCTAAACGAGATCCAGATACAATGTTCATGCTCAAAGCTGGCACTAAATAACAATTATTGAGGTTTAAAACTAATCCCGTAGGTAAATCTAGAGGTAGCGTGCCGAAGACGATCACATCGACCTTGGAACCATTCCCGACGCGCATCGTCACCTCGTCCTTCGCCAGTCTCCGCTTATTCCACAACTCCTGTTTTGAGTTACAAATATGAGCAACGCCACCGGTATCAAATACCCAGGAGCTACTACGAGTACTGGTAAGGTACACATCAATAACATGTATATCACATATACCTTTCGTGTTGCCGGCCTTCTTATCCGCTAAGTACTTGGGGCAGTTCCGCTTCCAGTGTCCATTTCCCTTGCAATAAAAGCACTCAGTCTCAGGTTTGGGTCCATGCTTTGGCTTCTTCCCGGCAACTGGCTTACCGGGCGCGGCAATTCCCTTGCCGTCCTTCTTGAAGTTCTTCTTACCCTTGCCTTCCTTGAAACTAGTGGTTTTATTGACCATTGCCACGTCCTGAGCTTGCGTTGGTTTTCCTTGAAGAGGAAAGGGTGATGCAGCAATAGTAGCATAAGTATTTCCCTCAGTTTTTGAGAACCAAGGTATCAATCCAGTAGGAGGCTCCTCAAAAGTCCCACGCACCTACACAAACAAAACAAAGAACTCGCAACCAACACAATAAAGGGGTTGTCAATCCCTTCACGGCCACTTGCGAAAGTGAGATCTAATAGAGATAGTATGATAAGATAAATATATTTTTGGTATTTTATAATATAGATGCAAAAAGTAAAGATGCAAATAAAAGTAGATTGAAAGCAAATATGATAAAAAATAGACCCGGGGGCCATAGGTTTCACTAGAGGCTTCTCTCAAGATAGCATAAGTATTACGGTGGGTGAACAAATTACTGTCGAGCAATTGATAGAAAAGGGAATAATTATGAGATTATCCAGGCATGAACTTGTATATAGGCATCACGTCCGCAACAAGTAGACCGACTCCTGCCTGCATCTACTACTATTACTCCACACATCGACCGACTCATGCCTGCATCTAAAGTACTAAGTTCATAAAGAACAGAGTAACACATTAAGCAAGATGACATGATGTAGAGGGATAAACTCATGAAATATGATATAAACCCCATCTTTTTATCCTCGATGGCAACAATACAATACGTGCCTTGCAACCCTTTCTGTCACTGGGTAAGGACACCGCAAGATTGAACCCAAAGCTAAGCACTTCTCCCATTGCAAGAAAGATCAATCTAGTAGGCCAAACCAAACTGATAATTCGAAGAGACTTGCAAAGATAACTCAATCATACATAAAATAATTTAGCGGAGATTCAAATATTTCTCATAGATAAACTTGATCATAAACCCACAATTCATCGGATCTCGACAGACACACCGCAAAAAGAGTTTACATTGAATAGATCTCCACAAGAGAGGGGGAGAACATTGTATTGAGATCCAAAAAGAGAGAAGAAGTCATCTCGCTAATAACTATGGACCTGAAGGTCTGTGGTAAACTACTCACAACTCATGGGAGAGGCTATGGTGTTGATGTAGAAGCCCTCCATGGTCGATTCCCCCTCCGGCAGAGCGCCGGCAAAGGCTCCAAGATGGGATCTCGTGGATACATAAGGTTACGGTGGTGGAAATTGTGTTTCGTTGGCTCTCTGGATGTTTTCGGGGTACGTAGGTTATATAGGAGGAAGAAGTACGTCGATGGCCGCCCGAGGGGCCCACAAGACAGGGGGCGCGCCCTGTAGGGGTGGGCGCGCCCTACCCTCTCGTGGCCGCCTTGGCTGCTTCTTGACTTGCACTCCAAGTCCTCTGGATCACGTTCGTTCCAAAAATCACGCTCCCGAAGGTTTCATTCCGTTTGGACTTCGTTTGATATTCCTTTTCTTCGAAATACTGAAATAGGAAAAAAAACAGCAATACGGGCTGGGCCTCCGGTTAGTAGGTTAGTCCCAAAAATGATATAAATCTGTAAAATATAGCCCATAAACATCCAAAAGGGGTAATATAATAGCATGGAACAATAAAAAATTATAGATACGTTGGAGATGTATCAAGCATCCCCAAGCTTAATTCCTACTCGTCCTCGAGTAGGTAAATGATAAAAACAAAATCTTTGATATGGAATGCTACCTAGCATAATTCTCAATGTAATTTTTTTTATTGGGGCATGAATGTTCAGATCCAAATGATTCAAAATAAAAGTTCATATTGACATAAGAAATAGTGATACTTCAAGCATACTAATCAAAGTAATCATGTCTTCTCAAAATAACATGGCGAAAGAAAGTTATCCCTACAAAATCATATAGTCTGGCTGTTGCTCTATCTTCATCACACAAAGTATTTAATCATGCACAACCCCGATGACAAGCCAAGCAATTGTTTTATACTTTAATAATCTCAAACTTTTTCAACTATCACGCAATACATGAGCGTGAGCCATGGACATAGCACTATATGTGGAATAGAATGGTGGTTGTGGAGAAGACAAAAAGGAGAAGATAGTCTCACATCAACTAGGCGTATCAACGAGCTATGGAGATGCCCATTAATAGATATCAATGTGAGTGATTAGGGATTGCCATGCAACGGATGCACTAGAGCTATAAATATATGAAAGCTCAACAAAAGAAACTAAGTGGGTGTGTGTTGGGGAACGTAATAATTTCAAAAAAATTCCTACGCACACGCAAGATCATGGTGATGGCATAGCAACGAGAGGGGAGAGTGTTCGTCCATGTACCCTCGTAGACCGTAAGCGGAAGCGTTAGCACAACACGGTTGATGTAGTCGTACGTCTTCACGATCCGACCGATCCAAGCACTGAACGTACGGGGCCTCCGAGTTCAGCACACGTTCAGCTCGATGACGATCTCCGTGCTCCGATCCAACAAAGCTCCGGAGATGAGTTCCGTCAGCACGACGGCGTGGTGACGATGATGATGCTCTACCGGCGCAGGGCTTCGCCTAAACTCCGCGACGATATGACCGAGGTGGAATATGGTGGAGGGGGGCACCGCACACGGCTAAGGAACGATCCATAGATCAACTTGTGTGTCTATGGGGTACCCCCTACCCCCGATATAAAGGAGCAAGGGGGGAGGCCGGCCGGCCCCTTGGGGCGCACCAAGGAGGAGGAATCCTCCACCTAGTAGGAGTAGCACTCCTCCTTTCCTACTACTACTAGGAGGGGGAAGGAAGGGGGAGAGGGGGAAGGAAAGGGGGGGCGCCGCCCCCCCTCCTAGTCCAATTCGGACCAGAGGGGGGAGGGGGCGCACGGCCCATGCTGGCCGCCCCTCTCTCCTTTCCCCTAAGTCCCATAAGGCCCAATACTCTCCCGGGGGGTTCCGGTAACCCCTCCGACACTCCGGTTTTCTCCGAAATCACCCAGAACACTTCCGGTGTCCGAATATAGTCGCCCAATATATCAATCTTTATGTCTCAACCATTTCGAGGCTCCTCATCATGTCCGTGATCACATCTGGGACTCATAACAAACTTCAGTACATCAAAACTTATAAACTCATAATAAAACTGTCATCGTAACGTTAAGCGTGCGGACCCTACGGGTTCGAGAACTATGTAGACATGACCTAGAACTATTCTCGGTCAATAACCAATAGCGGGACCTGGATGCCCATATTGGTTCCTACATATTCTACGAAGATCTTTATCGGTCAAACCGCATAACAACATACGTTGTTCCCTTTGTCATCGGTATGTTACTTGCCCGAGATTTGATCGTCGGTATCCAATACCTAGTTCAATCTCATTACCGGCAAGTCTCTTTACTTGTTCTGTAATGCATCATCCCGTAACCAACTCATTGGTCACATTGCTTGCAAGGCTTATAATGATGTGCATTACCGAGAGGGCCCAGAGATACCTCTCCGACGATCGGAGTGACAAAACCTAATCTCGAAATACGCCAACTCAACATGTACCTTCGGAGACACCTGTAGTACTCCTTTATAATCACCCAGTTACGTTGTGACGTTTGGTAGTACCCAAAGTGTTCCTTCGGTAAATGGGAGTTGCATAATTCTCATAGTTACAGGAACATGTATAAGTCATGAAGAAAGCAATAGCAGTATACTAAACGATCAAGTGCTAGGCTAACGGAATGGGTCATGTCAATCATATCATTCTTCTAATGATGTGATCCCACTAATCAAATGACAACACATGTCTATGGTTAGGAAACATAACCATCTTTGATCAATGAGCTAGTCAAGTAGAGGCATACTAGTGACTATATGTTTTGTCTATGTATTCACACATGTATCATGTTTCCGGTTAATACAATTCTAGCATGAATAATAAACATTTATAATGATATGAGGAAATAAATAATTACTTTATTGTTGCCTCTAGGGCATATTTCCTTCAGTCTCCCACTTGCACTAGAGTCAATAATCTAGATTACATAGTAATGATTCTAACACCCATGGAGTCTTGGTGTTGATCATGTTTTGCTCGTGAGAGAGGCTTAGTCAACGGGTCTGCAACATTCAGATCTGTATGTATCTTGCAAATCTCTATGTCTCCCACTTGGACTTGGTCCCGAATGGAATTGAAGCGTCTCTTGATGTGCTTGGTCCTCTTGTGAAATATGGATTCCTTTGCCAAGGCAATTGCACCAGTATTGTCACAGAAGATCTTCATTGGTCCCGATGCACTAGGTATGACACCTAGATCGGAAATGAACTCCTTCATCCAGACTCCTTCATTTGCTGCTTCAGAAGCAGGTATGTACTCCGCTTCACATGTAGATCCCGCCACGCCGCTTTGTTTAGAACTGCACCAACTTATAGCTCCACCGTTTAATAAAAACACGTATCCGGTTTGCGATTTAGAATCGTCCGGATCAGTGTCAAAGCTTGCATTGACGTAACCATTTACGACTAGCTCTTTGTCACCTCCATATACGAGAAACATATCCTTAGTCCTTTTCAGGTATTTTAGGATGTTCTTGACCGATGTCCAGTGATCCACTCCTGAATTACTTTGGTACCTTCCTGCCAAGCTTATTGCTAAGCATACGTCAGGTCTGGTACACAGCATTGCATACATGATAGAGCCTATGGCTGAAGCATAGGGAACATCTTTCATTTTCTCTCTATCTTCTGCTGTGGTCGGGCAATGAGTTTGACTCAACTTCACACCTTGTAGCACAGGTAAGAAACCTTTCTTTGCCTGATCCATTTTGAACTTTTTCAAAATTTTGTCAAGGTATGTTGTCGGTGTACTAGAGTAGGGGTACCCTAGTATCCCGAACTTGTGCACGGGCAGTCGCAGCACCCCGCGGCAAGGCTTGCCGGGTGATCGCCAAGGTCCTCCGTGGTTCCTTTGGAGCCATTCAAGAACAAAGTATTCAAGCCAAGGAGACAAGGCCCCGATAAGAGGAGCTTGCCGGGAAGGCCAACCGAGGCATCTCAAGGAACTTGCCGCGACGTGCCATGCGTCCCGGCGAGGCCCGGTGAGCGACAAGCTTTCGGACGCGACAAGACAACGACCGCGGCAAGGCACTTGCCGCGGCAAGCTACCACTCTGTACCCGCGCTCCAGCACATCCACCAACGTGTCGCCCTGGGACCTTTCTAGGTGCGCGTGGCAAAAGGCTGTGCAGCCAGCGGTGCGCGGTGGCAAGCGGCGCTGACAAGATTGCCATCGTGGCAAGTGGTGGTGTCCCTGATGGTCCCTTTTTGCACTATTTGGGCGACGCAGATGGGCATTTAATGCCTTTGTCCCCTGCCGTCAGGGTTAGGTATGGTACACTGTACAGGTAGTTGTACCAACCGCAACACCTTTCCATTTTTACCCTTGTCTACGTTGCCACCTGTCGGTGACCCCTTGAGCATATAAAAGGAGGCCCATGCGCAACGTAGAGGGGGGTTCGAAGGGAGAAAAACACTCATGCTTGGTCTCGTTAGCAGCTAGTGTGTACTGTAGCACTCAGCGCTCCCGAGCAAGAACTCAATACACTCAGACATGCAGCAGTAGGAGTATTATCTCCCCGGAGAGCTCCGAAGCTGGGTAAACTACTCGTGTGCTTCGCCTCGATCTGCTCTTCGCGCGACCTCCGCCCCCTGCCGAACCGAAAGGGGCTCGGTCCGCCGGTCCCATAGGTGTTCGTGGATCAGCTTCCCCGACATCTTTGGCGCGCCAGGTAGGGGGCGTCGAGGCTGTGTGAACCTGATCCGGCGTTCACACGAGCTAGATCTTCATCTTCTTCATCAACATGCCACCGAAGAAGAAGGCTTCGGAGGCAGCTGTTCCGTCCGCATCGATCCCACCACCACCGGAGCAAACGGGTGGTGGGGTAGACGCCGGCGGAAGAATGGGCGTCGACGAGGGAGCTCACGGTGCTGCCAGGTCCAAGGACAAGGCTGCACAGACCTCGGCGTCCGTACATGCACCGCGCCCATCTCAGGAGGCGCGTGACCGACAGCGTCATGGTACTCACGGTGCCATACGTTCGTTGGACCAAGATCGAGCTGGTGGATCTCGGCATGCTCAAGACCAGCATGCACGCCAACATGCTGGCACGAGCGAGATACGGTCGCCTGGACGGGATACTGCTCCTTCTAACATAGTTAGAAGTCCGAGCATATCCCGCTCCTCGCACCGTTCGCCACTGCCACCCACCACTTCAGCAGAAGCTTTGGCGCGAGCTCAACTGCTCCTCAATTACCCTCCAACGGCAGACAAGATCGACGAATGGAGGGCCACCATTCAGAGTCTCATCGGCTTCGCCAACGGCGACACCCCACGGCAGCCGAGTACATCGCAGCCGCGGCAAGACTGCCAGGCGCGAGCCGATGGCGACAAAACCGGTGGGGGTGCAACCACC
>NC_041389.1:295134677-295151223 GCF_002162155.2 Triticum dicoccoides
ACCTCGACAGTGACTCACCGCATCATCAGATCCACGAGCTCGTCGCGATCAGCGCCAAGTTTTTCACGAACGACAGCAAGAAGACGCTCGTACTTGCATCGAGCGTCGAAGAGAAGCGCGGCGTCAATCGGACCAGCGCGCTGGGCCCTCTGTCAACATGCATGCGCCAGGGGAACCAGGCGACTTGTCGTACGCGGTAGGTTGCCCTGCGTGCACTCATGACCTGCGGCAAGTCCAGTGGCCCAGCACGAAGAATTTCAAGCCAGACGTACCAGAGAAGTACGACGGCAAGTCGCATCCGTCGGAGTTCCTCAGCATCTACACCATCGCGGTGCAAGCTGCCGGGGGGCGGGACGACAAGATCCTTGCCAACTACTTCCCGCTGGTGCTCAAGCCCAATGTCAGGTCCTGGCTCATGCACTTGCCGGACAACTCCATATCCTCCTGGGCAGACCTATGCCATCAGTTTGTCGGCGCCTTTACAGGCGGCCACAAGCCTCATGGCCAAGAGAGCGACCTTCATCTGCTCGCCCAGAAGGAAGGAGAGCCCCTGCGCAAGTACATTCAGAGATTCAGCCGTGTACATCACAACATCCCAGATGTCCACCCTGTCGCGGTCATCAGAACGTGCAAAACCGCAGGATGCGGGAGGAGATGGCGATGTGCAAAATCAAAGACATCAGTGAGCTATATGCCCTGGCCGACAAGTGTGCACGTGCTGAGGAAGGGAGGAAACTCCCCGGAGAGAATACAGGAGCAGGAGGATCTGACAGCAAGGATGCTGCCCCGACAAAGAAAAACCGGCGGCGGAACAACAGGAAGAAGAAAGGCAAAGATGTGCTAGTCTTTGAGCAGTCCTGCAACGGAGGTGGCGCCAAGAAAGCCAAAGCTGGTAGCTCCAGCAAGGAGATTGACGCATGCACCAACTGCCAGGATGTGGCGGTCGCCGACAAGCAGGACGGCACCAACAAGCAGTACTGCAAGATCCACCGCACCAAGGGCCATGACCTCCAGAGCTGCAAGAAGGTCGAGCAGCTTGTCGAGCAGCAAAAGGCTGAATACGAGCGACGCGACAAGGAGAAGGCCCAAGAAGGTGCTGGAGGATCCAGCAAGAAACGCCCCGGCCGAGGAGGACACCGCGGCAAGGCCAAGCAGCAGCAAGGAGACAGACCTCCCCGAGGCCGCGACAAGGATGAAGACGACGACGATGATGAAGATATGGATGATGACGAGACCGGTGAGCAGGAGTTCCAGAAAGCCACAAAGGTCCTGTGCGTTGACGGCGGTGCTTCTCTGCATACTTCACACCGCCATCTCAAGCAGTGGGTGCGGGAAGTCAATGCGACAGAACCACCCGTCGAGTCACGCAAGCCTCTGAAATGGTCCAGCACGCCTATCATCTTTGATATTGAGGACCACCCTGATCGCATAACTGCGGTCGGGTGCTTGCCGATGTTGGTTTCACCAACTATCCGCAACCTCAAGGTCACTAAGATGCTAGTTGACGGCGGGGCCGGCTTGAACCTGATCTCCTCCGCGGTACTCCAGAAACTCCAGATCTCTGACAGCGAGCTCGAAGAGACCGGCACATTCCAAGGAATCAATCCGGGAAGGAGCAAGCCGAAGGGAAAGATCACGTTGCCGGTGACATTTGGCAGCGAGTTGAACTTCAGGACTGAGAGGGTCACTTTTGACGTTGTTGACTTTCCATTGCCTTACAATGGGATACTCGGCCGTCCAGCACTCGCCAAATTCATGGCTGCCTCTCACTATGCATACAACATGTTGAAGATGCCAGGCCCGATAAGTGTCATCTCTGTCCCTGGCGACAAGAAGGATGCTCTTATCTGCACCAACAAGATCTACCGGGAAGCAGCAGCCGCAACAGATCGCAAGTCACTTGCCGTTGAAGCTCCCGGGGGGAAGAAGAAGACCAAGTCCGGCAAGAGTTTGGATGCCCACTCCGGCAAGCGCACCTCTTCAGAGTGTTGCGCTACCGTCGAGGACGCACCATTGAGCTCCACCGGCAAGCGTAAGAAGACAATGGCAGCTCCGCCAGAGACCAAGAAGGTGTCCGCCAAGGAGGACGGCACTGGTGGTACCTTCACCATTAGTGCCACTCTCGACCCTAAATAGGAAAGCGCGCTCGTTGCTTTCCTGCGGGCGAACGTCGACGTGTTTGCGTGGCAACCGTCTGACATCCCCGGTGTTCCCAGGAAAGTAATCAAGCACCATCTTGCCGTCTGTCCTCATGCGCGGCCCGTCAAGCAGAAAGTCAGGAAACAAGCAGTGGAGCGCCAAGAATTCATCGCAGAAGAAATCAAGAAATTGGAAGCAGCAGGCCTTGTCAGAGGAGTGCTCCATCCTACGTGGTTGGCCAATCCTGTGGTCATGCGCAAGGAAAACGGGAAATGGAGGCTTTGTATCGACTTTACCGATGTCAATAAAACTTGTCCCAAAGACCCATTTCCCTTACCGCGCATCGACCAGATTGTTGACTCCACGGCTGGATGTGACTTGCTTTCATTTCTTGACGCATATTCAGGATACCATCAGATCTTCATGGCAGAAGAGGATGAGGAGAAGACCGCATTCATCACTCCATGTGGCACATACTATTTCATACGGATGCCTTTCGGTTTAAAGAATGCTGGTTCAACATTTGCAAGGGTAGTCCATGACGCTTTTGATCCACAAATGCACAGAAATGTGGAAGCCTACATGGATGACATAGTGGTCAAGAGCAAGGACAAGGCAACTCTGATTCAGGATTTAGACGAAACCTTTGCAAATCTGCGCAAGATCAACCTCAAGCTTAACCCCGAGAAGTGTGTGTTTGGAGTCCCCTCCGGCAAGCTTCTCGGGTTCTTCGTGTCTCAATGGGGAATTGAAGCCATCCCGACAAGATCAAGGCCATTGAGCAGATTGAAGCACCAAAGCGCGTCAAGGATGTACAAAGACTTGCCGGTTGCGTGGCTGCTCTCAGCAGGTTTATCTCTAGGTCTGCTGAGCGCGCCCTGCCGTTTTTCAAAATATTGAAAAAGGCAGGTCCAATGAAATGGACTCCAGAAGCGGAAGCTGCGCTGCAGGACTTAAAGAGATACCTGTCCTCCACTCCAACACTTGTCGCACCTAAGCCACAAGAGAAGTTGCTGCTGTATATAGCGGCAACCAATCAAGTGGTTAGTGCTGCGTTAGTAGCGGAGAGGGAGGAGGATGATGAGCCCGCAACCACGGCAGATGCATCCAGCGACAAGCAGGGGACTTCACCGACAAGCTCTGGTCCCGACAAAGATGGATTTGCGCAGGCGCGTGAGGAGATATAGAAGAGAATGGTGCAGCGCCCAGTTTACTTTGTCAGTTCCCTTCTGCAGGGGGCTAGGTCAAGGTATTCTGGTGTGCAGAAATTGCTTTTCGGCCTTCTCATGGCCTCGAGAAAGCTGCGCCATTACTTCCAAGCACATGAGATCATAGTTGTCACTCATTTTCTGCTGAAGAGGATACTGCAGAATCCAGAAGCAACAGGCAGGATTGTCGAGTGGGCACTGGAACTGTCAAGCTTTGGCCTCAAGTTTGAGAGCACTTCAACTATCCAAAGCAGAGCATTGGCAGAATTCATAGCAGAATGGACGCCAACACCAGATGAAGAAATTCCAGAAACGAGCATCCCCGTCAAGGAAGCAAGCAAAGAGTGGTTGATGTACTTTGATGGTGCCTTCTCGCTGCAAGGCGCCGGTGCGGGCGTGCTACTTGTTGCGCCCACCGGAGAGCACCTCAAGTACGTAGTCCAGATGCACTTTACCAAGGAGCAAGCAACAAACAATACCGCATAGTATGAAGGTTTGCTTGCCGGTCTCAGGATCGCAGCAGACCTTGGGATCAAGAAGCTCATTGTCAGGGGTGACTCGTAGCTTGTCGTCCGCCAAGTGAACAAGAATTATCAGAGTCCGTTGATGGAAGCTTACGTTGATGAAGTGAGAAAGTTAGAAGAGCACTTTGACGGCCTACAGATGGAACATGTTCCAAGAGCTCAGAACGACATTGCCGATGGCCTGTCGAAGTGCGCCGCACTTAAGTTACCTGTGGAACCAGGGATCTTTGTGCTCAAACTGACTCAACCGTCTGTAACGCCATCAACTGGACAGACCAAGAAGAGGAAGTTGATTTCTGGTGACTATTTTCCGGCAGAGCTCCCCGAAGCCGCCGCCAAGAAGGTCCCCAAGATCAACACCAAGGGTGCTGAGGAGCAGTCTGCTCCGGCAAGCCCTAGGGTTTGTTCCATTGAAGCAGACGCTCCCGACAAGTTTTGCTCCGGCAAGCTTGCCGGGGAACGTCAAACTCCGGCTGAGCCGCAGGTTCTCGCCGTAGAAGCGGATGTTCCCGCAGCAGCAGATGTGCCTTTAGGACTTGTTGTCGAGCCGCAAGCTCCAGCATGGGCACAACAGATTGTCCGTTTCCTTCAGACTGGAGAACTTCCCGAAGAGCAAGAAGAAGCGGAAAGAGTAGCCCAGCAGTCAAGTATGTACCAGTTTGTCGACAACACACTGTACAGAAGAAGGCTCAACAGTGTGAAATTGAAGTGTATTCACCGGGAAGACGGACAAAAGCTGTTGGCAGAGATACATGGAGGCATATGTGGTCACCACATTGGCGCAAGAGCACTTGCCGGCAAAGAATTCCGGCAAGGTTTCTTTTGGCCGACAGCCCTCCAGGATGCAACTGCACAAGTAACCAAGTGTGAAGCGTGCCAGTTCCATTCCAAGCAGATACACCAACCAGCTCAAGCTCTCCAGACGATCCCTTTATCCTGGCCATTTTCGGTCTGGGGGCTCGACATCCTCGGCCCCTTTCCCCGAGCTGTCGGGGGCTTTGAGTACTTGTACGTTGCAATCGACAAGTTCACAAAGTGGCCGGAAGTGGAAGCAGTGAGGAAGGTGACAGCACAGTCAGCAGTCAAGTTCTTCAGGTCGATTGTTTGCTGCTTCGGGATCCCTAACCCCTAACAGGATCATCACCGACAACGGCACGCAATTCACGAGCCGCACCTTCATGCTGTACGTCCAAGATCTTGGCGCCAAGGTCTGCTTCGCTTCTGTTGCTCATCCGAGAAGCAACGGTCAAGCGGAGAGGGCAAATGCTGAAGTGCTGCGCGGGCTCAAGACCAGGACTTTTGATAGGCTGCGCAAGTGCGGAAAGAACTGGATTGACGAGCTGTCGGTGGTTCTTTGGTCGATCAGGACGACACCAAATCGAGCCACTGGCCAGACACCTTTCGCTCTAGTCTATGGAGCAGAGGCAGTTCTCCCCACGGAACTCGTATACGGGTCACCTCAAGTGCTCGCTTATGATGAGCTTGAGCAAGAGCAGCTGCGACAAGATGACGCGCTGCTCCTTGAGGAAGACCGTCTTCAGGCCGCTGCACGAGCTGCTCGATACCAGCAAGCTTTGCGCCGCTACCATAGCCGCAAAGTTAATGCCAGAAGTCTCGAGGAAGGCGACCTTGTTCTTCGGCGCGTTCAGTCCACCAAGAATTCCAACAAGTTGACGCTGAAGTGGGAAGGCCCTTACCGGGTGAAACGAGTCACTAGGTCTGGCGCTGTCCGCCTTGAGACCGAAGATGGCATTCCGGTGAGCAACTCCTGGAACATTGAGCATCTTCATAAGTTTTACCCGTAAGGCACGGTTGCCAGAACCTGTTCCGGCAACCACCTTTTGTACAAGTCCTGCCGCTGTTGCATGTAATCCTTTGTACAAAGCCGAGCGCAGACCCCGTGCATAAGTAAAGCTCATGTGCTCCGCATATCTTGTTAATTTCATGCTTTCTATTTTTTGCATGTGTTACCTGACACTTTGTGCAGCGCCTACCCCCGGTAAGCAATAACGAGCCGTAAGGCTCCATATCTTTATTTTCTCTTCTTTCTCTTTCTCAAAGAAAGGAAGGTTCCCTCGCCCACAAGTTTGCCGGGGGGAAAGGAGAAGATAATGGTGTGGACCAGGCGTCGATTCAAGAAAGTTTCGCTTTACCAGGAAGCAAGCGACAGAAAAGCTAAGTTGCCAAAGTTTGAGCAATCAGTTTTAAAAAAATTTAAGTTATCTTCCTCGAACGACCGTGCTTTGTATGGAAAACCTGTGCACGGAGGAACCAACTCGTAACTAGTGGCGCCCTTACTTTGTTTCGAGTTCGCTCAATAACTTAAGTGAGCTGCGACTAGTTGCGACAAGGTTTCTTGTCGGTAGCGGCACCGCCAGCAGGCTGCTGACGTCCCGCACTCAGCGCTCGTGGCTAAGGCGCCTGCGCCGACAAGTTCCCTAAAAGCGTAGGGCAAAAACATACAAAGGAAGGAATCAAGTAAAGGAAATAACATAGCAATCGCTACCCAAAATAGAGTTATATTACAAGATAGCTTGTCGCAGCTCTAACAGATTGTTCTCATAACATGACCAGCGGCGGCAAGAAAAGGAGAAAACGGACGGCCTAATCTACGCGATCGCCCTCAACCCTCTTGATCCCGCTCACCTTGTCCACAATGGGTGCGACAAGGGTCTTGAGCGCTTCCAGATCAGCATCCGGCGGCAAGGTCCTGAGGACGTTGGTGAGGTTGAGGCCTGGGTTGCGGAAGGCCACCTTCACCAACACCTTTTGAAGAGCTCCCGCGCAGATCTTGCGTGACTCGTCGGCCAGCTGCTTTGGGTTCTTCTCCCGGAGTCGCTGGAGGGCCGTCGCCACGCCTTTGAAGAACAAGCTGAGCTTGGCGCTAGGTTGGAGTTTCTCATCGGAGGGATACCCGAGATCCTCCATCCCCAGCTGTGACAGCTCCCTGTCAATGGATGCGGCAACATCCACGAGACCCTCCGTCCAGTGCTCCACATTCTCCCTAAAAGTGTTCTGGGCGGCAGCAGCACTCGCCAGCAGCGCCTCGTCGGCCTTGATCTTCTCCTTCAAGGCCACCTCCTGCTCCCTGGCGCCGTCCAGCGTCTTGGTCAAAGTAGTCAGCTTCAACTCAAGATCTGCGTTGGAGTCCTTGGCGGCGCTAAGCTCCTTGCCCTTCTCGGCGAGACGACCCTGCAGCTCGCCAAAGGTGTAGGCGTCCTTCTCGCGCTCACGCTTGAGCGCGGCAAGCTTTTCACCGCTCGCCTTGAGATCGGCCTCCAGCTGCGTCACCTTCGTCTCCAGCTCCTTCTTGGTGGCCTCGGCAGCTGCGGCAGCATCCTCTGCTTCCTTGAGAGCCCCGCCGAATGTTTGCTCTCGCGCAGCAAGATCCTCCTCGTGGCTGTCAAGTTGACCTTCCGCTGCGCCAACTCGCCCTCCCGCGCAGACAGCTCCTCGGCAGCAAGCCGCTGTTGCTCTTCAACTTCGGCCTTCTCGAGGAAGAAGGCTTTCCGCTCCTCGGCGAGTTGCTCCCGCTCCTCTGCCAGGGACCGGAGAGCTTCCTGGTTAAGACCCCAGAGCTCCTCCGCGTGCTTCTCGATGTCCACTTCCGCCTTCGCGACAAGCGCTTCTTGGGATTCCAGCTTGGCCTGTAGAGCGCGGTAGAGCGACACCAGCTTCCGCAGCAGCCGCTCCTCTTCACGCTCGCCGCCGCTGCTGCTCGGCGCATCAACCAGCGTCAGCCCAGTGGAGGCGAGCACCTCTCCATCCAAGATTTCTCCTTCGACCGGCGCCCTGGAGCTTGACGCCCAGGGGAGCTTGATGAAGACGCCATCATCGGCCTTCAAATAGGCGCCGGGCTGGGGCTCTTCGGAGCCTGACGCTGCGGCAGCAGCGGAGGGATTAGCGGTCGGCGTAGCGCCTGGCGCTCCTGCGGCCTCGGGGCCGTCAGTACGATCGCCAGACCCCTCGCCAGCTTTTGCGGCAGCAGCTTTGGCGGCCTCTTCGCCGGCGGGATCATCAGCGCCAGCTGCTTCTTCGGTGGCAGCGGCGTCGTTGGTATTGCCGCGCGCGTTCTCCTCGTCGGCGACCTTGGTCTGCATCGGCTCCGTGGCAGAGGGATCTGACGGCCGGAAAAGGGAGAAAAGTCAAGCAAATATCCAAAAAGAAAATCAGAAGAAGAAGAACCCAAGGGAAGTTTTCGAGCAAGTGGATTACCTGTACTGGGTTCTACAGTCGTGGTCTCCGCCACCGGGGGGTCGCTGGTGCTGTCCCTTGCAGGAGACTTCTCCCTTACCGGAAAATTCTCCCTTGCCGGAGAACACTCCCTTGCCGGGGAACCCTCCCTTGGCGGTGTAGTCGAAGCAGATGGCATGTTGGGGGCGGCTTCCGAGCGCTCCTGGTGAGGCTGCTCTGCTCCTACGCAAACTAATAGTCAGATGTCAGCAAAGAAAGAGCACCCATGCGCGCCTAACAGCGGGAAGTAAACCATATACTTATGCTGGGGGCTGCTTTGGGGAATAGTTGCCGGGTCCGGCAAGGTGGTCTCGGACACACCCCCCCGCTGTCGTGGTGGGTTCGTCCTCGATGACAATCACCGGGACCTTGGCTCTCTTCGCCGCTCTCTGGGCCAGAGTCCTGAAAAGGAATGGGTTCGGAGTAAAGCGAATCAGATACAAGACAAAACAGCAAGAATTGAAGAACTACAAGTACAACAAAGAATCTTACTCTTCTTCTTCCTCGTCGGAGCTGAGCGTGGAGAGGTCGAAGTCCGGCTCACCTTCGGCGCGACGAGGCGGAGGAGTGGGTTCCCTTAACCGCTTGGCGGGGGCAGCGGCGGTAGTCTGAGATGGCCCAGCTCCGGCCGCCGCCGCGGCGTGAGAAGCGGCAGGAGCAGAAGCGATGGTCCGGGAGGACCCCGCTCCAGGTGCCGCAGTGGTGTGAGGTGCTCCCGCGGCAACTGTGCTTGCCACGGTGGAGCGTGTCGCGCGGCGCGGCGGCTGTTGACTCGTCTGCCGCCCTGCTATGTCCCCGGCCTTGCGGAGACGCCTTCTGGGTGGAGTTGGGGGCTCTGCTTGCGGCGAGCTGTCTGAAGATGAGGAGGAAGAGGAGTTGGTCTTCAACGAGCCGCTCGCGCCCTCGGCGGGCTCGCTCGACTCGACTTCAGGCCCGGCAAGCTCTCCCTCGCCGGCAAGCCCCTCTCGCTCGGCAAGGCTTGCTGCCTCTGCAGCCTCTGCCTCCTCCACGGTGAATCCAAACTCGCCCGCGGCAGCGGCTGCCGTCGCCTCTTCCAGCCTAGTGGCGATGCGCTGCATCTCCGCATCGGTGGTGTCACGAGTAAGGCTTTTCTGTTCATCAGAGCGGACTGGCACTTCTACCAAGCCGTCAAAGAACTCCTGCATGGCGTCGTCTGCAGGTTTTTGCCAAGTTGGGACAATTCCATGCGAATCGCACAGCGGCATCATTGCACGGATGCGGTCGAGCGAGGAGTTGTTGCACAGCGGAACGACACCCTGCGGCAACCTGAACACTTCGGGATGTTGAGGGTCGTGCTTGAACAGTTCCTGGAGCATTGCGTCCAGTTCCAGGACAGTGAAGTTGAAGTTGAGGCCCGGGCGCAGCCTCATGATGTCCGCCGCATTCCTGAACTCCCAGGCGGGTCTCCTCCTCTCCTGCAGGGGGGCGATGCGGCGGCGAAGAAAATCTGCGCCAACGGCGCCTACAGTGAGCCCGGCAAGCCTGAGGCGTTGTATCCGGGTGACGGCAATCTTCAGCCTATCGTCTTCCGGGGCCACGTTGCTCCAATCGTTGCCGCGCGCTACTGGGGCTTGGCGCCGGGCGGTAAATGGCTGCGGGTTCTCCTCGACAATCCAGCACCAGTCTGCTCTCCATTCCTCTCACTTGCCGCGGAGCTCTCCCTCCAGATAAGCTTCCTTCTTGCTAGCTCTCGAGATCCAGGCGATTCCGCCGGATAAAGGCTCCCCTCTCTCAACTTGGGGCATAAAGAAGTGGCGAAAAAGAGCTACATTTGGATAGACTCCGACAAAGTTTTCGCAGAGATGTGCGAAAACTGCCATGGTCAGAACGGCATTGGGGGTGAAGTCAAGGAGGCGGAACCCGTAGGTGTTCATAATGTCGCAGAAAAACACAGAGAAAGGCGGGCAGAGCCCGCAGTAGAAGAACAACGCGAAGAAGGGATATCCATTCGGAGCCCGTTTCGAAGCGACGGCTGAGAGTACCTTCGTGCGCGGATGCGCTCGCGTATCCGTCGACCAGAAGAGGTAGTAATACTCCCTCAGCTCCTTCGCGGCGAGCTTGGGGGGGGGGAAGGTTGCCCGCTCCTTTCGCAGCGCCGCGAGCCGCTGCGCCTCGGTCGACTTCACGACCTTCCCCTTGTCGGCTTTCGGAGCCATGGCGGAGGTGGTGGGGAAGATCAACGGCGTTGGTGGTGCTGGTGGCGATGGGGGGCGGAGCGCTGCTCTCTTTCAGCTTTGGGAAGAAAGGGAGGGGCGGCGGAGGTTTCTTAGATTGGAATAGCAACCGGCAAAATGGGCGAACTGCCCCTGTTTCCCTTGCTTATAAAGAGGGAGGGGGCGGATGTTCCGTCTTTCCGAATAAAGAAACCACCCACGATCTCTCCCACGATGCCGCATTCGACGCATGCCGTTCGGGGAGGGCGCGGTGGATACGGAGTAAGATACGGCGTAACCTAGGCTGCGCGTGCCCGTGCCCTGTTTTGGGCCTGGCCCAACAGCGCTCGGCACCGTGTGTGGCCCAGGCCCGGGGGCTCCTGTCGGTGTACTAGAGTAGGGGTACCCTAGTATCTCGAACTTGTGCACGGGCAGTCGCAGCACCCCGCGGCAAGGCTTGCCGGGTGATCGCCAAGGTCCTCCGTGGTTCCTTTGGAGCCATTCAAGAACAAAGTATTCAAGCCAAGGAGACAAGGCCCCGGCAAGAGGAGCTTGCCGGGAAGGCCAACCGAGGCATCTCAAGGAACTTGCCGCGACGCGCCACGCGTCCCGGCGAGGCCCGGTGAGCGACAAGCTTCCGGACGCGACAAGACAACGACCGTGGCAAGGCGCTTGCCGCGGCAAGCTACCACTCTGTACCCGCGCTCCAGCACAAACACCAATGTGTCGCCCTGGGACCTTTCCAGGCGCGCGTGGCAAAAGGCTGTGCAGCCAGCGGTGCGCGGTGGCAAGCGGCGCTGACAAGATTGCCATCGTGGCAAGCGGTGGCGTCCCTGACGGTCCCTTTTTGCACTATTTGGGCGACGCAGACGGGCATTTAATGCCTTTGTCCCCTGCCGTCAGGGTTAGGTATGGTACACTGTACAGGTAGTTGTACCAACCGCAACACCTTTCCATTTTTACCCTTGTCTACGTTGCCACCTGTCGGTGACCCCTTGAGCATATAAAAGGAGGCCCATGCGCAACGTAGAGGGGGGTTCGAAGGGAGAAAAACACTCACGCTTGGTCTCGTTAGCAGCTAGTGTGTACTGTAGCACTCAGCGCTCCCGAGCAAGAACTCAATACACTCAGACATGCAGCAGTAGGAGTATTATCTCTCCGGAGAGCTCCGAAGCTGGGTAAACTGCTCGTGTGCTTCGCCTCGATCTGCTCTTCGCGCGACCTCCGCCCCCCGCCGAACTGAAAGGGGCTCGGTCCGCCGGTCCTATAGGTGTTCGTGGATCAGCTTCCCCGACATATGTGCTTTGTGAAAGTCCTATTAAGCATCTTGATCTATCTATATAGATCTTGATGCCCAATATGTAAGCAGCTTCACCGAGGTCTTTCATTGAAAAACTTTTATTCAAGTATCCCTTTATGCTATCCAGAAATTCTATATCATTTCCAATTAATAATATGTCATCTACATATAATATCAGAAATGCTACAGAGCTCCCACTCACTTTCTTGTAAATACAGGCTTCTCCAAAAGTCTGTATAAAACCATATGCTTTGATCACACTATCAAAGCGTTTATTCCAACTCCGAGATGCTTGCACCAGTCCATAAATGGATCGCTGGAGCTTGCATACTTTGTTAGCACCTTTTGGATCAACAAAACCTTCTGGTTGCATCATATACAACTCTTCTTCCAGAAATCCATTCAAGAATGCAGTTTTGACATCCATTTGCCAAATTTCATAATCATGAAATGCAGCAATAGCTAACATGATTCGGACAGACTTAAGCATCGCTACGGGTGAGGAAGTCTCATCGTAGTCAACCGCTTGAACTTGTCGAAGACCTTTCGCAACAAGTCGAGCTTTATAGACAGTTACATTACCATCAGCGTCAGTCTTCTTCTTAAAGATCCATTTATTCTCAATGGCTTGCCGATCATCGGGCAAGTCAACCAAAGTCCATACTTTGTTTTCATACATGGATCCCATCTCAGATTTCATGGCCTCTAGCCATTTTGCGGAATCTGGGCTCATCATCGCTTCCTCATAGTTCGCAGGTTCATCATGGTCAAGTAACATGACTTCCAGAATAGGATTACCGTACCACTCTGGTGCGGATCTTACTCTGGTAGACCTACGAGGTTCAGTAGAAACTTGATCTGAAGTTTCATGATCAATATCATTAGCTTCCTCACTAATTGGTGTAGTTGTCACAGGAACCGGTTCTTGTGATGAACTACTTTCCAATAAGGGAGTAGATACAGTTATCTCATCAAGTTCTACTTTCCTCCCACTCACTTCTTTCGAGAGAAACTCCTTCTCTAGAAAGGATCCGATTTTAGCAACGAAAATCTTGCCTTCAGATCTGTGATAGAAGGTGTACCCAATAGTCTCTTTTGGGTATCCTATGAAGACACATTTCTCCGATTTGGGTTCGAGCTTATCTGGTTGAAGTTTCTTCACATAAGCATCACATCCCCAAACTTTAAGAAACGACAACTTTGGTTTCTTGCCAAACCACAGTTCATAAGGCGTTGTCCTAACGGATTTTCATGGTGTCCTATTTAACGTGAATGCGGCCGTCTCTAAAGCATAACCCCAAAACGATAGCGGTAAATCAGTAAGAGACATCATAGATCGCACCATATCTAGTAAAGTACGATTACGACGTTCGGACACACCATTTCGTTGTGGTGTTCCGGGTGGCGTGAGTTGCGAAACTATTCCGCATTGTTTCAAGTGTAGACCAAACTCATAACTCAAATATTCTCCTCCACGATCAGATCGTAGAAACTTTATTTTCTTGTTACGATGATTTTCCACTTCACTCTGAAATTCTTTGAACTTTTCAAATGTTTCAGACTTGTGTTTCATTAAGTAGATATGCCCATATCTGCTCAAATCATCTGTGAAGGTGAGAAAATAACGATATCCGCCGCGAGCCTCAATATTCATTGGACCACAAACATCAGTATGTATGATTTCCAACAAATCAGTTGCCCGCTCCATAGTTCCGGAGAACGGTGTTTTAGTCATCTTGCCCATGAGGCACGGTTTGCAAGTACCAAGTGATTCATAATCAAGTGATTCCAAAAGCCCATCAGTATGGAGTTTCTTCATAAGCTTTACACCGATATGACCCAAACGGCAGTGCCACAAATAAGTTGCACTACCGTTATCAACTCTGCATCTTTTGGTTTCCACACTATGAACATGTGTATCACTACTATCGAGATTCAATAAGAATAGACCACTCTTCAAGGGTGCATGACCATAAAATATGTTACTCATATAAATAGAACAACCATTATTCTCTGATTTAAATGAATAACCATCTCGCATCAAACAAGATCCAGATATAATGTTCATGCTCAACGCTGGCACCAAATAACAATTATTTAGGTCTAAAACTAATCCCGATGGTAGATGTAGAGGTAGCGTGCCGACCGCGATCACATCAACTTTGGAACCATTTCCTACGCGCATCGTCACCTCGTCCTTAGCCAATCTTCGCTTAATCCGTAGTCCCTGTTTCGAGTTGCAAATATTAGCAACAGAACCAGTATCAAATACCCAGGTGCTACTGCGAGCATTTGTAAGGTACACATCAATAACATGTATATCACATATACCTTTGTTCACTTTGCCATCCTTCTTATCCGCCAAATACTTGGGGCAGTTCCGCTTCCAGTGTCCAGTCTGCTTGCAGTAGAAGCACTCAGTTTCAGGCTTAGGTCCAGACTTGGGTTTCTTCTCTTGAGCAGCAACTTGCTTGCCGTTCTTTTTGAAGTTCCCCTTCTTCTTCCCTTTGCTCCTTTTCTTGAAACTGGTGGTCTTGTTAACCATCAACACTTGATGCTCCTTCTTGATTTATACCTCCACAGTTTTTAGCATTGCGAAGAGCTCGGGAATAGTCTTGTTCATCCCATGCATATTATAGTTCATCACGAAGCTCTTGTAGCTTGGTGGCAATGATTGGAGAATTCTGTCAATGACACTATCATCAGGAAGATTAACTCCCAGTTGAATCAAGTGATTATTATACCCAGACATTTTGAGTATGTGTTCACTGACAGAACTATTCTCCTCCATCTTGCAGCTATAGAACTTATTGCAGACTTCATGTCTCTCAATCCGGGCATTTGCTTGAAATATTAACTTCAACTCCTGGAACATCTCATATGCTCCATGATGTTCAAAACGTCATTGAAGACCCGGTTCTAAGCCATAAAGTATGGCACACTGAACTATCGAGTAGTCATCAGCTTTGCTCTGCCAGACGTTCTTAACGTCGTCAGTTGCATCAGCAGCAGGCCTGGCACCCAGCGGTGCTTCCATGACGTAACTTTTCTGTGCAGCAATGAGGATAATCCTCAGGTTATGGACCCAGTCCGTGTAATTGCTACCATCATCTTTCAACTTTGCTTTCTCAAGGAACGCATTAAAATTCAACGGAACAACAGCACGAGCCATCTATCTACAAACAAACATAGACAAGCAAAATACTATCAGATACTAAGTTCATGATAAATTTAAGTTCAATTAATCATATTACTTAAGAACTCCCACTTAGACAGACATCTCTCTAGTCATCTAAGTGATCACGTGATCCAAATCAACTAAACCATGTCCGATCATCACGTGAGATGGAGTAGTTTCAATGGTGAACATCACTATGTTGATCATATCTACTATATGATTCACGCTCGACCTTTCGGTCTCCGTGTTCCGAGGCCATATCTGTATATGCTAGGCTCGTCAAGTATGACCTGAGTATTCCGCATGTGCAACTGTTTTGCACCCGTTGTATTTGAACGAAGAGCCTATCACACCCGATCATCACGTGGTGTCTCAGCACGAAGAACTTTCGCAACGGTGCATACTCAGGGAGAACACTTCTTGATTATTAAGTGTGAGATCATCTTAAAATGCTACCGTCAATCAAAGCAAGATAAGATGCATAAAGGATAAACATCACATGCAATCAATATAAGTGATATGATATGGCCATCATCATCTTGTGCTTGTGATCTCCATCTTCGAAGCACCATCATGATCACCATCGTCACCGGCGCGACACCTTGATCTCCATCGTAGCATCATTGTCGTTACGCCATCTATTGTTTCTACGACTATCGCTACCGCTTAGTGATAAAGTAAAGCAATTACAGGGCGTTTGCATTTCATACAATAAAGCGACAACCATATGGCTCCTGCCAGTTGCCGATAACTTCGGTTACAAAACATGATCATCTCATATAATAAAATATAGCATCACGTCTTGACCATATAACATCACAACATGCCCTGCAAAAACAAGTTAGACGTTCTCTACTTTGTTGTTGCAAATTTTACGTGGCTGCTACGGGCTTAGCAAGAACCGTTCTTACCTACGCATCAAAAAACCACAATGATAGTTCGTCAAGTTGGTGCTGTTTTAACCTTCGCAAGGACCGGGCGTAGCCACACTCGATTCAGCTAAAGTGAGAGAGACAGACACCCGCCGGCCACCTTTAAGCACAAGTGCTCGTAACGGTGAAACCAGTCTCACGTAAGCGTACGCGTAATGTCGGTCCGGGCCGCTTCATCTCACAATACCGCCGAACCAAAGTATGACATGCTGGTAAGCAGTATGACTTGTATCGCCCACAACTCACTTGTGTTCTACTCGTGCATATAACATCAACGCATAAAACCTAGGCTCGGATGCCATTGTTGGGGAACGTAGTAATTTCAAAAAAATTCCTACGAACGCAAGATCATGGTGATGGCATAGCAACGAGAGGGGAGAGTGTTTGTCCATGTACCCTCGTAGACCGTAAGCGGAAGCGTTAGCACAACGCGGTTGATGTAGTCATACGTCTTCATGATCCGACCGATCCAAGCACCGAACGTACGGGGCCTCCGAGTTTAGCACACGTTCAGCTCGATGAAGATCTCCGTGCTCCGATCCAGCAAAGCTCCGGAGATGAGTTCCGTCAGCACGACGGCGTGGTGACGATGATGATGCTCTACCGGCGCAGGGCTTCGCCTAAACTCCGCGACGATATGACCGAGGTGGAATATGGTGGAGGGGGGCACCGCACACGGCTAAGGAACGATCCGTAGATCAACTTGTGTGTCTATGGGGTGCCCCCTGCCCCCGTATATAAAGGAGCAAAGGGGGGAGGCCGGCCGGCCCCTTGGGGCGCGCCAAGGAGGAGGAATCCTCCTCCTAGTAGGAGTAGGACTCCTCCTTTCCTACTCCTACTAGGAGGGGGAAGGAAGGG